>NC_053425.1:92555790-92881996 GCF_007990345.1 Gossypium hirsutum
CCATTATACTAATTTTTGTAATTTTTCAATCCCACGTCACTGCTGCTGCAGCATCTGTTCTGAAGCAACTAGTCATTTGTGATTTCTCATTGATCTAACTATATTCATCATACATATCAAAATTAAATCATAACATACCAAAGCAATCATTGCAAACATCTCCCTACTACGCTAGCCATATCATGATCTAACACCAAATTAATCAGCCATGACATATGGCATAAAAATCGTATTACCAAGACTTACGTCCCAACATTAGAACCAATTCAACCGAACATTATGCCATTTTCGCATGGCTAAAAGTTTACATACCAAATTTCAACAAACATATTAGCCTATACATGCCGAAATGTTCTCTAGACCACTAAGAAGAAAATACCAAAGGTTGCTAGCCGGTGTGATGACTTCGACGACGGCACGATCACGCAAAAGAGACGAGTCCAAGAAACTAGAATAGGTGACAAGCAAACACCGAATGAGTATATAACTCAGTAAGCCATAAGCATTCCACAACCATCCATTAATAAAATTATCACAACAGGAAACAATGAAATGAGGTTAAGTACTCGATCCATACCAAACTATACCATAGTTCCTTAAACCCTATGGTTCAATCTCATACCAAGTCCTACATTGGCCTTTCATACATCATTTTATTTTCGTTATAATCATACAATTAAACGAACTTTCACCTAGTCCACAATGAACCTTATGTACATGACTTCAACTATAATCGTCACATAGGTCAAAACTTACCAAGCTCAACTCCAAATATAAACATAGCGCCTATTAGCCATGAACTCAAGGTACTTACCTTTTCCGCTGTCCAAAATTGACTCGGTAAAGTCGCACCCTTCATGTAAATAATTTATAGAAAATATATACTGGATTGCACACATAATGTTTAGTAATCAACCACGCACACTTAGTGCCATGCACTTTAAACTCACACACTTAGTGCCATGCATTTCAAGTTCGCACACTTACCTTTCCGCTGTCCAAAATCGACTCGGTAAAGTCGCACCCTTAATGTAAATAATTTATAGAAAATATATATTGGGTTCGCACACATAGTGCTTAATAATCAACCGCGCACACTTAGTGCCATGTACTTTAAACTCGCACACTTAGTGCTGTACAATTTAAACCCGCACACTTAGGGCCAATCTCATGACCGTGAACACTTATTGCCCGCACACTTAGTGCCGAAAACCAGCCACTCTATAGGCTTCACTTCCTTTCTACATTCGACAAATTTCATCTCTACTTACATATACATTTGTATACATTTCATCTCATTAAACACAATGGTATAGGTATTACGATCATTTAAATCAATACCAAAGATATGCTTAATGACTTACCTGTGTTGGGTAAGACGGTTCCAACTCGGCTACTCGATGATCTTTTCTTTGCCTTTGCTCGATTCTCCTCCTTTAACTCCTTGAGCTTAATCAATAAATCAACTAGTTTAACCGCCTTGCTAAATATTACAATCTAATTACACATGCATATGTATGTTAGTATATTCGGCAATCACCCTTACTAATCACCCACTTGATCAATTATAGAGAATCAAAGTTAATATCACAATGTGTACCCTATATGGCCCATTATACATAATCAAATTTAACATCATCTATATATTACTCATATGGCCGAATATACCTAATCATACATACACCTAACCAAAAATCATTTCTAAATCTTTATATCATTTATACACTAAGCCGAGTACTCTTACCAAGTTCACCTATATTCTTCAACAAATTCTTCATTGATCAAACACATATTCGGCTAAAGAAATGGCAATTTTAGCAACTTTTGATTTAATACTTTATCAATTATAATACATGTAAATATTTTTTTCATATTATTAACACAATTCACATACATTACTTAATATAACATTTTCACATTCGGCATTAGTATCAACCATAGTAGCCGATTCTTCCTACTTTGTACCCATGCATCTATTTGATCCTTAGTTAGTTCAAACACTCAAAGTCAACCATCTCCATACCTCATCACCAAAGACATCAAAATACCAACCAAGAATGTAACATTCATGGCCGAATATCATCTCCATCATTTAACAAAGTTTGAACCATGGCTAGGTAGATTTCAAACTTACAACTTAAAATATACATGAATCTCAAAGAATAATATCAAACATACCTCAATCTAGTTACATGCATGGCCAAACTTCCTCCTAATCCTCTTCCAAACCAAACATGAAGCAAGAACTCCTTCCTCCTTCCTTAGAATTTTCGGTCAAAAGAGGATGAAAAAGGATGAACAAAATTTTTCTTTTCCTTTCTTTAGCTCACGGCAATGGGGGGGGGGAAACAACCACTCATTTTTTTGTTTTCATTTCTTTATTACCCATAGTCCTTATTTTATTTTTTTCTAACATACCTCACTAAGCCAACATGTTCCAACATGTTTCCACCCATAGCATGGCCAACCACTAGCTCAAATTTTGGGTAATTTGACATGCAAACCCATCATTTTCATACATGCATTAATAGACATTTTAAATTAGCCTATCATATTTTCACCATGTCTCATATCGATCCCTATTAATAATTTCTCATGCAATTGGCAAAATTGGAGAATGAAACTTCCACATACTCATGTACACACATAATAAGCATAGAATATGGAAATTAATTATTTTTATGACTCGGTTTTGTGGTCCCGAAACCACTCCCCGACTAGGGTCAATTTTGGGCTGTTACAACTCTCCCCCACTTAAGAAATTTTCGTCCCCGAAAATCTTACCGGTAAATAGGTTTGGGTATCGTTCCTTCATCGAGCTCTCGGTTTCCCAAGTAGCTTCCTCGATCCCGTATTTGAGCCATAACACCTTCACTAACGGAACCCTTTTGTTTCGCAACTCCTTCACTTCACGAGCTAGGATACGCATCGGTTCTTCTTCATAACTCATATCGGCTTGAATTCAACCTCTGATGGGCTAATTATGTGCGATGGATCAGATCGATAGCGTCGAAGCATCGAAACATGAAAGACGTCGTGAATCTTTTCAAGCTCAGGGGCAAAATCAATCTATACGCAACCGGACCAACTCGTTCGGAGATTTCGTACGGCCCAATGAATCTTGGGCTCAACTTGCCCTTACGGCCAAACCTGAGTACCTTTTTCCAAGGCGAAACTTTAAGGAACACTTTATCTCCCACCTGATATTCAATGTCCTTTCGTTTCAAGTCCGCATACGATTTCTGACGATCTGTGGCTGCCTTCAGACTTTCACGGATTACCTTTACTTTCTGTTCGGCATCTTTAATCAAATCAACTCCGAAAATTTTACTTTCACCGAGCTCGTCCAAAACAATGGTGTACGGCATTTACGACCGTACAAAGCCTCGTAAGGTGCCATCTTAATACTTGATTGAAAACTATTGTTGTAAGCGAATTCAATCAAAGGTAAATACCGTTCCCATGAACCACTAAACTCAAGGATGCAGCATCTCAGCATATCCTTGAGTACCTGAATTATCCGCTCGGATTGACCATCGGTTTGGGGATGAAAAGCGGTGCTAAAATGCAGCTTGGTACCCAAAGCTTCTTGCAATTTCTTCCAAAATCGTGAGGTGAATCTCGGATCTCTATCCGACACGATAGAAATAGGTACTCCATGTAATCTCACAATCTGAGAAACATACAATTCGGCTAGTTTATCCAATGAAAAATCCGTACGCACGGGGATAAAGTGAGCCGACTTAGTCAGTCTATCAACAACAACCCAAATCGCATCCTTCTTACTTGCTGACAATGGCAGTCCGGACACAAAGTCCATTGTGACTCGATCCCATTTCCACTCGGGTATCATGATCGGCTGAAGTAATCCTGAAGGTACTTGATGTTCTGCTTTCACTTGGTGACATATTAAACAACTCGAAACAAAGTCGGAGATGTCTCGTTTCATACCATGCCACCGAAACTGACGTTTCAAATCGTTGTACATTTTCGTACTCCCCGGGTGAATTGACATTCGGCTACAATGAGCTTCATTCAGAATCATCGAAATGAGTTCTGAATTTCTTGGAACACACAACCGACTTCTGAACCTCAAACAATCGTCATCATTAATTTGAAATTCGGATTCCATATTCGGAATACATTCAGCCCGTTTTGCAACCAATTCATCGTCGACTTTCTAAGCTTCACGAATTTGATGAATCAATGATGGTTTGGCCTTTAATTCAGCTACTAACACATTGTCGGGTAGAACAGACAAGTGCACATTCATCGCTCGTAAAGCAAACAGCGATTTCCGGCTTAAGGCGTCCGCAACCACATTAGCCTTTCCCGGGTGGTAATCAATGACAAGCTCGTAATCTTTCAACAACTCAAGCCAACGTCTTTGTCGCAGATTTAAGTCTCTTTGAGTCATCAAATATTTGAGACTTTTGTGATCCGAAAATACATGGCACTTTTCGCCAAACAAATAATGTCGCCATATTTTCAAAGCAAATACGATGGCGGCTAGCTCGAGATCATGGGTTGGATAATTTCTCTCGTGTGGCTTCAATTGTCTCGACGCATAGGCCACAACTCGACCTTCTTGCATCAATACGCAACCCAACCCGAGTAGGGATGCGTCACTATAAATGACAAACTCTTTGCCTGATTCGGGTTGCACTAAAATTGGAGCTTCAGTCAAACGAGTTTTCAGTTGATCGAAGCTTTTCTGACATTTCTCCGTCCATTCGAACTTAACATCCTTTTGAAGTAGCTTCGTCATTGGTGTGGCTATCATCGAGAAACCTTTTACAAATCGTCGGTAATAACCGGCGAGTCCCAAAAAGCTCCGAACCTCAGTAATATTTCTCGGAGGTTTCTAGTTAAGTATGGCTGAGATTTTGTTCGGGTCAACTCGAATACCCGATGCGGATACCACATGACCCAAGAAGCTAACCTCTCTTAACCAGAACTCACACTTACTGAACTTAGCATATAACTTCTTATCCCGCAAAACTTGCAACACTAATCTCAAGTGTTCAGCATGTTCGATCTCATCTCTTGAATAGACCAAGATGTCATCAATGAACACAACTACGAACCGATCCAAATATGGTCTGAAGATCCGATTCATCAAATCCATAAATACCGCAGGGGCATTAGTGAGCCCGAACGGCATCACCAAGAACTCGTAGTGACCGTACCTCGTTCTGAAAGCAGTTTTGGGTATGTCCGAATCTCGAATTCGCAACTGATAATAGCCCTATCTCAAATCTATTTTGAGAACACCGAGGCTCCCTTCAGTTGGTCGAACAAATCATCGATGCGCGGCAACGGATATTTGTTCTTTATCGTCACTTTATTCAGTTGACGATAGTCAATGCACAACCTCATGGTTCCGTCCTTCTTTTCACGAACAATACTGGTGCACCCCAAGGTGAGAAACT
Source organism: Gossypium hirsutum (assembly GCF_007990345.1). Classification (NCBI taxonomy): domain Eukaryota; kingdom Viridiplantae; phylum Streptophyta; class Magnoliopsida; order Malvales; family Malvaceae; genus Gossypium; species Gossypium hirsutum. The sequence continues at coordinate 92,561,223 of NC_053425.1, forward strand.
TGGTCGAGCAAAACCTCTATCCGTCAATTCTTGCAACTGAGCTTTTAACTCTTTTAACTCGGTTGGTGCCATACGATACGGAGCTATCGAAATCGGCGTAGTCCCAGGTACAAGATCAATACCAAACTCTACCTCCCGAACAGGTGGTAAACCCGGTAATTCTTCAGGAAAAACATCCGGGTATTCACAAACCACCCGCACAGATTCGGGTTTCTTTTCTAATTCTTTATCATCAAGTACATACGCAAGGTATGCTTCGCACCCTTTTCTTACATATTTCTGGGCCAACATTACTGATATTACAGCTGGCAATCCCTCCAAATCCGTAGACTCAACTCGGATTACTTCGTTATTTGCGCACCTCAAATCAATAGTCTTGCTTTTGCAATTCACAACCGCATCATGCGCGGTCAACCAATCCAAACCAAGAATAACATCAAATTCATCAAACGGCAAAAGCATCAAATCGGCCGGAAAACAGGATTCTCGGATTATTAGAGGGCATCTCTTACACACTTTATCAACAAGTACGCATTGACCCAAAGGGTTTGACACTCGAATTACGAACTCAGTAGACTCAACAGGTAGAGTCTTACTGGATGCTAAGGTTTCGCATACATATGAATGAGTAGAGCCAGGGTCAATCAATGCAATCACATTAGTATCAAAGAGAGTGAAGGTACCAGTGATGACGTCAGGGGAGGATGCCTCCTCTCGTGCGCGAATGGCATATGCTCTAGCAGGAGTACGATTCTCGGCTCGAACAGCCGTATCAGAGGCCCCTCTCTGACTACCACCCCTACCTCCTAAAATTCTCGGTGGTCTACCTCTAGTTGTCACTCCACTAGGTCTTGCACCTTGAATCTTATTCTTCTCATCAAGCTCCGTGCAATCTCTAATGAAGTGGTCCTTCGAACCGCATCCGTAACAGGCCCTGTTAATAGACTTACCCCAACATTCACCTATGTGTCGTCTTCCACATTGGGGACATTCAGGTTTCTCTAGACGATTATTGCCCACACTAGCTACCGAAGTAGCTCGGGGGTCCGTCGATGGTCGTGCTCTGATGGAAATTCCCGCAGTCATCCTCGACTTATTAGTGTCCTCCCTGAACTTCTTTACAGCTGAGAACGGAGCTTTACCCGTCGATCTTTTACGATAGTCTCTAGCTTCAAATTCAGCCTTCTTCTTCCCCTTTCCAAGTTCTTCCGCCTTGCAGGCTCGTTCGACTAGTGTCACGAATTCTTTTATCTCCAAAATACCCACTAGTAGCTTTAAATCTTCGTTCAATCCTTCTTCAAATCTTTTGCACATGGCAACCTCATCAGCTACACACTCCCGGGCATACCTACTGAGTCTTACGAATTCATGTTCGTATTCAGATACTGTCATACGGCCTTGCTTAAGTTCCAAGAATTCCTTACGCTTTTGATCGATGAACCGTCGACTAATATATTTCTTCCGAAATTCCGCTTGGAAGAAATCCCAAGTAACTCGTTTGTTTGGGACTATGGAAATCAAGGTCCTCCACCAATAGTAGGCTGAGTCTCGCAACAAAGATATAGCACACTTTAGACATTCATCGGGTGTGCATGACAGTTCATCGAACACCCGAATGGTGTTATCAAGCCAGAACTCGGCCCTTTCAGCATCATCAGTAACTATGGCCCTGAACTCCTTAGCCCCGCGCTTCCTAATCAAGTCTACAGGTGGCTTACTCAGCCTCACAGGATCAGTAACTGATGGCATTACGGTCTCCTGGGGTGGATTATTCAAATTCGGGAATGGTTGGACAGCCGGATTGGTTCGGGCATACTGCGCGACCCACTCATTCATCATGGTAAAGAAGGCTTGTTTAGCCCCCTCACCTTGATTATTCGCAGATGACTGAGGTTCAACAGGCGGTGTCCCTTGTGCAGGAGCAGCCGCTACACTTTCAATGTCATCCGCCAAGGTTCTCTCTACACCGGGATCCATTTACTAATCAAACATAAATTTTAACCGTCAGAAGTCATCACACATTTAAACATTAACATTCGGCATGTATAGCTAGACTCATACGTGCTATGGTAGTCCTAGAACCGACTAAACCATAGCTCTGATACCAATCAAATGTAACACCCCGAACCCGAGACCATCGCCGGAGTCGAACACGAGGTGTTAATAGACTTCAAACCACTTATTAAAATTTTTCCAGACAAGCTGCCAATCTGCGTACTAGTCGCTTTAAAAATCATATCTTGAGCTCTAGAACTCGAAATCAAGTTCCGTGAATTTTCCCTGAAACTAGACTCATATCCCCATCTACATATTTTTTTCTAGAATTTTTGGTCAGGCCAATTAGTACAGTTTATTAGTCAAAGTCTCCCATGTTACTGGGGTCGACTACACTGACCTTTGTGCATTACGACCTGGATATCTCCCTGTACAGAGCTTCAATACTAATGCCGTTTGTTTCTATAGAAACTAGACTCAGAGAGGAATCTATACATATATGGCATGGCTCCTAATTATCTGTGGTTAATTTATAATGAATTTCCAAATTCGGAACAGGGAACCCAGAAACCGTTCTGGCCCTGTCTCACGAGAACCTGAATATCTCTTAACATACTGTCCATATGATTGTTTTGTTACTTCTATATGAAAATAGACTCATCGAGCTTCGATTACATAATTTATTCACTATTTAATTCCATTCTTACTAATTTTTGTAATTTTTCAATCCCACGTCACTGCTGCTGCCAGCATCTGTTACTGAAGCAACTATGTCCATTTCGTGATTTCTCATTGATCTAACTACGAATTCATCATACATATCACAAAATTATAATCATGACTAGCCATACCAAAGGCTAATCATTGTCAAACATCTCCCTACTACGCTATTGCCATATCATGAATCTTAACACCAAAATTAATCAGCCATGACATATGGCATAAAAATCGTATTACCAAGACTTATGTCCCAACATTAGAACCAAATTCAACCGAACATTATGCCATTTTCGCATGGCTAAAAGTTTACATACCAACTTTCAACAAAACATATTAGCCTATACATGCCGAAATGTTCTCTTAGACCAACTAAGAAGAAAATACCAAAGGTTGCTAGCCGGTGTGATGACTTCGACGACGGCACGATCACGCAAAAAGAGACGAGTCCAAGAAACCTAGAATAGGTGACAAGCAAACACCGAATGAGTATATAACTCAGTAAGCCATAAGCATTCCACAACCATCCATTAATAAAATTATCACAACAGGAAACAATGAAATGAGGTTAAGTACTCGATCCATACCAAACTATACCATAGTTCCTTAAACCCTATGGTTCAATCTCATACCAAGTCCTACATTGGCCTTTCATACATCATTTTATTTTCGTTATAATCATACAATTAAACAAACTTTCACCTATTCCACAATGAACCTTATGTACGTGACTTCAACTATAATCGTCACATAGGTTCAAAACTTACCAAGCTCAACTCCAAATATAAACATAGCGCCTATTAGCCATGAACTCAAGGTACTTACCTTTTCCGCTGTCCAAAATTGACTCGGTAAAGTCGCACCCTTCATGTAAATAATTTATAGAAAATATATACTAGGTTGCACACATAATGTTTAGTAATCAACCACGCACACTTAGTGCCATGCACTTTAAACTCACACACTTAGTGCCATGCATTTCAAGTTCGCACACTTACCTTTTCCCCTGTCCAAAATCGACTCGGTAAAGTCGCACCCTTAATGTAAATAATTTATAGAAAATATATATTGGGTTCGCACACATAGTGCTTAATAATCAACCGCGCACACTTAGTTCCATGTACTTTAAACTCGCACACTTAGTGCTGTACAATTTAAACCCGCACACTTAGTGCCAATCTCATGACCGTGAACACTTATTGCCCGCACACTTAGTGCCGAAAACCAGCCACTCTATAGGCTTCAATTCCTTTTTACATTCGACAAATTTCATCTCTACTTACATATACATTTGTATACATTTCATCTCATTAAACACAATGGTATAGGTATTACGATCATTTAAATCAATACCAAAGATATGCTTAATGACTTACCTGTGTTGGGTAAGACGGTTCCAACTCGGCTACTCGATGATCTTTTCTTTGCCTTTGCTCGATTCTCCTCCTTTAACTCCTTGAGCTTAATCAATAAATCAACTAGTTTAACCGCCTTGCTAAATATTTACAATCTAATTACACATGCATATGTATGTTAGTATATTCGGCAATCACCCTTACTAATCACCCACTTGATCAATTATAGAGAATCAAAGTTAATATCACAATGTGTACCCTATATGGCCCATTATACATATTCAAATTTAACATCATCTATATATTTACTCATATGGCCGAATATACCTAATCATACATACACCTAACCAAAATAATTTCTAAAATCTTTATATCATTTATACACTAAACCGAGTACTCTTACCAAGTTCACCTATATTCTTCATCAAATTCTTCATTGATCAAACACATATTCGGCTAAAGAAATGGCAATTTTAGCAACTTTTGATTTAATACTTTATCAATTATAATACATGTAAATATTTTTTCATATTATTAACACAATTCACATACATTACTTAATATAACATTTTCACATTCGGCATTAGTATCAACCATAGTAGCCGATTCTTCCTACTTTGTACCCATGCATCTATTTGATCCTTAGTTAGTTCAAACACTCAAAGTCAACCATCTCCATACCTCATCACCAAAGACATCAAAATACCAACCAAGAATGTAACATTCATGGCCGAATATCATCTCCATCATTTAACAAAGTTTGAACCATGGCTAGGTAGATTTCAAACTTACAACTTAAAATATACATGAATCTCAAAGAATAATATCAAACATACCTCAATCTAGTTACATGCATGGCCAAACTTCCTTCTAATCCTCTTCCAAACCAAACATGAAGCAAGAACTCCTTCCTCCTTCCTTAGAATTTTCGGTCAAAAGAGGATGAAAAAGGATGAACAAAATTTTTCTTTTCCTTTCTTTAGCTCACGGCAATGGGGGGGGGGAACAACCACTCATTTTTTTGTTTTCATTTCTTTATTACCCATACGCCTTATTTTATTTTTTTCTAACATACCTCACTAAGCCAACATGTTCCCAACATGTTTCCACCCATAGCATGGCCAACCACTAGCTCAAATTTTGGGTAATTTGACATGCAAACCCATCATTTTCATAACATGCATTAATAGACCATTTTAAATTAGCCTATCATATTTTCACCATGTCTCATATCGATCCCTATTTAATAATTTCTCATGCAATTGGCAAAATTGGAGAATGAAACTTCCACATACTCATGTACACACATAATAAGCATAGAATATGGAAATTAATTATTTTTATGACTCGGTTTTGTGGTCCCGAAACCACTCCCCGACTGGGGTAAATTTTGGGCTGTTACAGAAACCTTGTGCTTCACTCCATGTTTGTCGAGTAACCATTTCAACAACTTGTTCGCAAAATGGGACCCTTCATCACTGATGATGGCTCTTGGGGTTCCAAACCTTGTGAACACATGTTTCTACAAAAACTTTATCACAACCTTAGCATCGTTTGTCAGATATGCCTCAGCCTCAGCCTCAACCCACTTAAACATGTAGTCTATTGCTGCCAATATGTACTTGTGACCAAAAGATGGAGGGAAAGAACTGAGAAAGTCGATACCCCAAACAAGAAATAATTCTACCTCAATGATGTTTTCTTGAGGCATCTTATTTCTGTTGGTGACATTTCCAACCCTTTGACATCAATCACAACTCTTTATGTAAGCATATGTGTCTTTGAATAGTGTTGGCCAAAAGAATCTGGTTTGTAATACGTTGGTTGCAGTACGTGTGCCTCCAAAGTGTCCCCCACTTGGAGCTCAGTGGTAATGGTATAGAATCTTATGTACTTCATCTTCTGCCACGCATCTTCTGATCATTTGATCTGCACACTTTTTAAAAAAATATGGCTCTTCCCAAAAATAGTACTTCACATTGTGAAGAAACATTTTCTTTTGATGATACTTCTTATCAATCGAAATCAAACCATAAGCTAAATAGTTAGCAATATCAGCAAACCAAGGGGTATTATGGACATGATTTACCTTCAATATGTGTTCATCTGTAAATGTACCATGAATTGGTATAACAGGAGAATTCCCTTCTTGCGGCTCCAATCTAGACAAGTGGTTTGCTACTTGGTTTTCTACTCCCTTTCAATCTTGAATTTCTATATCGAACTATTGAAGTAGAAGTACCCATCGAATCAGTCTCGGCTTAGTGTCTTTCTTGGCAAGTAAATACTTAATTACCGAGTGGTCTGTATAGATAGTCACTTTGGTACCTACAAAATCAAAACTTGTCAAAAGCAAACACAATAAGAAGTAACTCTTTCTCTATTACCGTGTAATTTAGTTAAGCTCCTGTTAGAGTTTGACTTGCATAGTAGATGGGATGAAAGACTTTGTTCCTTCGCTGGCCTATGACAGCCCTATTGTGAAGTTACTTGCGTCACACATCAATTCAAATGGAAATTCCCAGTTTGGTGTGATGATTATGGATGCCAAAACTAACCGAATCTTCAAATTATTGAAAGCTCCTAAGCACTTCTCATCAAATTTGAACGTCATGTCCTTTTCCAGTAATTTGCATAAGGGTTTAGTAATTTTGAAGAAGTTCTTGATAAATTTTTGATAGAAACCAATGTGGCCCAAAAAGCTCCTAATACGCTTTATAGATGTTGGAGGTGGGAGTTTCTCAATAATGTCTACCTTTGCTTTATCTACCTCGATTCCATGTCTCGTTATCTGATGCCCTAGAATAGTACCTTCTCGTACCATGAAATGACACTTTTCCCAGTTGAGTACAAGGTTTGTTTCTTCGCATCATCTTAGTACTTTGGCTAGATTGGCTAGGAAATCATAATATGTATCTTCAAATACTGAAAAATCATCCATAAAGACTTCTAAGTATTTTTCAACCATGTCAGTAAAAATAGACATCAAACATCTTTGCAATGTAGCAAGTGCATTGCATAAACCAAATGGTATACGTCTAAATGCAAATGTATCGTATGGGTAGATGATTGTTGTCTTGTGTTGATCTTTCAGTGCTACTGTATTCTGGTTATACCCAAAGTATCCATCAAGAAAACAATAATAGTCTTGCTCCGCGAGTCTATCCAGCATCTGGTCCAAAAAATGGAAAAAAAAAGTGATCTTTCCTAGTCGTCTTGTTCAGCTTCCAGTAATCGATGCAAATTCTTCATCCCGTAATTGTTCTAGTCGATATCAACTCGTTATTCTCGTTCTCAATGACCGTAATACCTCCTTTATTTGGTACGCACTGGACCGGACTTACCCATGAACTATTTTAGATGGGGTAAATTATACCAGCATCTAACCACTTGATGATTTCTTTTTTCACCACGTCCTTCATGATGGGGTTCAGTCTTTGTTGTCCATCAATCGTCCCTTTTTCACCATCCTCTAGGATAATATTATGCATGCATATAGACAAACTAGTATCGTGAATATCGGCTATGGTCCATCCAATAGCCTTCCTAAGTTGTTTCAATATTAGGATGAGTTTCTCTTATTGCTTAATAGTTAATTCTGCTGAAACAATCACAGGCAGAGTAGAAGCATTACCTAAATAAACATGTTTTAAATGTGAAGGAAGTACATTGAGTTCTAATTTAGGTGGCTCTTAGATTAATGCTTTTGGTTGGGCATAATCCCAATTCTCTAACTCCAAAGATTCAAAACGGGATTGTAGATTATATTCCATATGATTAGCTTCTAGCAAAGCTAAGTATTCATCCTCCTCTTCATAATTTGGAGGGTCTAGTGTCAAAATTTGTTCCAATAAGTCATCAACATAGTTGAGTTCCTTTTCCATGATTAAATCCTCTTAATCAAACACTGCAAAAAAATCATCAATTGTGTCAGGAAATAGCATAGACTTAAAGACATTAAATGTTACCTGATCATCCTGAACACGCATAGTAAGCTCACCCTTCTGCTCATCAATAAAGGTCCTTCTGGTTGCTAGGAAAGGCCTTCCTAGGATGATTGGCACTTCTTTGTCTGTTTCAAAGTCTAGAACCACAAAGTCAGTAGGAAAAATAAATTTGTCTACATGTACAAATACGTCATCAATTTTTTCTTCTGGATGTGCTATGAATCAATCTGCTAATTGAAGTGTAACCGTAGTAGGTCTAACTTCACCTATTCCCAACTTCCTCAGTATTGACATGGGCATCAAGATGATACTCACACCTAAGTCACATAGTGCCTTACCATAATATGTTGCTCCAACATTGCAAGGTATGGGAAAACATCCAGGATCCTTCCACTTTGGGGGTAGCTTGTCTTGAAGATACGCACTGTATTCCTTCATCAGGGCTACTATCTCAAATTCTCCAAGTCTTCATTTTTTTAACAGGATGTTGATATGAAGTTGCTTGAGTACATCTAGAAACTTCTTGAATTTAATTTCTTGCTTTTGCTTCTGAAGTCTTTGAGGGTAGGGTGGTAGAGGCTTCTGTACTGGAACTGGTTGATTTGTCCTCTGTGGCAATTCTGCATCTAACGAAGTTCTTAGTTGATCAGAATTAGCTGGTTTTAATGTTACCTTGTCAGATTTTGCAGATTCTAGTTCTAGTGAAACCAGAATTTCAACACTCGGTTAAGCTTCCTCTGAGTCTTGAGCATCAGTTGGCTCCTTTTTAACTTCAACAGTGTTGGGTTCTAATGTCTTTCTACTCCTCAATGTTCATGCTTTACAATGCTCCTTCCCTGGATTCCTCAGATTCTCCATATCACTAGGTAAAACACCTTGTGGTCGATTTCTGAGTTCAGTTGCAGGCTGGCCCATTTGATTCTCCAAATTCTTTAGAGTGGCATAATTTTTTGCCATGTATGCTTTCAATAGATTCTCTAAGCTATTGGATGGTTCAACTTGGGTTGGTTTTTGAACTTGTTGGGGGGAACCAGGTGACTGGGTTGGTCTAGGTTAGGTGTAAGTGTTACTGGTTCCAGCCCCTTGGTTACTCCAGGAAAACTTCGGGTGGTTTCGCCACGACATGTTATAGAAATTGGATTGCAGTCCATGCCTTCCTCAATTTTGGTTCTCCATGTAATACATAGATTCTGAGTTTGATGGACATTCATTGAACAAATGTCCTTCCCTACAATAAAAATAGGTTACATTTTCATCTTGATTTGGTTGCTCAGCTGCAAAACTATTAAACCTATTAGCGGTAAAATTTTTAAGCATTGAGGATATTGATGATACCTGAGATGCAAGTGAAGTGAGAGTATCCACTTCATGTATTCCAACTACTCATCTTCCTGACGCTGCTCGATTGGTTGGCCATTGATAATTGTTGTTGGGAATCCTCTCAATGATTTCATAAGCTTCATTATAAGACTTAGAAAGAAGAGCACCATTAGCAGAAGCGTCCACTACCATCCTCGTGTGTGCATTGAGACCATTATAAAATGTCTCAAGTTGGATGCAATGTGGGATTCCATGATGAGGGCACTTCCGTAATAATTCTTTGTACCTTTCCCATGCCTCATACAAGGACTCATCATCCGTTTGATGGAAAGTAGTGATCTCATTCCTTAACTTAGCATTCTTGCTAGGCAGGAAATACTTCATAAGGAATCTTTCTGCTAACACTTGCCATGTGGAAATTGAATTTGATGGCAATGAGTTCAACCAGGCTCGAGCTCTGTCCCTTAGCGAATATGGGAATAGCTTCAATGTAATGCATCTTTAGGTACTCCGGCTAACTTGAAAGAATCGCTCACCTCCATAAACAATCTTAATTGAAGATGAGGACTTCGGTAGGCATTCCACTGAATTGGCCTACTGTCTGAAGCATCTAGAACATGACTGGCTTTAGCTCAAATTGTTGTGCCTCAATTTTGGGTCTTCTAATACCCAGATTAAGATCATGAAATATTGGAACGGTATACTGTCTTAAAGCTCTATCCCTATCATCAGTAATAAGGACAGGATTTTGAGTAGGGTATGCTCTGTTTTCTTGATTCAAATTGTCGAGGTTCATCTCTTCGATCCTTCTCTGACTTGCTTGTCTTCTTCACCGTAAAAAAGTTCATTCAATCTCAGGGTAGACAGGGAGTAAATCGATAATTTGGTCAATACTTATAAACACCTAAAATAATCACAGAAAAATTAATTAAGTTCAAATTGAATAGAAAAATAAACCAAAATGGAAAACTAATAAATTCACAAATAATGACCTTTTAAAACAGTCCCCGACAACAGCGCGAAAAACTTGGAATGACAAAAGTTTGCAAGTGTACACAATCGCAACAAGTAATTAAGTGACAAGTAAATGTCGAGTTATTGTACCCACGGGGACTATGACAAAAATATTTATGAATGCAATTTAAAACACTTTGGTGAGGAAAAATATTTGATTTGAGGAGGTGATTAAAAACTAAGATTTTTAACTAAGTACAATAAATAAAGAGAAAATAAAGTTCCAATGCCTGATTTCAAAAGATGATTTTAATCAATATGACATAATTGTGTTAAATTAATTACATTTCTTAACTTAGAATTATTAAACTCATGTTTATGTTGTTAGGAATAAATTCACGGCAACTCGATAATTTGCTAACTTATGAACATACTTACCTACCAAAATCTATTTATCTCTTGACTATATCTCTATGTCAATTCAACCGATTAAACAAAATTTAATAAGCAAATGTGTTAATGCACATACAAACTTATGAAATTTAAATAATCTTTTGTACATATCTCTAGGCCAATTCAAATAATTAATTCAATTTCATAAGCACATAAAAGACCACATGAGGTAACAATGTATTTCCATCTTGAAACAGTTTAATCACAATAATCTTGCAAGTTATGCAAGGCAAATGTATCATTAGATACCGTTGCTAATTTAACCTTCAACTACGTTAGATGATTAAACATGCACTGATTAAGTATCGTGTCAATTAATTACAATTTCAATCCGTTTAAATAATTAATTCATTAGTTACATTACAATTGTAATGCAAGAATAACTTAGTCATGGTTTTACTTAATCAAACATCTTACGGAGGCCTATAACAACACAAACACAATTTTAATAAATTAAGTAGATGAAACGCAATTAACATAACACAAATTGAATTTAAACTATATCAATTAAATTAAACACTTCAACATCACAAATATTCATAGACATATTCTTCATAACAACAACAAAAATTAAAAGGATAGGGAACAAGAATGAAATTCGATGTTTCTCCTTGGCTTAACTGGTTTGCTCCACTCTTCCTTCTCCTCTTGTTCTTGTCGAACCAAGGCTATTATGAACACTTTAATGTTGCTCCAAATTGTGGATGAATGACTCTTTTTCAAGAGGTGAAATAGGCAAGAGAATAAAGAAAAATGGAAGGGAAATGATGAGGGGATATTGAGAGAGAAGAGATGAGATGAGAAAAGTTGAGGTGTGTTTCAAATGAGCAGCAAAGGGGGGTTTTTATAGGTTGAGAGGGCTGCTAAAAATAGCCAAAATCAGCAGCCAAAGAGCCCTCCCTTGGCCAGCCACACATGTGGCAACATTGAAGTTTTCGAACTTGCTATATTAAGGTAGGGGCAAATCTAGAAAGGCACAAATAGTGGAGGGGTTTGTTTGCAATTTGAAAAAGTCTACAAGGGCCATTTTGAAAGCTAATTAATCAGCCAAGAAAGCTGATTGGGTCAGCATGTGGGACGGTTTTGGGTTGCCCAGTACTCGATCGGTTCGGTTTTCTCAGTTCAACTCAACTGGGCCACTTTTCATAATTAATTAATTATAATTTATTTTACTCAAATTAAATTGGATATAAATTAAAATTAATTATATTATGAATTAATAAACACAATTTGGACTGTCTTAGGCTTAAAAATTAATTTGCCTTGATGCTTTAAAAATTGTTTCTCAGTTTTGTGTTTCTGCTAGTGTCTATCGAGCCATTTTTTGCCTTCTGTGCAAATCTATTGAAAATAATCAAAATTAATAAAAATTAATTATAAAATTAATTAAAATTCATTATGTTAATATTTTAAGTACAAAATAATTATTTTATAATAATTATATATTTTTCGACAAGAATTTTATCGAACTTGCATGAATTTGAGTTAAAAAGGCATGAATATTTTCGTGTTTCTGGTTTGGCATGTTTGCAATATGGTTAATTAAGGTATGCTTGAATATGGAATTTAGTTAAGTGTGTTTGTATCAAAAATGACCAGTTGGGTATATGTTGGTGTAGTTCAATTTGGTCAATTATGGTATAACTTGGTATGGAATTAAGCTAAATATATCTAGATAGGTTATGGTCAAATATGTATAAGTTTAGGTATATGTGTGTTTCAGATGCATGATAACAATAGTTCAAATGGTAAGTTATATTGACAAGGTATATGTTAAGTATGGTATGTTTTAAAATGGTAGCTAGGTAACCAATGCATATGCAGTTATGTTTAATGCTTGCTTTTTAGGTGCCATATATGCCATATTGGTTGAAGGAAATTGTAACAATCCGATTAAGACCCTAATCAGAACAGTGGTTTCTGGACCATGAATCTGAGTCATAAAAATATTTCAAAATTAATTTCTGTGCTTATTTTGTGTGAATTTATATCTGTGAAATTTTCGTGATTTAATTTTGTCGTTTAGGTGTCCGATTAAATAAATTGACTTAATCGCGTAAAATGAAAATTCAGTGGTTTTTTCTAAAAAGGGCTAAATTGTACTTGGCTTTTTAAATGGAAGCCTTAAAGTTGCAATAAGCCCAATATTAAGTGTAGTGGACGGTTAAGGACATATGTTATATGATTTTATTATTATATCATTAAGGTTATTTAAGTAAATTGGTTAATAAACTTATATATGTTAAAAAGAAAGTAATCAAATTCATTTTATTTCCTTTGTTCTTCATCACTGAAACTAAACAAAAGGAAAGAAAAAAGAGAAAGCCAGGTTTTGACACTTACTCAAGCTCAATCAAGGTTCGTTTTTGATAATTTCTACATTTTTGAGATCGTTACTTAGTAATCTTCAAGACCCAAGCTTTAATTTTTTTATTTTGATGAATATTTTGAGTTGTGCCATTGTTGATAGCCTGTGATTTTTGTTGTTTGATGATGAAAAATGAAAGATATGCTTTAGATTAGCACGTTTTGTATTGGAGTTTTTGATGATTTTGAGTAATTAGGACTAAATTGCAAAAATAATAATTTGAGGGACTAAAATGTGAAATTAATAAAATATATGGGCTTGTATAGATATGGGTACCATTCGGCCTAACATGGATACTTTGAAATTTTGTGTATTTTGTGTTTTGTGCAATAGGGACTAAATTGTAAAAATTGTAAATGTCAAGGGTAAAATGGTAATTTTCCCATTTATGTGTTTTTGGACTAAATTGAATGAAATATGTTTGAATGAGCTTAATTTGAATATGTTTAGATCAAGAACCAAAGAAATCAAATTTGGACCGGGGAAAAACGAAAGTTGTTGACTAGCAGCCCTGTCTTGTTTTACGACATCCGAGGTAAGTTTATAAGCAAATAGACGTGTTTAATGGTAATTAAATGCTAAATTTATATGCTGTTATTGTAACACCCCGTACCCGAGACCGTTGCCGGAGTCGGACACGAGGGGTTCACAGACTAAATTCACTTACTATCACAGTCCATTTTAAAAATTTCTAGGCAGTTGGCTAACTGCGTCACTATCACCTTAAACATCATATCTTGAGTTCCAAAACTCAAAAATCAGTTTCGTAATTTTTCCCTAAAACTAGACTTATATGTCCATCTACAGATTGTTTTCTAGAATTTTTGGTCTGGCAAATTAGTACAGTTTATTAGTTAAAGTCTCCCCTGTTACAGGGTGCGACTACACTGACCTTCATGTATTACAACTTGGATATCTCCCTGTAAAAGGTTTCAATACTGATGTTGTTTGTTTCTATAGAAACTAGACTCGAAAAGGAATCTATTCATATATGGCATGACTTCTAATTATCTCTGGTTAATTTATAATGAATTTCCAAAGTCGGAATAGGGAATCCAGAAACCGTCCTGGCCCTGTCTCACGAAAACTTTAACAACTCATAATATACTGTTCATATGAACGTTTCGTTTCCTTACTTTGAAAATAGATTCATCAAGGTTCGATTACATAATTTATCCATTATTTAATTCCATTCCTACTATTTTTAGTGATTTTTCACATCCACATCACTGCTGCTGCCAGCATCTATTTTTAAGGTAAACTTTACCTATTTCATGATCCTCCATGGATCAACCAGAGTTTGTCATACATATACCAAAAGTGATCATGAATAACCATTCCCATGGCTAACCGTTACCAACATTTCCATACCTCTCGACGGACAACATACAAAACGATTATAATGCTATGATCAAAGTATATTTAAGCCATTTTCGCATGGCTATCCAAATTTACACAAAACCAAAGGGTCAATGACCAACAACAAAACGGGTAGTCCTATACATGCCATTTCAAAGTTCAACCAAAAGTATACCAAAAGGAGCTTTGATAGTGTGGGCGACTTCGACTTCAAAATCCCGAGTCCAATAGCTGAAGAACCAAAATCTATAAAACAGAGAATTAAATAAACGGAGTAAGCATTAAATGCTTAGTAAGTTTTGAGCAAAGAATTTAAGCACAACTGAAGTATAGCATTCATACAACTAAACGGATAATCCCATATATACATATTCTCAAATCATTCCTACTTCACATTCCAATCCCTATATTCATACATAAGGGATCATCTTAGCCAAATACCGGAAGCTCATTACTCGACTAAGCGAATATTATTCGAAGGGAATCAACTATTCCAATGCACATACGAAACATACCTCATTGTTGGGATTTTACAAGCGTATTAACTGAAATTTTTACAGCAAGATCGCTCATTCCCGAATCACATACCTTCGGAATTTAACCGGATATAGCTACTCGCTCAAATGCCTTTGGGACATAGCCCGGTTATAGTAACTCGCACAAATGCCTTCGGGACTTAACCCGGATTTAGTAACTCGCACCAATGCCTTCGGGCTTAGCCCGGAATTAGTAACTCGCACAAATGCCTTCGGATCTTAGTCCGGATATAGTCACTTAGCACAAAAGCCTTCGGGACTTAGCCCGGATATCATTCGAATAACCAAGCACATATATCAATAAATCATGACACATCCGTATTTCATTTTCATTACCAAAGCTCAAACACAAGACACTTATCACACTTGCAATTTCGGCTCAATAGCCACATACAAAGAGCATGATTTTGATTTGCTTAAAACATGATCTAATCAAATCATAATCTAAGTTCTATTACTCAAAAACTTACCTCGGATGTCGTCGAACGATTTCGATGGCTATTCGATAACTTTTTCCTTTCCCTTATCCAACTGTGGTCCTCTAAGCTCTTGAGCTAATTCAAACAAATTTAACTTATTAAAGTCTCATTATGCTAGCTTATGGCCGAATATGACAAGGAGTTTAATAGGTCATATGGCCACCCTTTAGCTCAAATACACAATGGTCATGCGCATTTTTAATCACATTAAGCAATTTAACACAATTCATTTGAACATCAAAAGGGGACCTCAAGGTACTTAGCCCATATATACATTAGACATTAGAGTCACATATGTACGAAATCACGAATCGAATTCAACATATTAGCTAATATTCCCCTTAGCCGAATTTTCTAAGTCAAGATAAAGCCATCAATATGCTTACCTTTGGCCGAACATACACATCAACTTATGTACTCATTCATGTGGCCGAACATACATGTCTATGTTGAGGCCGATTGCAACACTTAATACATTCTACAAGTATGGTCACTTGTATGGACTAAACACCATTTTGTTTCAAGTTCAAAACTTGGCCAATACACATATATACACTAGTAAGGCATCCTCTCCCTTTCCATCAATTCAACACATGCATTACTCATTAATATACAAAATTATATTCGGCCTTAGCACACAACTTGCTAGTCGATTCTTCTCCATCTAGCAACTAATGCACATATGTGCTCATTTGTTAGACTCTACTTCATCTAACAACAACCATATTTCCCTTCTACTTCCTACCATGGCCGAATGCATCACAACACCATACCATTTCAATTTTGGTCATGGTTAAACAAAGAACTTAATGTCTCACTCAAAAATGCTAAAAAGAAGATTCAAGAGTCATCAATCCACCATCACATGCATCATTACAAAGCTTCACTTTTAGCATGCAAATGACATCAATACAAATCCACCTTAGCCGAATATCATTTCCATGACATAGTAAAGATTTGAACCATGGGCTAGTTAGAACTCAAACTAACAACTAAAAACATGCATGAATCTCATGGACAACATCAAACATACCTTAGTCTAGCAAACCACCATAGCCGGTTTTCTCAAGCTCTTCCCCCTCCTTCTCTTTCTTCTATTCGGCCAAGAACAACCAAAGAATGAAGCCTTTTTTTTTGTTTTCTTTCTTCCATTCACGGCAAAGGGAGGGGCATGGATGAGACCATTTTTTTTTTCATCACTCCTCCCTTTCATTATTTAATTACCATGCTCATTATTTTATTTTTCCTAACATACATCACTAGCATAACATGTTTGTGACATGTTTCCACCCATAGCATGGCCGGCCACTATGCTTTAATTTGGCTAATTTGACATGCAAGGATAAGCACTTTCCCACATATATTAATAGGCCACTTGAACACTTGCCTAGCATATTTCTAAATTGTCTCACATAAGTCCCTACTAATAAATTTCACATACACTGACCAAATTAAAGTATGGAAATATCACACAAGCATTTACGCACATCATAAACACATAATATAACCTTTAATTATTTATAAGACTCGGTTTCATGGTCTCGAAACAACTTTCCGACTAGGGTCAATTTAGGGCTGTCACAGTTATAAAATGTTAGTATTTATATATGTTATGGCCGAACATGGATAGACTTGGCTACTGCACTTTCGATTTTGTTTCAACCGAGTTACGACGTCTGAAAGCCCCGTATGAATGTTAGGAATAGTTAGGATACATATGTCATGAAATAGGATTCTGATATATGTGTGCGAGTAAGACCATGGCATCGATATGTGATTTTGATATGTGTTTACGGGTAAGACCCTGTCTGGGACAGTGGCATCGATATGTGACTACATGTAAGACCACGTCCAAGATGTTGTCATTGGATGACTTGTGAGATTATCCGAGTGTCCTATCAAATTCTGAATGGTTCGTCGGGAAAATGAAAATTGTGTTTGGAAGTAAAATACGAGCTAAAAGGGCCAGGTATGAATTTAAATTGTTGACTAACAGTAATAATGTAAGTATGTATTTGATATTCGTTCTTTTTATGTGTATTTGGTAATACAGAACATAAGTGAGACTGAAATGTGTATTTGGCTTTGTGGCCAAATAAGTTGAGTATCAATGAACAATACATAATAATGTGCAAGTGTGACTATGCGAAATCGGCTTTATAAGATATATATAAGTGTAACATTATGATATGATTTTTGAGCTTATGTTTTTTTTAAATATATGTGTGCATGATTTTTCTTTTATAATTAGTTGTTTTGGAAGTTGATTATTATAGGTTTGAATGACCATGTTAGTATTCGGCCTAGGTGGAAGAAATGGTTTATGGAAATTTCTTAAGTATTTTATTTGAAGTCTTAAGGTCGAATATTCTAATATTATTATAATTTGGTTGATTATAATAAATTGAATATGTCACTTGGTTGTTTATTTGCTTATGACTTACTAAGCTGTGATAGCTTAGTCTGTGTGTTATGTTACTCTGTTTTGATAAATTTTGGAGTCAAGCTACAAGCTCGGGGATTGTCAGCAAAGTTCATTACACTATCAACTATTTTGGTACCTTTATAAGTTAAGCTCGAATTATGGCATGTATAGGCTGGAACATATATTTTTTGAAGTATTGATATTGGTTATGTAACTAAGGCCATGTGAAAATGGCTTGCTACTTACGATTAACTTTGATTTTATGTGTGCTTAGCTATAATGCTTTATGGTCTTGATTATGAAATATGTGGATATGCTTGATTGTGATTTGATTTGTGGTAAGTATATTATGTATTGGAAATGGCTTTATTTTTAAGTTTGAATTTAATTATGTTGGGCATGGTTAAATCTATTTTGATTAAAATGCTATATGTTTGGAATTATATGTGTTAGGTATTATGTGTTTTGAATCGGTTTGCTGATGATGATAGATAGAATGAGTAATCGGTTTTGTAATTAGCACTATTTGGAGATTATGTTCTTGTATATAAACGTGTGTGGTGAGCTTGTTAAATAAGTCAGCTTGAATAATGCTCTAGTTGGTGTATGTGATTTTGCTGTATAAATATATGTATGTTCGAGTGATACATATTACTATAAATCAGCTAGGACTTGAAAAGATGGTAGTAGTTTATTTCGGTTGGTGAGTGGTTTTAATGAAGTTTTGAATTTAATTAATATATATGCTAATTGATGAATTGGCCTTTACATTTATATATCTATGTACCTATGATGTCTTGGTTTAATAAAATATGCATTTGTATTTAAAATCAAATTATTATTTGGAAGATTAATTTGATGACCGAATCATAATTAATTAGTTGGGTTGCTTTTGTGCAAAATTAGACAAGATAATTAACATGAGATTTGAGAGTACATTAAATCATTAATTGTGTGTTGAATGGTAATTGTTTGCATGTAGATGATTCAGGTCATTTATATTAGTATGTGAGTTAAGTTTGATAAATTTAAGCAATGATGGTTCGACAATAATCCAAATTTGATATAGTTCAATATGCATGATGTGATTATTGGTTCATGAAATGTATACATATTCATATATAATCATTCGGTGAATTTGTCTATGACATTTAAGTTAAGGAACAGATTAATATGTGAATTCTTTTAATTGGTTTAAGATGTGCATGTAAAGAATAAAAAGTTAAATCTTTTATTTTTAATTAGAAATTCGATTACCAATGGAGTGTTGAACATATGATGTGCACATATATAATATGATTTGTTTTCAATGAATGTTTAATATTTAACTAATTATATGCTCATATTTATATGATTATAATTTGAGTTATTATGGGTATATCCAGAATTGTGCTTCTATTCAGTAATGCCTTACAACCCTATTCTGGTGACGGATACGGGTTAGAGGTGTTACAAAAATTTGGTCATTTGAATTGGTCATATTATGTATGTTTTGGTATGTTTTAATACCTTGGTCATATGTGCAAATGGCTTGTAAGGGTGTGATTGAATTGGGTGAAAGAAACGGCTTGAATTTAACCTATTTCTAGTCTGCATGGCCTAAGACACAGGCGTGAGTCTCAACCGTGTGTGACACACAGCCATGTGACACAGTTGCGTCTCCCCTATATGTATAAATGGTTGCATTTCGAAGGTTACATGGCCTGGAACAGACGTGTGGCTTGGCCATGTAGTCCAAGTTAAAGAGTTACAAGGGCACGGATATAGGCTGGGACACGGCCGTGTCTCCCCCGTATATATTAACAGTTTCATTTCAAAGTTTACATGGCTTGGCACACAAACATATGGCTTGGCCTTGTGGTTCAAGTGAAAGAGTTACACGTCTACGGATATGGGCTAGGACATAGCTGTGTGACCCGTTTACTGTGAATTTTTCAAACTTTTTTGTTAAGGTTTCATATGTTCCCAATTTAGTCTCTAATCATTTCTAAAGTGTTTCTAAGGCCTCGGGGGCTCAAATAAGGGCCGATATGCATGTGTTTGAATGGTTTATGCTACAGTAATCCTATTCTCGTGACAGATACAGGTTACAGGTGTAACAAGGTGTGTTACATTTAGTGGTATCAAAGCTACAGTTTAGTCGATTCTCGACCTGGACATAACCTATACAAGTCTAGAAATACATGCCATTATATAACCTGTTATAGTGTGATAACTCTTGACATGTTTCGAAATATGTTTTCATATAGAAATGACATACAACCGAGCCAACTTTGATAAAGTTGAAAGTAACACACAAGCCTCTATTCACGGAGCAGCGTAGAGTGGCACTAGGCCGATACATGAGGGCCAAGAAGGAGAGGGTAAGGAAGCCTTCTTCCTTATGATGAATGAATGGTTTACTGAGTTCGAACAAATGAACCTGATGGCTCAACGACCTCCACCCGCACCCGTTCCCCAATTGATTCCTATAGTTCCTCAGGGTTTGGAACGAACTATTGATAAAATTTGTAAATATGGGCTGAAGAATTTGTAGCTACAGCTGAAGATGATCTGGAGAAAGTCGAGTTCTGGTTAGGAAACACGATTAGGGTTTTTGATGAAATGTCGTGTACACTGGTACAGCATGTAAAATGTGTTGTATCTTTGTTGAAAGGCTCAGCTTATCAGTAGTTGAACACTTTGGTTTTAGTGGTGCCGAGAGAGTGTATAGATTGGGAATTATTTCAAACTTAGTTCTAAAAGAAGTATATAAGTTAAATATTTCTTGACTAGGAACATAAAGAGTTTCTCGAGCTTAAGCAAGGCCGAATGACAGTGTCGGAGTATGAGAGGGAATTTGTTAGACTAAGTAAGTATGCCTGAGAGTGTATATCAATTGAGGTTGCCATGTGTGAAAGGTTTGAAGACGGGTTAAATAAAGACATAAAGCTATTAGTCGGGAAACCTGAATTGAAAGAATTTGTCATTTTAGTTGGCTAAGCGCATAAAGCCAAAGAGTTTAGCAAATAAAAGAGAAAAGTTGATTATGAAGCTAGAGATTGAGAAAGAGATCAACTAGAAAGTCATACCAGTCATCATCGAAGAAATTGAAAGAACATCATAACTTTCGACAGCTTCAGTGGAATATTCCAGTAGAGATAGAGGTAAACATCATGTGAATCCAAAACCTTAGGCTACGTCTGTAGTGAGTGTAGGTAGTGTCAGGGCAACCGGCTTGATTACCAACAATGTAATAAATGACACTTCGGTGAGTGTAGATTGAAAAACGAGTCATGTTTCAGATGTGGTTGATTTGAGCATTATCTCAGAGATTGACTAGAGAGGTCAAAGAAAAAAAAGGCTCAAAATGTTCGATCGAGCAACATTACCGGGAGAAGTACACCACCTTGAAACCATGAAAATTCGAGCAATAGTTGTACTGGAACAAAGACTCTGCTATGAGATTTGACGCACGAGCACCAAGTAAAGCTTACGCAATCCGTGCATGAGAGGAAGCTTCACCGCCAGATGTTATTATCAGTAAAATTGCTATCCTTAATACTGATGTTACTGCTTTGATTGATCCGGGATCAACACATTTGTATGTATGCACGAATCTAGTGTCAAGTAAGAATTTACCTATTGAGTGCACTGAATTTATGGTTAAAGTAGCGAACCCCCTAGGTCTATATGTGCTAGTTGATAAGTTTCTAAAAACTATACTTTGATGATTCGGGGTTGTAACTTTCTAGCCAATTTGATGTTGTTTCCTTTTGATGAGTTGGACGTGATTTTGGGTATGGATTGATTGGCTCTGCATGATGTTGTTGTAAACTGTAGACGAAAGCTTATTATGTTAAAGTTTCAGAACGATGAAAAGCATCAAATTAAATCAGATAGACTAGATAGTATGTCTAATGTTGTTTCGGCTATGTCAGTATAGAGATATGTTAGAAAAGGCTGTGATGCGTATCTTACATATATATTTGATTCTAGAGTTTCTAAGTTGAAGCTAGAATTAGTTCCAATGGTATATGAGTATCCATATGTGTTTCTAGAGGAGTTACCTAGGTTACCACCAATCAGAGTGGTTAAGTTTGCTAATGAGTTAGTACAAGGAACATCTCCGATATTGATAGCTCCTTATAGAATGGCACCTACAAAGTTGAATAAGTTAAAAGCACAGTTACAAGAGTTGATAGATAGGGGTTTTGCTAGACTTAGTTTTTCTTCTTGGGGTGCACTGGTTCTATTCATTAAGAAAAAGGATAGATATATGAGATTATGTACTGACTATCGACAACTCAATAAAGTTAACATCAAGAACAAGTATCCATTGTCATGTATTGACGATCTATTTGATCAATTGAAAGGAGCAACAGTATTTTCAAAGATTGACCTTTTGTCCTAGTTACAATCAGTTGTGAGTTAAAGATTCAGATGTGCCGAAAATCGCGTTCAGGACTAGGTACGGACATTATGGATTCCTTATGATGCCATTTGGTTTGACTAATGCACATGCAGTATTTATGAATTTAATGAACAGAATTTTCAAATCGTATTTAGACAAATTCATTGTGGTACTCATTGATGCTATCTTGGTTTATTCACAAGATGAGATAGAGCATGTCGAGCATTTGAAATTTTTTTTGCAAACTTTGCATGAAAAACAATTATTCACTAAGTTTAGCAAATTTGAATTCTAGCTTCGAAATGTTTAATTTTTGGAACATGTTGTATCAGCCGAGGGCATCAAAGTTGTTCCAAACAAAATTTCAGCTGTTGTTAATTGGAAGCATTCGAGAAATATATCTGAGGTTAGAAGTTTTCTGGGATTAGTTGGATATTACAGAAGGTTCGTTAAGGAATTCTCGATGATTGCTACACCAATAACAATATTATTACAGAAAGATGTTAAGTTTGAGTGGTCTAAGAAATGTCAACAAAGCTTCAATCAGTTGAAAGCATTGTTAACCCAAACACTGATATTAGTTCAGTCAGAGTCAGGTAAAAACTTTATGATTTATAGTGGTGCATGTTTAAATGGATTGGGTTGTGTTTTGATGCAAGAAGGCAAAGTGATAGCGTATGCTTCCAGACAGTTGAAATCGCATGAAAAGAATTATCTGACACATGATTTAGAGCTTGCAATGATTATTTTTTCTTTGAAGATTTGGCGACACCATTTATATGGTGAAAAATGTCATATCTTTACATATCATAAATGCTTAAAGTATTAAATGTCACAAAAAGATTTGAATTTAAGATAGTGTAGATGGCTCGTGTTATTGAAAGACTACGATTTGATCATTGATTATCATTCGAGTAAGGCAAATGTAGTTGCCGATGCATTAAGTAGAAAGTCTCTATTTGCTTTGAGAGCGTTGAATATACGATTGACGTTGTCTAATGATGGTTAAATCTTAGCTGAATTGAAAGCTAGACCGATGTTTTTACAACAGATTTACGAAGCCCAGAAATGCAATAATGTGTTGTTAGTTAAACGAAATTAGATTGAGTTGACTCCTGATTTAGACTTTCAAGCTGGCTTCAATGATTGTTTATATTTTAAAGGAATAATTTATATTCCAGGAAATTCAGATCTCATTCGGAAGATTTTGTAAGAAGCTCGAAATAATAACTTGTCTATTCATCCTAGTAGCAACAAGATGTATGGTGATTTGAAGCAAATGTACTAGTGGTCGGGTAGGTAACAGCCCGATTTTAGGGCTAGTTGGAGCAATGGTTTTGGGACCACGAATCTAACTTATAAAAATCAACTTTTATTATATTTTGATGGTCTACAGTTTTATGGAGCTATTCTGTGAAAATCTCGTTCTAAAATTTTGACGTTTGGGTACTTAATTTAGTAAAAAGGACTAAATTATAAAAAAGTGTAAAAGTTAAGGTCTACTTGTTAAAGGTGTCCAAATTGCTATGAGATTTTAATTAGAGGTCCTTAGTTGGTAATTAAACCATTTGTTAAGTTAGTGGACAAAAATGAACATGGTGAGATAAAATTTAAAGTTTGGCAAACAAGGCATTTTGTTCATTTGGTAAATAAAAGAATAAAAAGGGAAAATCAAGTCAAAATTGTGTCTATCTTCTCCTACCATGGCCGAAAATCTCAAACTCATCATATCTAGGGTTTTGTCAACTTTCAAGCTTGATAGTAAGTGCATTCTAGCCCCTTTTTTAATGTTCTTTACATTTTTAAAGTCCTCATAACTCGATTTACCTATTTCTACCATTATTTTGAAGTAAGGTTCATGTTTAAAAATTTACCCATGTGTGGCATGCATGTGTTTTGATGTTTAATGGTAGAAAATGAAAGTTTGATGTGTCATAAACAACTTTTACTAAGTGATTTTTCATGGAAATACCTAAAAAGAACCTATTTGTAAAAAGATGTAAAATGGGTAGTAAAAATCTGATTTGATGAAAAATGTGGGCTGATATGAGCATGTATATGGTTCAGATAGGCTTGGGTAACAATGAAATTGAATACATTTCATTTTACGAGCCTAGGAACTAATTTGTAAAAGCGTAAAACTTTAGGGGCAAAAAAGTAATTTTTCCATAATGTGATGTTTGGAATAATTTGAGTAATGTGAATATTAAGTAAGCTAAATTTGTTATTATAGATCAAGAAAATTGAAGTACGGACCTTGATCGGGGAAAGAATAAGTTGTTTGACGATTAAATCCTTATCTACTTTTTTTGGTGCCAAGGTAAGTTCGTATGTAAATAATGCATTGTTTATTTATGTTTTAAATACTTTAATATTGTATGAATTTATGATTGACTCTTGGGATGAAACTGACAAAGGATGACGAGTGAGAAATATCCTGGTTGAACCTTAGGAATAGTTAAGATACAAATGTCATGACATTAGGGTTAGTTGAGATTACGTGTAAGACCATATTTGGGATATGGCATCGATATGAGATTTCGTGTAAGACCATAGCTAGGCTATTGGCATCGATATGAGATCCCATGTAAGACCATATCTGGGATATGGCATTGGTATGGTACTATGTGTGTGAGATATCCTGAGTATCCTTTAGTATTCCAAGTGGTTCAACGGGAAACTTAACGGCAATGTTAAAGTTGGGAAAGACTATGGTATGTTGTTAACGATTATGGTGAGTTGCAAGTTGGTACAGGTATGTACACAAAACTTATGCTTAATGAGTTCAATATGTGATGAAACCTCGGATTGGTTTGATCGAGTAAGTTATGATGTTAACATTTTAAATACATCTATGCTAAGCTTGATTATGAATTCACAATGACATTTATGTTAATTTACTTTATGTTAAATATATGTTAAAGTGTGTTTATGTTGCCTATTATTTGCATAAGAACTTATTAAGCTTTAAAGCTTACTCCCTTTCTTTTCCCTTGTCTTATTGTGTCACCAAGCCAGCTCAGGGATCGAAGACGATCGGAGATCCATTCACACTATCAAATTATTATTTTGGGTACTTATGATTTCATTATTTTGAGTATGGCATGTATAGGGACTTGGTCATTTTGTTATGTGTCATATTTGAATTAGCCAAATGTGTTGGCTTTTAATGATTGATAATTCATTTTGTAAATGGCTATTGAAATTGGCTAATATTGGCTTAAGTATATATATGCATATGATGATGTTTTCATGGATGGGCGAATTTACATGGATTGAGTTGATAAGTAGGCGATGTTTGTATGTGATAGATGGTTACATGTAAATGATACATTGATATTGGTTGTATGAATATACTTGGATTGGTGATGCTTGTGGTTGTGAAGGTCGGTGCAAGTAAGGATGGAAAAATGGCTTGGTAAACAGTCTTATTTTTGTCCACACGGATAGACACACGGCTTGCCTTATGGGTGTGTGATCCGACCATATGTCCCCTGCATTTTTGAATTTTAGCTTCGAATTGGCCACACGGGCAGAGACATGGCCGTGTGTCTCAACCATGTGAAGGACATGGCCTAGGGACATGGAAGTGTGCCCAGGGCGTGTGAAGTATGCACCTATTTTATGAAAAATTATGAAAATTTAATCGCCCACATGGCCCAAGCACATGGGCGTGTGACTTGGCCGTCTGACTTCATTTTATTGATGACTCATAGACAGAGAGTTACACGGGTTAAAGACATGGGCGTGTGTGACCAAACGGTCTACCCACACGAGTGTGTCCCAAGCCACATGGGTGTGTGACCCCTGTTTTGATGAAAATTTTCTAAGTGTTGGGAAGTTTTCTAAAGTTTTCAGTTTAGTCCCAAACCACTTCCAATGTATGTTTTTGGCCTCGTAGGCTCATTTAAGGGACGATATGAATGTGTTTGAAAAGTTTTAAATTTGAGTAGAAATTCATGTATCAGTTTTTAATGTTTGTTTGAGATTAAGTCTGGTAATGCCTCATATCCTGTTTCGGCGTCGAATATGGGTAAGGGGTGTTACAAGGTATGAAATGAGTGATTTTTGAATTCGTATCAAGATGTTTAATGTATCAGCAGGTTAAAGCTGAACATCAGGTACCTTCTAGTTTGTTGTAGCCAGTGATGATTCTGGAGTGAAAATGGGAACGTGTCACGATAGATTTTGTATCGAGATTTCCCTTGTCTGTAAGAAAGAAAGATATAGTTTGGGTCATCATTGATCATTTGACGAAGTCTGCTCATTTTATTCCAGTGCATACGGATTACTCTTTTAAGAGATTAGTCGAGTTATATGTTACTGAGATTGTTAAATTGCACGGGGTGCCAATTTCTATTATTTCAGATAGAGATCAGCGATTTACGTCTTAGTTCTAGAGCAAGTTGCATGAAGGTCTAGGTACCCGCTTACATTTTAGTACTGTGTTTCATCCTTAGACCGATGGTCAATTTGATTGAGTGATCCAGATACTCGAAGACATGCTTCAATGTTGTGTTTTAGAGTCCAAAGTCAACTGGGAGAAATTTCTACCATTATTTGAATTTGCGTACAACAAAAATTACCAATCGAGTATAAAAATGGCATCGTACGAAGCTTTATATTGTCGAAAGTGCCGAACTCCATTGCATTAGACTGAGTTCAGTGAGAAAAAAGCTTCACGGGTCTGATTTAGTACAAGAAACTAAAGAAAAGGTAATAGTTATTCGAAATAGTTTGAAAGCAGCTTCAGATTGACAGAAATCTTACGCGGATTTAAAAAGAAAAGACAATGAAATTCAAGTCAACAATAAAGTGTTCTTAAAACTCTTGCCCTCAAAGAAAGTCCTAGGGTTTGGTTGTAAAGGAAAGGTTAGTCCACATTTTATTGGGTCGTATAAGATTACTAAAAGAATCGGGCCAGTAACTTACCGATTAGCTTTGTCATTATAGTTAGAAAAGATCCATAATGTGTTTCACGTATCTACGTTATGACGGTACCAATCAAATTCTTCATATGTTACCTCACCTTTTGATGTCGAGATTTAGTTTGATATGTTGTACGGCGAAGAACCATCAGAATTTTAGCTAGAATAGTTAAAGAATTGAGAATGTAACACCCCTCGCCCGTATCCCTCGCCGGAACAGGGTTCGATGTGTTGCCCGACTTAAACTCAGCCAATCACACAAAAATAGTGCCGAAAAATTTCAATCAATTTAAAACTTTTCTTTTCACATGCAATCTGTCCCATATATGGGTTTACGAGGCCCAAAACATCACTAGGAAACACCTTTGGCTAAATTATAATATCAGATACTCAACATTAAAACCCTATACATGCCATAGACTCGAAATACTAGGATTTACTTACACCAATAGGGTGAGCTCGAAAGTGTGATTATATCTCCGACGAACTCCAACCCGAGCAGGTAACCGAAGTCAACAATCTATAAAACAGAGGAATGTAACAATGGAGTAAGCTTTCATAAAGTAAGTCTTAAGCAATGCAAACAAATAAACGCAATTATACTTCGATTATTCAATTTCTTAAGTGGCCATATTCTAGGTATATTGCCATCTGGCCAAATACATAAACACATAATGCACGCTCAGCATTCTTATCACACTTAATCTAAATTCGTATAACATAATTAAATCGAATACTTTCACATACTTTCACACCCTGACCCGGTGTATCATGATCATAGATATAGTTATAACATTTATTCACGTATGTATCACACTGCACGCTTATGATTCATTGCTGATCAAACTCACATATGAGTACATAATGCGTACCTGGCCCACTTAACGTACTGAATGTATTCATTTGTCAACCTAACACGAGATACCTTAGTCATGGACTTTTCTCAAATCACCGGCATTTCGCCTGTTAGGCTCGAGGCCTGATATCAGTTCACCGGCATTATAGCCTGCTAGGCTCGAAGGCCCGAATAGTATCTCACCGGCATTATAGTTTGCTAAGCTCAAAGGCCCGAATAATCAAGTCAACAAGTTCCATATAACATATTCATATCAATTAAGTACTAACATCATTCGAACGTATATAATTATACATCTCAAACACTTTTCTTTCATCTCATTTTCACACTTAGCATTTGATAGCTTATGCATAACATTTCACTCACGTTCATTTCAAACTTATCATTCGATTATAAAAGCATATTGCATTTTTACCAAAATGTTATACTTGCCATTAGGCTATATAAGCATGATACAATACAC
Organism: Gossypium hirsutum; assembly: GCF_007990345.1. Classification (NCBI taxonomy): domain Eukaryota; kingdom Viridiplantae; phylum Streptophyta; class Magnoliopsida; order Malvales; family Malvaceae; genus Gossypium; species Gossypium hirsutum. Next base: position 92,589,771 of record NC_053425.1, read on the forward strand.
TATTATTTCATCTTTAACATTCGGCTAAACCCTTATCTTACAAGGAACACCGAATTCACATAACATATCATTTCACCGGCATTACGCCTGCTAGGCACGAAGGCCCGAATACACATCACCGGAACGAAGCCTGCTAGGCACGAAGGCCCGAATACACATCACCGGCACTAAGCCTGCTAGGCACGAAGGCCCGAATACACATCACCGGCACTAAGCCTACTAGGCACGAAGGCCCGAATATAATACCAGCACTAGGCCTACGGGATTTATCCCAGATATAATACCAGCACGAAGCCTGCGAGATTTAACCCAAATACACATCAAATTTCATGCATATTTAATCATATATTAATACATCTCATTCAACATATCACATTCGTAGTCATTTAAAACATTCGGGTATAAGCTCCATATGAACACCATCATTTACATTTCAGTTCAAAAGTCATTCATAAATATCACATATCCATTTCACCATTCAAACTTAACCCATAGTGACCATTCCACTATAAGTCATATACATAAATTATTTATCATACAACTTAATTCAAGTAGAACCAAAAGGTCACGATTCATCTAATATATACATATTGCTCACTGATTCACACACAACCTTTCAAATTAGCAATTATAAGATGGTTCCGCACATAGCCCATCCTTATCAATAATTTACGATGGTTTTACCCTTACTCACATATATGTCATAGGCATTTTTACCTATGCTTCGCAATTCACATTCATGATTCAATTCCAATTGATTTAACATGCATAAGTACATATCACATACCTTAATAATTTACTTTACGGAACGAATCCACATATCGTATTAGCCCATAGTCTTATAGCACCACACTTTTAATAGTTTACCTCATCGAAGTTCACATTTAATCACTTTAGTGCCAAGCCATATTCGGCTACCACAAAGGACTAATAATAATAATTTTATACACATCATGTTTTCCTTTAGGTATTTAATAATCACAAATCGTGATATCTCCACCAGCACATATATGGCACAGTTTATTCATTGTAACACTCATTTAGTGCATCAAATTTCCAAATCCAATTCAACTTAAGCATAATAGCCATGATCGGCTTATAGCCTTAAATCATTACATATTCGGCATATTAACTAAATAAATTTTACATTCCCTTTTCCATATTAATTTAACTCTTGGGCATATAAAAAGGAATCAAGCTTAAACACTTAAGAACTTACCTTGAATGTTGCCGAACGATGACAACAGCTATTCGATTACTTTCTCTTTTCCCTTATCCGAATTTTGCCCCTCTATGCTCTTGAGCTTGTATTTTTCTTCCCCAAATGACTGAACATTCAAGAGCTCTTTTCCTCTCATTTCTCTTCTATTTTCAGCTTTCATGAACAAGAATGAACAAAAACCTTCCTTTTCTTCCTTTTTGTTATTCTATTGCTAAACATTTTATGACACAAAATAACATATATTATTTGTGCCATACTTATGCCATAACTTCAATAAAAAATTTGCACATGTTGTCTACCATTAACACCATGGCCGACCACTACACATAAAATAGGGAGTTTGACATGCAAATCCTCCTATTTTGCACTACTATTTATTAGGCCACTACATATTAGCCTATAGCATTTTCAAAAATTTTCACATAGGTCCTATTTCATAATTTCACTCACAAATGGCAGAATCAAAGCATGGGATTTTCACACATGGACTTTCACATGAAATAAACACATAATATAACATTTGATTATTTTTGGGACTCGATTTTGTGATCCCGAAACCGCTTTCCGACTAGGGCCAAATTAGGGCTTTCAGAACTCTCCCCCCTTAGGAATTTTTGTCCACAAAAATCTTACCAGAAGAAATAGTTTCCACTCTAAAAACGTTTTAGCAAAATTCTCAGAATCATAATTTTCCATTCTTCACATGTATCTCTTTTTACCAAAAAATCTGGAACTTTGGTCTACCAACAGATCACATCATAGATACTTTAGTCACTTCATCAAATAAAACCTTGCACATGCAAACCCCATCTTACTGATCTTTTCTCGTCAGTTGATAAATCATAATCTAATAAGATTTCTTTCTTAGAAAATAATAAAATTTTTTATTCAGTTTGGATAGAAATTCTATCTCACAACCACTTCTATAATTCCACTGATTTCTTTTATTCCATATACTTGTATAATCTATTACAACCCAGATAAACAAACATTTCACAATCAGAGTTCATATGAAGATCCTTTACATAACCGTTAATCCATCTGTATACTTATTCCATATCAGAACAATAATAACATTAACAAAAATCTTATATGTCCAGATATCCAAAATCAAATAACTGTTACTCTGAACTCATTTTGAACCATCACATCTCATATACTTTTATAAGATGGAATACCATTCAATAGAAACAGAAGAATAACATCGTATGAATTTATCCTTGAATTTATTCCGATCACACTACAATGAAATCTTATAATAATAACACTGATAAGGGGGTGGGGTCGTTAAGCCTCGAATGGAACTTTCATATTTGTATACACAGATAACTTTATCACTCATCATAATATTACGCACATTGATTCAAACATTTCAAATTTCCAATTCGTTACAGATACAATTTCACATATCACAGTAATACACGCAACTTTATTTCAAGTGAATATTAGAAAAACATAAGTGAATTTATCACTATTCACACTTTCATTTCTCTTACTCAAATTACCAATAATGTCTTATCAAGTTTCCACATTTAGTATTGATCACTTGTTAATATTTATCAAATCAGAAAACGTCTTACGGTTTTGAGTACATCGCTTACTTGATGCCATAGTCCAACTATGGTCTTATACTAGTTCTGCTCTGCCCGTGCTGATGCCTATTCCTGATAGGTCTTACACTAGCACTCACTCGGCTGTGCTGATGCCTATCCGAGATAGGTCTTACGCTTAGCACAAGTCGAGCTGATGCCACGTCCCCAACGGGTCTTACACTAGTTCATCTGTCTCATGTATTGCCATGGTCCACCCATGATCTTTTCCGTCAATTCATTAGTGAACGATCATACTTATTCCCTTTCAATTCCGTCATATCACAAATATATCACAATCAGTTCAATAGCATTTTTGGATCAATTAATAATAGCTCGGTTCGAACACATCATTACCTGAGCAAAACAATTTATAAGAGCCGGGAGATATCACGCTATCACGCTTTACTTATGGCATGTACATCTAGACTCTTATACTTGCTATGTTAGTCTGAGAACTGACTAAACCATAGCTCTGATACCACTAAATGTAACACCCCTCGCCCGTATCCCTCATCGGAACAGGGTTCGAGGTGTTGCCCGACTTAAACTCAGTCAATCACACAAAAACAGTGCTAAAAAATTTCAATCAATTTCAAACTTTTCTTCTCACATGCAATCTGTCCCATATATGGGCTTACGAGGCCTAAAACATCACTAGCCAACACCTTTGGATAGATTATAATATCACATACTCAACATTAAAACCCTATACATGCCATAGACTCGAAATACTAGGATTTACTTACACCAATAGTGTGAGCTTGACAGTGTGGTAATATCTCCGGCGAACTCCAACCCAAGCAGGTAACCAAAGTCAACAATCTATAAAACAGAGGAATGTAACAATGGAGTAAGCTTTCATAAGCTTAATAAGTCTTAAGAAATGCAAACAAATAAACGCAAATATACTTCGATTATTCAATTTCTTAAGTGGCCATATTATAGGTATATTGCCATCTGACCGAATACACAAACCATAATGCACGTTCAGCATTCTTATCACACTTAATCTAAATTCGTATAATATAATTAAATCGAATACTTTCACATACTTTCACACCCTGACCCGGTGTATCATGATCATAGATATAGTTATAACATTTATTCACGTATGTATCACAATGCACGCTTACGATTCATTGCTGATCAAACTCACATATGAGTACATAATGCGTACCTGGCCCACTTAACGTACTGAATGTATTCATTTGTCAACCTAACACGACGTACCTTAGTCATGGACTTTTCTCAAATCACCGACATTTCGCCTGTTAGGCTCGAGGCCCGATATCAGTTCACCGGCATTACAACCTGCTAGGCTCGAAGGCCCGAATAGTATCTCACCGGCATTATAGTTTGCTAAGCTCAGAGGTCCAAATAATCAAGTCAACAAGTTCCATATAACATATTCATATCAATTAAGTACTAACATCATTCGAACGTATATAATTATACATCTCAAACACTTTTCTTTCATCTCATTTTCACACTTAGCATTTGATAGCTTATGCATAACATTTCACTCACGTTCATTTCAAACTTATCATTCGATTATAAAAGCATATTGCATTTTTACCAACATGTTATACTTGCCATTAGGCCATATAAGCATGATACAATACACTATCATTTCATCTTTAACATTCGGCTAAACCCTTATCTTACAAGGAACACCGAATTCACATAACATCATTTCACCGACATTACGCCTGCTAGGCACGAAGGCCCGAATACACATCACCGGCACGAAGCCTGCTAGGTACGAAGGCCCGAATACACATCACCGGCACTAAGCCTGCTAGGCACAAAGGCCCGAATATAATACTAGCACTAGGCCTGCGGGATTTATCCCAGATATAATACCAGCACGATGCCTGCGGGATTTAACCCAAATACACATCAAATATCATGCATATTTAATCATATATTAATACATCTCATTGAACATATCACATTCGTAGTCATTTACAACATCCGGGTATAAGCTTTATATGAACACCATCGTTTACATTTCGGTTCAAAAGTCATTCATAAATATCACATATCCATTTCACCATTCAAACTTAACCCATAGTGACCATTCCACTATAAGTCATATGCATAAATTATTTATCGCACAACTTAATTTAAGTAGAACCAAAAGGTCACGATTCATCTAATATATACATATTGCTCATCGATTCACACACAACCTTTCCAATTAGCAATTATAAGATGGTTCCGCACATAGCCCATCCTTATCGATAATTTACGATGGTTTTACCCTTACTCACATATATGTCATAGGCATTTTTACCTATGCTTCGCAATTCACATTCATGATTCAATTCCAATCGATTTAACATGCATAAGTACATATCACATACCTTAATAATTTACTTTACGGAACGAATCCACATATCGTATTAGCCCATAGTCTTATAGCACCACACTTTTAATAGTTTACCTCATCAAAGTTCACATTAAATCACTTTAGTGCCAAGCCATATTCGGCTACCACAAAGGACTAATAATAATAATTTTATACACATCATGGTTTCCTTTAGGTATTTAATAATCACAAATCGTGATATTTCCACCAGCACATATACAGCACAGTTTATTCATTGTAACACTCATTTAGTGCATCAAATTTCCAAATCCAATTCAACTTAAGCATAATAGCCATGATCGGCTTATAGCCTTAAATCATTACATATTCGGCACATTAACTAAATAAAATTTACATTCCCTTTTCCATATTAATTTAACTCTTGGGCATATAAAAAGGAATCAAGCTTAAACACTTAAGAACTTACCTTGAATGTTGTCGAACGATTACAACGGCTATTCGATTACTTTCTCTTTTCCCTTATCTGAATTTTGCCCCTCTATGCTCTTGAGCTTGTATTTTTCTTCCCCAAGTGACCGAACATTCAAGAGCTCTTTTCCTCTCATTTCTCTTCTATTTTCAGCTTTCATGAACAAGAATGAAAAAAAACCTTCCTTTTCTTCCTTTTTGTTGTTCTATTACTAAACATTTTATGACACAAAATAACATATATTATTTGTGCCATACTTGTGCCATAACTTCAATAAAAAAATTTGCACATGTTGTCGACCATTAACACCATGGCCGGCCACTACACATAAAATGGGGAGTTTGACATGCAAATCCTCCTATTTTGCACTACTATTTATTAGGCCACTACATATTAGCCTATAGCATTTTCAAAAATTTTCACATAGGTCCTATTTCATAATTTCACTCACAAATGGCAGAATCAAAGCATGGGATTTTCACACATGCACTTTCACATGAAATAACCACATAATATAACATTTGATTATTTTTTGGACTCGGTTTTATGATCCTGAAACCACTTTTCGACTAGGGCCAAATTAGGGTTGTCACAGAGAAATAAAAGAATAGCTTTAGTGAAAGTCCTTTGGCAACAAAATGGTTTAGAGGAAGCCACCTGGGAACTGGAAGCAGCTGTGAATGCCCAATACGCAAACCTCTTTTCTGGTAAGATTTTCAGGGATGAAAATTCCTTTAGGGGCAAGAGCCGTAACAGCCTATTTTTAATGAAATCAGAATAGTGGTTTTGGGGCCACAATTCAATGTGAGAATATTTATTTTATTATTATTTTAATGTCTACATAATATTAGCAAGGTCGTATAAAAATTTTGTTAAGAAATTTTATCGTTTGCATGTTTAATTTGTTGAAAAGGACTAAATCGGAAAAGATGCAAAATTAGAAGTTGTATAAGTTATAGGTACTAAATCGCTATGAAATTAAATGGTTAAGGGATTTATATGGTAATTAGATCATTTTTAATTTGAGTGGACATTTATGGGCTTGAATTAAGAGAGTTTGATGTTAAAAATAAAAGGTTAAATAAGTAATTAAATAAATATGTCTTAATTAAAATAAGTAAAAGGTTGTATCATCTTCAACCTTGTTTTGTTTCACCGAAAATAAGTAGGGAAGCCATTTTTAGGGTTATTCCATTCGGCCGTAGTCTACCCTTGCATGTAAGTATTATTTTTGTCATGATTTTAATGATTTCTATGTTTTTGAAGCCATTGTAGCTTAGTCTAGATAGCTTAGGGACTAATTTGCAAAACTGTTAAAAGGGTAGGGTTTTGCCATGAATTTGTGCATGTAAATTTTTATGTTTTATGGAAGAAAATGAATCTTAGTTGATAAATAAACAACTTCTGCAAAGTGATTTTTGTTGAAAATGTCAATTAGGGATTTATTTGTAAATTATCTAAAAATACATCGTGAAATTGTGAAATAATGATTCTTTTGAGTTTATATGGATCTATATTGAATTAGGCTAGCTTGGGTTAGTGATGAAATTGCATGAATTTCAATTTATGAGCTTGAGGGCTAAATTATAAAGAAATCAAAACAATAGGGGCAAAAGCATAATTTTGCAAAAAAATGAATTTTGGATTGAATTGAATAGAATGGATATTAAATAGACATAATTTATTTATTTAGATCAAGATATACCTTGTACGGCTTTAGATCGGGCTAGAGGTAAAGCTTCGAATTAGTCGACTCCATTTCTACGCCTTTATTGTCGAGGTAAGTTCGTGTAATTGTGTAATGTTTTAATTCTATCTTTTGAGCTATATGTAAATTATGGATTTACATGTAAATAATTACTTCAATCCAACGATGTTGTGATGACTATCGAGCCTCATTTGAACCTTAGGAATTCGTAGGATACAAATGACATGACATTAGAGTTTCAATGTTCCGGATGCTGGACTTGTAACACCCCTTACCCGTATTCAACGTTGAAACATGATACGAGGCATTACCAGACTTACAAATCGAGCGAACATACAATTCTGGGTCATAAATTTTCATCCAAATTAAAACCATTCACATTCAATCATAAAGTCCCTAATACGAGCCTACAAGGTCCAAAACATGCTTTGGAAGTGGTTCGGGACTAAACTGAGACTTAGGAAATTTTTACAAAACTTATAAAATTTTTGCTACAAATAGGGGTCACACGCCCGTGTGGGCAGGCCGTGTGGTCACACACGCCCGTGTTCCTAACCCGTGTAACTCTCTGTTTTGCAATGCATGAACAAATTGATGCCACACGATGAAGTCACATGCCTATGTGCCAGGCCGTGTGGTAAACTATATTTTCATAAAATAAGTGCAGACTTCAAACGGTCAGGACACACGCCCGACCTGAGGCCGTGTAACTTACACGGCTAAGACACACGCCTGTTTCTCTACCCGTGTGCTCAATTCTGAGCATTCTATTTCTCAAAATTAGGGTGCAGGGGACACACAGTCAGAACACATGCCAATGGGGCAGACCGTGTGTCACACACTGTAACACCCCTATCCCGTAACTGTCGCCAGAATAGGTAAGGGGCATTACCGGACTTGTAACTCATGTCAGAACAGTAAAATTTTGAACTTTTTCTTGAAATAAAGATCGTTCATTTAAATAAGTACTAAGCACAGCCAGAGGTAAAATTTAAACTTCACTAAGTAAACATTCAAAAGATGCCATTTTCGCATGGCTTATATACATTAACCAAAAATATTCTTCCACCACTAGTCTATTCTATACATGCCATAAAATAATTCTAAACATAACAGTAACAAGCGGTGGATAGTGATAGTGTGACTAGTTGCTGACGATCCCCGAGCCTGTAGCTTCGCAATGAGATCTATAAAACAGAGGAAACAGAGTAAACGGAGTAAGCATTACAATGCTTAGTAAGTTTTAAGCAGTGTCAACAGATAACAATCAAATTATAACATAGTTGTTCGTATTTTTATTTCACTCTTCCTTCGGGCATACCATCCCTTTACCGAATATGCACATCTCATCATATACAATAGGCAGATAAACTTTCACATAAAAGTGAGCTCATGTGACATAGATATATCGTATGATTTCACATAACCTCTCACACTGATCCAATGTCACATAATCATAGGAATAGTCTCATAGATTGCTCTCGTATGCATCACATAACTACCTTATGATTTAGTTCAAATCAAGCTCACATATAAACTTGGAGTACATACCTGTTTAACCTTTCGCATTGAATATATTTATAAGCAATTCTTATTACGAAGTCTTATAGCTTTAACATCTACCCGGATTATCGGCGAGACCTTTAGCTTAGACGAAATCTCCACACGAAGTTATTGGGTCTTACCCAGACAAAATCTCCACACGTAGTCATCGGGTCTTACCCGGACATACTCTCCACAAGTAGTCATCGGGTCTTACCCAGACATACTCTCCACACGTAGTCATCGGGTCTTACCCGGACATAATCTCCACACGTAGTCATCGGGTCTTACCTGGACATAATCTCCACACGTAGTCATTGGGTCTCACCCGGAATATATTTCCAAGTTTCATGTATATTTAATCACATGTTACAACATTCACATCGACTGTCATATTTGTAAGTCATTTGCCTCATCAAATATCTAATAATACACACCTTTCACATTTGGTCGTTCGGCCACAATATACGCACATCGCCTACATATTTCACACAAGCCATTCGGCTTTACCACATATACATATCTCATATATATATTTCACATTGACCATTTGACTTTATCACATATATGCATGTTCATATTCACCACATTGGCCATTCGGCCTTATCACACATATGCATACTCACATTCATCAGATTGGCCATTCGGCCTTATCACATATATGCATGTTCACATTCATCACATAGGCCATTCGGCCTTATCACATATATGCATGTTCACATTCATCACATAGGCCATTCGGCCTTATCACATATATGCATGTTCATATTCACCACATTGGCCATTTGGCCTTATCACACATATGCATGCTCACATTCATCACATTGGCCATTCGGCCTTATCACATATATACACATTCCCATTCATCACATAAAATCCTAAATCAAAATATAAATTTTCATGTATTCACATCACAATTATCCAAATATACTTCACATACCACATATACTATCATGTATACACTTTGTCTTGGCCGAATCTACATCAATCATTTTCCAATGAATAATTCAATTTCACGCCATACTATCATTTCATATTCGAATACTCATAAACTTACAATTTCACAAATTTTAATATCGAAGATCCGTCTAACACTCATATATCGTTTTACAATATCACGATTTAGAATTCACGTATGGGTTTAATCAATAGCTTATGAGCAACTAAAACAAGTTTTATCCATGTTTACAACAAAATCACAAATTCACTACGAGCTGTTTTCCTGAGCAATAGTCACTAAATTATTTATAACTGGAGGTACAAAACTCCAAATCACCTGACATTAATTTTCCCTGATTATAGACTCGTATATCTTCCATCCATAAAATTTCCAGAATTTTAGGTTTTGCCAATCAATACCATATTTTTCTTAAAGTTTCCCCTGTTTCACTGTTTGACTAATCTGACCACTCTTCACTACGAATCAAATTTTTCATTGTACAGAATTCATAATGTGTTATATTTGATTTCATTTGAAACTAGACTCATTAAGGAGTCTAAGAATATAAATCGTATATTATAAACATTTTTGTACAAATTATAATGATTTTCCAAAATAGAATAGGGGATTTCGGAGTCATTCTGACACTGTCTCACACAACTTTAAATATCTCTTTATAGGAAATTTCTTTGCTTCCACGGTCTCTTTTATAAGAAACTAGACTAACTAAGCTTTGATTACATATTTTATTCAGCCTATAATTCCACACCAACAATTTATAGTGATTTTCTAAAATCACGTTACTGCTACTGTCCAAAGCAAATTATTACAATTTGCTCTTAAATTTCCAAGTCCAAACACTTATGAACTTACCATTTGAGTTTAAGACATATCATGGCCACAACATATCTTATTAAATCAACTCATTATGTCCTATTATGATTGAATTTACTCAACATTTAATCACTTAAAACTTACCTCGGAAGTGGTCGACGATTAGATGTCCATGGCTATTCGTTTACTTTCTCTTTTCCCCTATCCGACTTTGATCCTCTTTGCTCTTAAGCTTAAGTAAAACAACAGATTTGCTTAAGTACTTAACTAATATTATTCACTTAACAATCACATTTGGCAATCACATATCATTTAATCTTTGATTAACCAATTTAACACATACCAAAATCCAATCATACATCTAACCTTTATCTCAATACCAAACCGAGTTATAAGATCATACATTATACTAAGCATATCATTAAACATACCTATTCAATTTAACTAATTTCATAGCCGATTAATCACCTTACCCCACATTACTCAATGCCGAATATTAACCCAACATCACAAGCATAATCACCATGAAACTTACCTTAATACACATTTTATCCCATTGCCGAATACATATATATATCATCAAACAAATATTTATTCACATAACAACAATTCATTCACATCTCTATAAATGATCATAATCGGGCATTATAAACAAATCAACTAGTTTAGCATTCAAATTCTTCTAACCATTCCTCAATCATTTACTCAATGAACAACAATCCAAGCACATCAAAGCATAGTCGAATGTATCGTTCTTCTTAAATTCAAAAATAAATACATGGGCTAACTTCAAAATGTATTTAACAACTCAACTTTATAAACACATATTCGGCTAGGAAGAAAGATTGATAATTTAACAACCTTAGCTTAACATATAATTTGTTGTGACACATATTTAACCATTCTTTTATTCCATCAACTCAAAACACATTCATCACTCTCAATAACTAAATTCATATTCGGCAATGGCCTCCAATATAGTGATCGATTCTTCTCAACTAGCACCTAGTGTACACACATGATCATTTGTTTGATTCAAGCACCTATCCACCAAAAATTCATCCAAATTAACAAGAACAACAACCACATCCTTTGTTATCTACCAGGACCGAAACCCATATTCATTCACCAAATATCAAAAATTTATCATCAATTTGACATATAAGGACATAACCAAATGTTTCTTGCAACACAAACTCCAAAATTAACACATGGGTCATGTTATGAGCACCAAAACAAACTCAACTTCACAAAAATTCCAAAAGAATCACATGATATCATACTTTAATTCCCCACACAAGATGGCCGAATGCCTTAGGTGTGCTTTCTTCCATTTCTTGGTTAGTTTCGGCTTGAGAGAGGTAGGAGAAGAAGATGAACATTTTTTTCTTTTCTTTTGTTTTCTTCCTTCAATTCACGGCAATGGAGGGGGGGCATGGATGAGACAACTTTGTTTTCGTCATCCCTCTCTTTTCATTACTTTATTACTAACCTCTTATTTTATTCTTTCTAACATAACACACTAACAGAGGAATGAGACCTATAAAACAGAGGAAACAGAGTAAACGGAGTAAGCATTACAATGCTTAGTAAGTTTTAAGCAGTGTCAACAGATAACAATCAAATTATAACATAGTTGTTCGTATTTTTATTTCACTCTTCCTTCGGGCATACCATCCCTTTACCGAATATGCACATCTCATCATATACAATAGGCAGATAAACTTTCACATAAAAGTGAGCTCATGTGACATAGATATATCGTATGATTTCACATAACCTCTCACACTGATCCGATGTCACATAACCATAGGAATAGTCTCATAGATTGCTCTAGTATGCATCACATAACTACCTTATGATTTAGTTCAAATCAAGCTCACATATAAACTTGGAGTACATACTTGTTTAACCTTTCGCATTGAATATATTTATAAGCAATTCTTATTACGAAGTCTTATAGCTTTAACCTCTACTCGGATTATCGGCGAGACCTTTAGCTCAGACGAAATCTCCACACGAAGTTATCGGGTCTTACCCAGACAAAATCTCCACACGTAGTCATCGGGTCTTACCCGGACATACTCTCCACATGTAGTCATCGGGTCTTACCCGGACAAAATCTCCACACGTAGTCATCGGGTCTTACCCGGACATAATCTCCACACGTAGTCATCGGGTCTAATCCGGAATATATTTCCAAGTTTCATGTACATTTAATCACTTGTTACAACATTCACATTGACTATCATATTTGTAATTCATTTGCCTCATCAAATATCTAATAATACACACCTTTCACATTTGGTCGTTTGGCCACAATATACGCACATCGCCTACATATTTCACACTAGCCATTCGGCTTTACCACATATACATATCTCATATATATATTTCACATTGACCATTCGGCTTTACCACATATATGCATGTTCATATTCACCACATTGGCCATTCGGCCTTATCACACATATGCATACTCACATTCATCACATTGGCCATTCGGCCTTATCACATATATGCATGTTCACATTCATCACATAGGCCATTCGGCCTTATCACATATATGCATGTTCACATTCATCACATAGGCCATTCGGCCTTATCACATATATGCATGTTCATATTCACCACATTGGCCATTCGGCCTTATCACACATATGCATGCTCACATTCATCACATTGGCCATTCGGCCTTATCACATATATACACATTCCCATTCATCACATAAAATCCTAAATCAAAATATAAATTTTCATGTATTCACATCACAATTATCCAAATATACTTCACATACCACATATACTATCATGTATACACTTTGTCTTGGTCGAATCTACATCAATCATTTTCCAATGAATAATTCAATTTCACGCCATACTATCATTTCATATTCGAATACTCATAAACTTACAATTTCACAAATTTTAATATCAAAGATCCGTCTAACACTCATATATCGTTTTACAATATCACGATTTAGAATTCACGTATGGGTTTAATCAATAGCTTATGAGCAACTAAAACAAGTTTTATCCATGTTTACAACAAAATCACATATTCACTACGAGCTGTTTTCCTGAAAAATAGTCACTAAATTATTTATAACTGGAGCTACAAAACTCCAAATCACTTGCCATTAATTTTCCATGAATATAGACTCGTATATCTTCCATCCATAAATTTTCCAGAATTTTAGGTTTGGCCAATCAGTACCAGATTTTTCTTAAAGTTTCCCCTGTTTCACTGTTTGACTAATCTGACCACTCTTCACTACGAATCAAATTTTTAATTGTACAGAATTCATAATGTGTTCTATTTGATTTCATTTGAAACTAGACTCATTAAGGAGTCTAAGAATATAAATCTTATCTTATAACCATTTTTGTACAAATTATAATGATTTTCCAAAAACAGAACAGGGGATTTCGGAGTCATTCTGACACTGTCTCACACAACTTTAAATATCTCTTTATAGGAAATTTCTTTGCTTCCACGGTCTCTTTTATAAGAAACTAGACTAACTAAGCTTTGATTACATATTTTATTCCGCCTATAATTCCACACCAACAATTTATAGTGATTTTCTAAAATCACGTTACTGCTGCTGTCCAAAGCAAATTATTACAATTTGCTCTTAAATTTCCAAGTCCACACACTTCTGAACTTACCATTTGAGTTTAAGACATATCATGGCCACATCATATCTTATTAAATCAACTCATTATGTCCTATTATGATTGAATTTACTCAACGTTTAATCACTTAAAACTTACCTCGGAAGTGGTCGACGATTAGATGTCCACGGCTATTCGTTTACTTTCTCTTTTCCCCTATCCAACTTTGATCCTCTTTGCTCTTAAGCTTAAGTAAAACAATAGATTTGCTTCAGTACTTAACTAATATTATTCACTTAACAATCACATTTGGCAATCACATATCATTTAATCTTTGATTAACCAATTTAACACATACCGAAATCCAATCATACATCTAACCTTTATCTCAATACCAAACCGAGTTATAAGATCATACATTATACTAAGCATATCATTAAACATACCTATTCAATTTAGCTAATTTCATAGCCGATTAATCACCTTACCCCTCATTACTCAATGCCGAATATTAACCCAACATCACAAGCATAATCACCATGAAACTTACCTTAGTACACATTTTATCCCATTGCCGAATACATATATATATCATCAAACAAATATTTATTCACATAACAACAATTCATTCACATCTCTATAAATGATCATAATCGGACATTATAAACAAATCAACTAGTTTATCATTCAAATTCTTCTAACCATTCCTCAATCATTTACTCAATGAACAACAATCCAAGCACATCAAAGCATAGTCGAATGTATCGTTCTTCTTAAATTCAAAAATAAATACATGGGCTAACTTCAAAATCTATTTAACAACTCAACTTTATAAACACATATTCGGCTAGGAAGAAAGATTGATAATTTAACAACCTTAGCTTAACATATAATTTGTTGTGACACATCTTTAACCATTCTTTTATTCCATCAACTCAAAACACATTCATCACTCTCAATAACTAAATTCATATTCGGCAATGGCCTCCAATATAGTGACCGATTCTTCTCAACTAGCACCTAGTGTACACACATGATCATTTGTTTGATTCAAGCACCTATCCACCAAAAATTCATCCAAATTAACAAGAACAACAACCACATTCTTTGTTATCTACCATGACCGAAACCCATATTCATTCACCAAATATCAAAAATTTATCATCAATTTGACATATAAGGACATAACCAAATGTTTCGTGCAACACAAACTCAAAAATTAACACATGGGTCATGTTATGAGCACCAAAACAAACTCAACTTCACAAAAATTCCAAAAGAATCACATGATATCATACCTTAATTCCCCACACAAGATGGCCGAATGCCTTAGGTGTGCTTTCTTCCATTTCTTGGTTAGTTTCGGCTTGAGAGAGGCAGGAGAAGAAGATGAACATTTTTTTCTTTTCTTTTGTTTTCTTCCTTCAATTCACGGCAATGGAGGGGGGGCATGGATGAGACAACTTTGTTTTCATCACCCCTTTCTTTTCATTACTTTATTACTAAGCTCTTATTTTATTCTTTCTAACATAACACACTAACACAACATGTTTCCAACATGTTTCACCCCATAGCATGGCCGGCCACTAGCTCTAATTTTGGGTAATTTGACATGCAAACCCATCATTTTCATAACATGCATTAATAGGCCACTTTACATTTGCCTAGCACATTTCTAAATTTTCTCACATAAGTCCTATTTAATAAAATTCACTTACAATTAACAAAATTCAAACATGAAATTTTCACACATGCATATATACATATAATAAGCATCTACTATGACGGTTAATTATTTTTATGACTCGATTTTGTGGTCCCGAAACCACTTTTCGACTAGGGTCAAATTAGGGGTGTCACACACACGACCTAGACACATGCCCATGTGTCTACTCATGTGGAAAAAATAAAGGCTATCTACCAAGCCATTTGTCACCCTCGTTTAGACCTACACACACAAGTTCAATGGCATAATCTATGGCATGTTTAAGCAACCAAAACATCCATAATCGAGGCTAAATCATATCATTCATTACCAACAATTAACATATTTACTATAGCATAATTCACCAAATCAATTCATACCAAACTCACATTCACAAGTATGAACATGAATACCTTCATCATGCATAATTCTACTTAGATTTCCTAGCACACCAAAGGACCCATCTCATCCGTTTCACAAAAAGTCATTTAACCATAATAAACACATAGCAACCCATTACAAAACACAAAAACAAGAAGGTATTAACACATATACTTATATAAATGGCCTTACAATCATTTTAGCCAAAAAAAGCCAATTACATGGTTAAATACCAAATCACCTTAAACAAATATAAGCCAATACATTTTCCCAAATCAAATGACACATATAACAAAATGACCAAGTCCCTATACATGCCACACTCTCAAAATATTTTAAAATTATCAGTACCCAAAAGACAGTTTGATAGTGTGATGTGACTTCCGGCGATCTCCAATCCCGAGCTAGCTTGGTGACATTATAAAACATTGAAATAAAACGGAGTAAGCTATATAGCTTAGTAAGCTCGTATGAAGAAATAAGCAACCTTACCATACATTAATCATGCAAGTAATAAAACAGAAGATAACATAATTTACTATAATCTCATGATCATAATTCATTTCCATCACAACTTATCTTGAAATCATCATTTCACGAATTAATAATCATACGCTTCGAGTACATACATGTACCATCTTGTAACGAATTTACACTTTTTCTTACCATTGACATACCCATGAACCACTCGGAAAACTAATGTCGGATACTTGGGAATCTTTCACACTAAGTGCCACATATGTTGCCAATGCTACCTCAATCTCATATTGCATAATTGCTCACTCTTGAGCTAATCAACGGGCCTGCTCACACAAGCTATCAGTCAAGACGTAGCTACTCTGTGCTGCTCACACAAGCTATCAAGTAACCGCAACATATGCCGGTATACTCAGCCACCGATAGGACGTACGAGACCAGCACCCAAGTCACATAATCACATAACACATGATAACCCTAGTGACATGTCACTTGTATACTAATCTATTCCTAAGGTTCAAACGGGATTTCTTGCTTATCGGACTGCCGTCAAACTCATCTACCGAGTTAAACTCGTGCACACAATCAATCATATAGTTCATGCAATATTAAAGCATTTAAATACAATAATATTAAAGCTTATTTAACATACGAACTTACCTCGGTTAAAAAATGGCTATTAGTTCGATTTAGTCCACAACCTTGCTTTTTCCCCAGTCTAGACTCGAACTTCATTTTTCTTGATATATAATATCAAATTTAACTTATTTAATCATCACATTATTCACAGTATGATAAAAATTACATTTTTAGCCCTAACCTTTGACATTTTTACATTTTAGTCCCTAAGCTCGTAAAATGAGTTTCTTTCAATTTCCTCACAACTCTAGCCTAGCCAAACCTTTTTCATGCTCATGATAGCCCACATTTTTCATTTATTCACTTTTTTCTACTCATTTTATAGACTTTTACAGATAAGTACCTAAAATTAGTTTACAAAAGTCGTTCAACAAACAACATGCATTTTCTACCATCAAACATCAAAATACATACATTTTAAACATGGGTAAAATTTTAAACTTCATCTTTCTTTAAAATTAGCCATTGAAATAGCTAAATCAAGTTACAACAGTCTCAAAAAAAATAAAAATCATTAAAAACGGGACAAGAACGGACTTATAATTGAGCTTGAAAGTGGCAAAAACCCTAGTTATGTCTTCTCATTGTGAAATTCGGCCATGGGGGACTAATTTGAAGAAGATGACGTCTTTTAGTTGTTAAATTTTGTCTTTGTTTACCAAATGGCTAAAAACTCTTTAATGAAAAACTTCAAAATTTCACCTAACCATGTTCGTTTTTGTCCACCCTTGAGTATAATGGTCTAATTACCATTTAAGGACCTCTATCTTAAAGATTCATAACAATTAGACACGTTAAACATAGAGAACTCAAGTTTTGCACCTATTGCAATTTAGTCCTTTTAGTCAAATTGGACACTCAATTGATAAAATTTCTTAACGAAATTTTCTCACAATCATTCAATCATACTGTAGACCTTAAATATTTCTACTTCAGATTTGTGATCCTGAAACCACTATTCTGATTTAACCCAAAAACGGGCTGTTTCAACTCTCCCCCTTTAGGGATTTTTTGTCCCAAAAAATCTTACTAGTAAAGAGGTTACGGTACTGTTTTCTCATAGCTTCCTTAGGTTCCCATGTTTTTTGACCCTGTGTCATTGTCACAAAACTTTCACTAGAGCTATGCTTTTATTTCTCAACTGTTTAACTTCCCGAGCTAAAATTTTGATCGGTTCTTCACCATAAGTTATATTGGGCTGAATCTTAATTTCTGTCGGTGAAATTATGTGTGAAGGATCTGATCGATAACGGCGCAACATTGATACATGAAACATATTATGAATACTTTCCAATTCTATCAGAAAAGCTAATGATATACCACTGGCCCTATTCTTTCAATAATCTCAAACGACCCAATGAACCGCGGACTCAACTTTCCTTTACGACCAAATCTAAGAATTTTCTTCCACGGTGATACTTTTAGAAACACTTTATCACCAACTTGAAATTCAATATCCTTTTGTTTCAAATCCGCTTACGATTTCTGTCTATCAGAAGCTTCTTTTGAACAATCATGGATTACTTTCACTCTTTCTTCGGTTTCTCTAACTAAATCAACCCCGTTAATCTGTTTCTCATTAACATCGGTCCAGTACAACGGAGTTCGGCATTTGCAGCCATACAATGCTTCATACGGTGCCATCTTTATACTTGACTTATAACTGTTGTTATAAGCAAATTCGACAAACAGTAGGTATTTCTCCCAACTATCTTCGAACTCTAAAACACAACAGTGAAACATATCTTTGAGAATTTGAATCACTCTATTAGATTGACTGTCGGTTTGCGGATGGAATGCAGTACTAAAATTCAACTTTGTACCCAACTCTTCTTGCAATTTCTTCCAAAATCGCGACGTAAACCTCGGATCTCTGTCTGAAATAATAGAAGTAGGCACCTCATGCAATCAAACAATCTCAGCAATGTATAATTCAACTAGCTTATCAAGTGAATAATCAATACGTACTAGAATAAAATGAGCTAGTTTCGTCAATCTATCAAAAATGACCCATACGACATCTCCCTTCTTAAGAGTCAAAGGTAACCCCAATACAAAATCCATCGTAACTCTATCCCATTTCTACACGGGTATAGTCACAAGCTGAAGTAAACCCAAAGGTACTTGATGTTCAGCCTTTACTTGTTGACAAATCAAACATCTCGATACGAATTCAGAAATATCTCATTTCATACTCGACCAACAATACAATTTCTTCAAATCATTATACATCTTTGTACTTCCTGGATGAACAGATAGACAACTACTGTGTGCCTCATGAAGAATTTTCTGAATCAACTCAGTGTCTTTCGGTACAAAAATCCTTCCTCGGAACATCAAACAATCATCGGCCCCAATCTAAAAGTTTGAATCACTATTCGGCTCATACTGAACTCTTGTCACATTTCTGAGTTTTGTAAATTTGTTGAAAAAATATCAGTCTAGCTTTTAACTCAACTAGAATCGATCCATCATCAAAGAAAGTCAGTTGCATATTCATTGCTCTCAAAGCAAACAAAGATTTCATACTCAAAGCATCAACGACTACATTCACCTTTCCCGGATGATAATTGATCACTAACTCATAGTCTTTCAACAACTCGAGCCATCTCTGTTGTTGCAAATTCAAATCGTTCTGAGTCATCAAATACTTTAAACTCATGTGATCAATAAAGATGTGACACTTCTCACCAAATAAATAGTGTCACCAAATTTTAAAGCAAACACAATGGCAGGCAATTCCAAGTCGTGCGTCGAATAATTCCTGTTGTATGGTTTCAACTGTCCCGAGGCGTAAGCTATCAATTTTCCTTCATGCATTAGCACAAAACCAAGACTGTTCAGTGATGTCACAAACTCTTTTTCTGACTCAGGTTTCACTAATATCGATGCCTCAATTAACAACGCTTTCAACTGTTCAAGACTCTTTTGACATTTCTCAAATCACTCGAATTTCACATCTTTTTGTAACAATCTAGTCATAGGTGTAGTGATCATCGAGAATCCCTTGACAAAATATCGTTAATAACCGGCTGAACCTAAAAAGCTTCTAACTTCAAACACATTTCTCAGAGGTTTTTAATAGACAACTGCCGAAATCTTACTCGGATCAAACCGTTTACCTTCCACTGAAACAATGTGCCCCAAAATCTGACTTCTTGGAGTCAAAACTCACTTTTGCTAAATTTAGCAAATAATTTCTTATCTTTCAAAGTCTGTAATTCAATTCTTAAATGTTCGGCATGCTTAAACTCATCTCGTGAATAAATCAAAATGTTGTCAATAAAAACAACCACAAACTTATCTAGATACAGTCTGAGATTCGATTCATCAAGTCCATAAAAACTGCAAGAGCATTAGTTAATCCAAATGGTATAACAAGAAATTCATAATGCCCATACCTCGTTTTGAACGCAGTCTTTAGCACATCCGACTCTTTAACTCTCAACTAATAATAGCCTGATGTCAAGTCAATCTTCGAGAACATTGTTGCCCCTTTCAACTAGTTGAATAAATCATCGATTCTCGGTAAAGGATATTTGTTCTTTATTTTAACCTTATTAAGTTGACGATAATCAATACAATGTCTCATGGATCCGTCATTCTTCTTGAAAAATAACACTAGTGCACCTCAAGGTGAAAGCTATCAATATCGGTGAAGTCCCCGATACTAAATCAATAGTAAACTCAATCTCTCTAATCGGTGGTAATCCAGGCAACTCCTCTGGGAACACATCTGGATATTCACAAACTACTAACACAGATTCAATCTTCAATTCAGACACTTTCGTATTCAGTACATACACAAGATAAGCTTCACAACCTTTTCTTACATACAATTGAGCCGACATCGATGAAATTACAATAGGCAACTCACCCGACCCCTCTGATTCAATCTGAACAATTACATTATTTTGACATCTCAATTCAATAATCTTTCATCTACAATTTACTACGACATCATGTAGAGTCAACCAATCCATTCCAAGAATTACATCGAACTCATCAAACGGTAAAAGTATTAAATTAGCCGAAAAATAATGACCCTGAATCATTAAAGGACAACTCTTGCAAACTTTATCAACTAGAACTTACTTGCCTAAGGGGTTCAACACTTTAATCACATACTTAGTAGACTCAACTTACTAGATACCAAATTCAGGCAAATATAAGAATGAGTCGATCTAGGGTCAATCAATGCAACTACATTAGTATCATAGAGAGAAAATGTACCAGTGATAACATCAGGGGATAACGCATCTTGGCAAGTGCGAATAGCATAAGTTCTAGCAGGTGCTTTGACCTCTGATCTCGAAGTTAACTCTTTTGTCACACCTTTGCTACCGTTCCCACTCCCAGTATTTCTCGGTGGCCTTCCTTTAATGGCATTGTTACTTGGCCTTTCATTTTGAAAACTATCTTTCTCAACCATTTTAGGGCAATCTCGAATGAAGTGATCCAGGGAGCCACATTTAAGCATGCCCAATTGCTCATCCTACATTCACCAAGATGTCGTCTACCACAGTTTTGACATTCAGATTTATTAGACCTAGCATTACCAATGCTTGCTATTGACGTAGTTTGGGCCTTACAACCCGAATACTGCTTCCTACGATCTTTGTTGGTTTACCTAGTTGAAGCATTAGAACGAGTATACAAATCCCTCAACTTCTTTGATGAAGATTGAAATGACTTATTCATTAATCTTTTTCTTGAGTCTCTAGCCTCAAACTCAACCTTTCTCTTTTCTTTGCTCAACTCTTCAGCTTTGTAAGCTCGATCGACCAGCACGACAAATTCCTTCAACTCTAAAATCCCAACAAACAGTCTGATATCCTCATTCAGACCATCTTCGAATCTCTTGCACATGATAGCCTCAGTAGAAACACATTCCCGAGCATACTTACTGAGATTAACAAACTATCACTCGTATTCAGTCACAAACTTACGGCCCTATTTCAGCTCTAGGAACTCTTTGCGTTTCTAATCAATGAATCGCTGACTCGTATATTTCTTTCTGAATTCATCTTGAAAGAATTCCTATGTAACTCTTTCCCTCTGTTCCACAAATACAAGAGTTTTCCACCACTGATATGTTGTGTCTCTCAAAAGCGATATAGCACATTTCAAGCACTTATCTGGTGTGAAAGAAAGCTCATCAAACACCCTGATAGAGTCCTCAAGCCAAAACTCTGCTCTCTCAAGATCATTGTCAATATTAGCTCTAAATTCTTCATCCCTTTGCTTTCGAGTCTTATCAATTGGAAGCTTGTTTAGTCTTACCAATTCCACACCTTAGGGAGCTACAAAAACCTGTTGGGGATTAGGTGGGGGTGGAGGATGTTGGGTAGCCGGATTTGTTCGAACAAACTCGGCAAACTACTCATTCATCCTTTGGAAAGAGGCTTTTCTAGCCTCTCCTCCCTAACTAACCGTTACTAGCCAACTTTTAGATGGCGTTGTCCCTTCACGGGAGCCAGCACATTACGTTCAACATCCTCAGCTACCTTTCTGTTGGGATCCATTTACTAGAGGAAATCATAATTTAAATTGTAAGGAGTTGTCACACAATCACAAATTAAATATGGCATGTATAGTTAGACTCTCAAACAAGTTACATTAGTCTGAGAATTGACTAAACCTAGCTCTGATACCACTAAATGTAACACCCTTCACCTATATTCAATGCTGAAATAGGATATGAGGCATTACCAGATTTACAAAGCAAGTGAACCTACAATTTTGGTTCATAAATTTTCATCCAAATTAAAATCATTTGTATTCAATCATGAAGTCCTCAATACGAGCCTACGAGGCCCGAAACATGCTTTAGAAGACATGCCCTTGTTCTTATCTCGTGCAACTCTCTATTTTGCAATGCATGAACAAATTGATGCCACACGGCCAAGTCACATGCCCATGTGCCAGGCCATGTGGCAAATTATATTTTCATAAAATAAGTGCAGACTTCACACGGTCAGGACACACGCTCGTGCCTGAGGCCGTACCCCTCACACGGCTGAGACACACGCCCGTGTCTCTGCCCATGTGCTAAATTCTAAGCATTTTGTTTCTCAAAATTAGAATTCAGGGGACATACGGCTGAAACACATGCCTGTGTTTCTACCCATCTGGACAAAATAAAGGCTATCTACCAAGCCATTTATCAACCTCATTTACACCTACACACACAAAAGTTCAATGGCATAATCCATGGCATGTTTAAGCAACCAAAACATCCATAATTGAGGCTAAATCATATCATTATTTACCTACACTTATCATATTTACTATAGCATAATTCACCAAATCAATTCAAACCAAACTCACATTTACAAGTATGAACATGAATACTTTCAACATGCGTGATTCTACTTAGATTTCCTAGCACACCAAAGGACTCATCTCATCCATTTCATAACAAGTCATTTAACCATAATAAACACATAGAAACCCATTACAAAACACAAAAAACAAGAAGACATTAACACATATACTTATATAAATAGGTTTACAATCATTTTAGCCAAAATAATCCAATTACATGGCTAAATACTAAATCACCTTAAACAAATATAAGCCAATACATTTGGCCAAATAAAATGACACATATACCAAAATGACCAAGTCCCTATACATGCCACACTCTCAAAATATTTTAAAATCATCGGTACCCAAAAGACAGTTTGATAGTGTGATGCGACTTCCGACGATCTTTAATCCCGAGCTAGCTTGGTGACACTATAAAACATTGAAAATAAAACGGAGTAAGCTATATAGCTTAGTAAAATTGTATGAAGTAATAAGCAACCTTACCATACATTAATCATGTATGTAATATAACATAAGATAACATAATTTACCATAATCTCATGATCGTAATTCACTTCCATCACAACTTACCTTGAAATCGTCATTTCATGAATTAATAATCATAAGCTTCGAGTACATACCTTTACCATATTGTAACAAATTTACACTTACTCTCACCTTTGACATACCCGTGAACCACTCAGAATACTATTGTCGGATACTTGGGAATCTTCCACACTAAGTGCCACATATGTAGCCAATGCTACCTCAATCTCATATCACATAATTTCTGACTCTCGAGCTAATCAACAGACCTGCTCACACAAGTTGTTAGTCAAGACGTAGCTACTCGATGCTGCTCACACAAGCTGTCAATTAACTGCAACATATGCCGGTATACTCAGCCACTGGTAGGATGTACGAGACTAGCACCTGATCACATAATCACATAACACATGATAACCTTAGTGACATGTCACTTGTATCCTAATCTATTCCTTAGGATCAAACGGGATTTCTTGCATATCAGACTATTGTCGAACTCGTCTGTAGAGTTAAACTCATCCACACAATCAATCATATAGTTCATGTAATATTAAAGCATTTAAATACAATTATATTAAAGCTTATTTAACATACAAACCTACCTCGGTTACAAAAACGACTATTAGTTCGATTTAGTCCACCACCTTGCTCTTTCCCCAATCTAAACTCGAACTTTGTTTTTCTTGACATATAATATCAAATTTAACTTAGTTAATCATCACATTATTCAATTCAGCCCAAAAACACACTACGGCAAAAATTACATTTTCCCCTAACCTTTTGACATTTTTACAATTTAGTCCCTAGGCTCGTAAAATGAATTTCTTTCAATTTTCTCACAACCCAAGCCTAGCCAAACCTTTTTCATGCTCATAACTGCCCACATTTTTCATTTATTCACATTTTTCTACTCATTTTATGGACTTTTACAAATAAGTCTCTATTTGTCGTTTTTACCAAAAATACTTTACAAAAGTCATTTAACAAACTACAAACATGCATTTTCTACCATCAAACATCAAAATACATACATGTTCAACATGGGTAAAATTTTAAACTTCACCTTTCTTTTAAATTAGTCCTTGAAATAGCTAAATCAAGTTACAACGATCTCAAAAAATATAAAAATTGTTAAAAACGTGACAAAAAAGGACTTACAATCGAGCTTGAAAGTGGCCAAAACCTTAGCCATGTCTTCTCCTTGTGAAATTCAGCCATGAGGGACTAATTCGTCATCTTTTATTTGTTAAATTTTGTCTTTATTTACCAAATGACTAAAATGCCATTAATGAAAAACTTCAAAATTTCACCTAACCATGTCCATTTTTGTCCACCCTAGAGTATAATGGTCCAATTACTATTTAAGGACCTCTAACTTAAGGATTCATAGCAATTAGACACTTTTAACATAGAGAACTCAAGTTTTGCACCTATTGCAATTTAGTCCTTTTAGTCAAATTGGACACTCAATCGATAAAATTTCTTAACAAAAATTTCTCATAATCATTCAATCATACTATAGACCTTAAAATAATAACAAAAATAAACATTTCTACTTCAGATTTTTGTCCCGAAACCACTATTCCGATTTGACCCAAAAGCATGGTAAGTGTTAGATGATAAATGGTAAGTGTTCAATATGAACCAAGATATGTGTTTATAAAGTACATTGAAATGGTGAGATACATGAAAAGTATGTTATGTTGATAGATGATAAATCCAATTGAATCACGCTTAAGTATAATGGTTATCCATGTTAAATTCATATAAATTATGTTCATGTATGCTAACATGTGTTCGTGTTGGTGCTTAGGCTTGTACCAAGCTAATGGTTGGATTATTCCATGTTAAATTTTAATGTTAGGAAATGGAATGGTAAGTTATGTTTTATGTTATACGAACCTACTAAGCATTATATCCCTACATGTTTTGTAGATAATCGGAAGTTCGTTCAGTTTGGAAGTTCATCAGAGACCTATCACACTATCCCACGGATATACAAGTAGCTTTTGATGTTTTGGTCATGGTTATAATGGTATGTATAGGAGGACTTGTATCAATGATCTAGTTGTTATGTTTAGCATGTATCTATGTGATATTATGTTTGATGAACTTTTGGCATTTTGGTGCTTTGATGGCTAATGTTGAAATGGTCAAGTCTTGATATATTGTGGTAGAACTTGGAATGGACATGTAACACCCCTAACTCGTATCCGTCGTCAAAATAGGGTTTTAGAGCAATACCAGAACTTTCAAAAATATTTACAGATAAATCATGCAAGTTACTATTCAAATTTCGAAAACATTCTTAACGTCCCTTAAATGGACCCTCGAGGTCCAATAGAGCATTAAAATCGAGTTGGGACTTAATCGGAACCTCTAAGGATTTTTTACGAAATTTTAAAAATTTTCCAAGGTGTAAGGCTTACACAACCATGTGGTCCAAGGGACACGCCCGTGTGACCCTCGGACACGTCTGTGCTGAAGTCTGTGTTAGACCCCATGCAACACTCTGACTTGTGCACATGGCCATGCCACACGCCAATGTGCTAGGCTGTGTGGTTAATTAATTCAATTTGAAATTAGGTACAGGTTTCACACGGCCAAGACACACGCCGTGTAGCACACACGGCTGAGACACACGCCCGTGTCTCTGTCTGTGTGCTCATTTATGAGCATTTTATTTCTCAAAATTAAGGTGCAGGGGACACACGGCCTAACCACACGCCCGTGTACCAGGACGTGTGTCACACACGGTCTAGACACACACCCGTGTGTCAACCCATGTGGACAAAATAAAGTCATTTCTAGCTTCATTTCTCACCCAAAGTCACACCCATGACCTGTACTTGAAACACACATCCAATACCAACCATTTCAAGCATTCAAATTAAACAAATTCTATCATTCATCATGGCATACCATTACATGCATACATGTTTACAACCTTACCTTAGTTCAATCCATGTCTTAAACATGATTTAATCAACTACTTAACATATATGTATATATATAGCTACCATAGCATAACATTACAAGTATATCAAAACAACCATTACTAGTTATTCCAATGGCTAGATTACAAGCATCATTATCAAGCCACCAATGGTCAAGTTCTCCTATACATGTCATTATACCAAAATGATTTTCCTATATATACCCAAAATAACTAGTTGATAATGTGACAATGCTCCAATGATCTCCAACCTTTGCAAGCATCTGAGCACTATAAAATAGGAAAAATAAAACAGAGTAAGCATTACATGCTTAGTAAGTCTGTATAACAGAAACTGAACTTACCAATCCCATGCATGTTTTTCCATACAATATCATGTTTTTCCATCCATTAGCAAAATTACCTAAACACATGCATTCAATCAATCATGTTAGTCACCAAAATCTTCATACCAATCAAGTAAACATAGATGAGCTCATCATGCAATATTCTTTCAAGTCATTATCATTTCATCTCAAAATTCTCATACCATGTTAGGAGTCGTGTCCGTTGAATCATTAAAATTCCAATGGATGCTTAAGCAGTGCACTTGAGGTGTACGATTCAATAATCCATCAATTTTTATTCAAGAGTACCCAGGAGGGTACTTAGTTAAGGAACACACTCTCGAGCCACATATCGTATAACAGGATTACTAGTCCAGGCTAAATCCTTTGTATAACGTATGCTCAATAGAGCTTAATTAGGATTACTAGTCCAATCTAAACCCTGATCATAACGTATAATCTAGAGGTATTATATCAGGATTACTCATCCGAGCTAAATCCTTTCTATAACCTTTTCTTTTCCTCGATCTGACCTCAAATTTGTGTTGTCCATATCTATATAATAGCTTTAATCATCAATTTCTCATATTTCATATTTATTTGGACTCAATTTATATCCTAGGAAAAATTACCATTTTGCCCCTAATTCTTTTATAAATTCCAATTTCGTCCCTAAGCTCGGAAAATGAAACTTATGCAATGTACTCCCTATTCCAAGCCTAACCAAAATCCCATTACAAAACTTATAGCACATGTGCTCATAAAAATTCAGAATTTTTCCTCAATTTCACAAGTTTACATTTTAGTCCTTGAATCATGTTTTCATCAAAAATCACTTTGTAAAAATGGTTTATCTATCAACAAACTTTCATTTTCTACCATAAATTTATAATTTTCAGCATATTCATCCATGACCCAAATTTCATATCTTGATAACTTTTCAAATTAATCCACCAAATAGATGGATTAGACTATCCCGATTTCAAAAATATCAAAATTACTAAAAACGAGACAAGGAAACTTACCCAATTAAGCCTTGAAAGTTTTTTCTCTCTCTCCTAGGGTTTCCATATAATTTTGGGGTTGAAGATGACAAAATAAGATTATATTTCTTTTTATCATCTTTTAATTATTTATTTATTTTAATTTCCAATTTAGTCCTTACTCTTTTCTAATTTTTCCATGGATGAGTCACCAAAAAAATATACGTACTTTTTTTAATAGCATAATTACCATATAAGGACCTTTAGTTTTGAATTCCATAGCTATTTAATCCTTATAGCTACTAGAATTCAACTTTTGCATTTTATGTGATTTAGTCATTCTCGTAATTAAACACTTAATCGATAAAAATTCTGTATCAAAATTTTCACTCGACATGTCTATCATAATACAGACGTTATAATAAAATAAAAATAAACTTTTTTTTGGGTCAGATTTGTGGTCCTGAAACCATTATTCCGATTTAACTGAAAAATGGGTTGTTACAAGAAATAGGTAGTTATCTATGGTTGATTCATGAATAAGTATGTTTATGTTTAGGTTGATTTGATGATTTGTGATTGAGGTGCCTTTTGGTATATTGGTTGTATAGATATATACCATGTTTAATTAGTCCTATTATGCATGTTTTAGGTTTGTTTTGAAGCTTTTTTGTATGTGCTAATGGCTTGTAGGTGTGAGCTTGATTTGGGTTAAAGAAATGGCATGAAAATGGCCTATGTAACACTCCAAACCCGACCCGAACATTATGGCCGAACTCAGCATGTCACATTGAAGTGTTTTAGCGAAAACCGTGTTTTCATTGAAAACCCTTCTTGAAATAAAAGAACATCTTAAAAATAAACTCCTTTCAATCACTTGTTTGAAACATAAGATTTGATGAAAACATGTCACTTAAAAATTTAGTTGCGAAAACATAGAAAAGACATACTATAGTTTAAGAAACCATGTTCAACTTCTTATAATTACAATGAAAATAATAATAAGTCAAGTAATAATAACATAATGAAAACCTTATTACAATCTGATCTGAACACACTTAAAAAGAAATAACAACTTAAATGCTTAAAAAAACCAAGTTCGAATTACATTGCAAGCCGGCCACCCAGAGTCCCTCCAAACATCGAACCTTCTACTGAGCATCACTTGAAAATAAAATAAAAGAGGCGGTGAGTTTTTGCAAACTCAATGTGTACAACCCTCGATGAAAAACAAACATTCAAAGAGAAATCATCAAACATGCAATGCAATCCCATCCAAATTATCCATCCGCTACACACCATCTCCGTCCCCCGTCACACCATGTGGGGATATAAATATCGACCCACTGAGCCCACACACCAATGGTAGCCCAGTTGCAAAACTACGTTCATTTACAAATTGGGCTTTAAAAGTCGTCTTTAGATCCACGATTTTTAGGCAACCATGCGATCCTCATATACTTCCTCCATTCCATAGTTCCCACCCCATATGCAACCTAAGCAGAACATCATATTTATGCATGTCACATCCATAAAATTACATTCAACACCTAGGGTATTTTGGTCATTTTCTCCCTTAGGGGCGTTTCAATAATTTTTTGTTAATTATGGTTTTCACTTACCTTGACCCGTTAACAAGTCCCACTAGCTAAGATGAACGAATACTATGCACTAGGTAAGATTCCAAAGAAGAGGAGGTGGGTCATTAAGACCGCTTAAGTACCAAGCTCTCCCTAGATCCAATCCTAGACATGCATATACCTGTTGCCACACCTTAACCCTTTCACTTGTCCACGGTCGCAATATATTAATTAAGTCTTATGTAGTTATCATATACTAGGCCCAAAACCCCTCACAACGCCAAAACAAATTCACATACTTGTATTTGGACCATTAAGCCTAATCATATTCATATGGCCCATTTGTAACACCCCGTACCCGAGACCGTCGCCGAAGTCGAACACGAGGTGTTAACGGACTTAATTCACTTATTTATACACAGTTCATTTTAAAATTTCCAGACAAGCTGGTTAACTGCATCATAGCCACTTTAAAAATCATATCTCAAGTTTCAAAACTCGAAAACTGATTCCGTAAATTTTCCCTAAAACTAGACTTATATATCCATCTAAAACTTGTTTTCTAGAATTTTTGGTCGGGCCAATTAGTACAGTTTATTAGTTAAAGTCTCCCCTGTTACAGGTTTCGACTACTCTGACCTTCATGCATTGCGACTTAGATATCTCCCTGTACAGGGCTTCAATACTTATGCCGTTTGTTTCTAATGAAACTAGACTCGAAGTGAAATTTTTAAATATAAGGCATGACTTCTAAGTATCTCTGGTTAATTTATAGTGAATTTCCAAAGTCAGAACAGGGGATCCAGAAATCACTCTGGTCCTGTTTCACGAAAACTTAAACATCCCTTAAAATATGGCTCATATGATCATTTCGTTTCTTCCATATGAAAATAGATTCATCAAGGTTCGATTACATAATTTATTTGCTATTTAATTCCATTCCTTCTATTTTTAGTGAGTTTTAAAATTCACATTACTACTGCTGTCAGCATCTATTTTTAAGGTAGACTATACCTATTTCATGATTTTCCATGGATCAACTAGCCATTTGTCGTACATAGCACTAAAATGATCGTGATTAACCATTCCAATGGCTAATCGTTACCAAGCATTTCCATACCACTCAATGAACAATATACAAAATGATTATAATGCTATGCTCAAGATATATAAGCTATTTTCGCATGGCTATCCAAATTTATACAATACCAAAAGGTACATGACCAACAACAAAAGGGCAGTCCTATACATGCCATTTTCAGAGTTCAACTAAACGAGTACCAAAAGGGCTTTGATAGTGTGGACGACTTCGACTTCGACAATCCCGAGTCCGATAGCTGACGAACCAAAATCTACAAAACAGAGAATCAAAGAAACGGAATAAGCATTTAATGCTTAGTAAGTTTTGAATAATGAAATTAATTCGGCTAAGGTATAACATTCATATGGCTAAATGAATAACTTCATAAATGCACATTCTCATAATTATACTTACTTCACGCTTCAATCAATATATTCATACACAAGGTATCAAACCTAACTAAAGGCCGAAAATTCGTTAATCAATTGAACGAATATTATTTAAAACGAATCGAACTTTCCGATGCATATACGAAACATACCTTATCGTTTGGAATTTTATGAGCGTATTAATTGAAATTATTACAGCAAGATCGCTCACTTCCAAACCCAAGTATCTTCGGGATTTAGCCGGATATAACAACTCGCACAAATGCCTTCGGGTCTTAGCCCGAATATAGCAACTCGCACAAATGCCTTCGGGTCTTAGCCCGGATATAATCACTAGCATAAATGCCATTGGGACATAGCCCGGATATAGCAACTCGCACGAATGCCTTCGGATCTTAGTCCGGTTATCATCCGAATAATCATGCGCATATGTCCACAAATCATAACACATTTTTATTTCGTTTCCATTACTAGGACTCAGACACAAGGCACTTATCTACCATTACCATTTTCGGCTCAATAGCCACATACAAAGAGCATGGTTTTGATTCGCTATATAACATGATCTAATCGAATCATAATCTAAGTTCCATTACTCAAAAACTTACCTCGGATGTTGTCGAGCGACTTCAACGGCTATTCGATCACTTTTTCCTTTCCCTTATCCAACTTTGATCCTCTAAGCTCTTGAGCTAAATCAAACAATTTGCTTCCCAATCAAACACAATCACATGGCATCCATATATATTTTAGAACCATTCTTAACGTACTACTCATTTACAAAACAAAACACTCATATCACATTTATAAAACTACAAGCCGAATATACCTATACTTACCTCACTTAAACATCAACCCTCAATTCATGTACATTCTCAAATAGAGTAATCCTTACTTGAACTATTAGCCAACTTTATCAAATGAACAATTTTACTTAAAGTGCCATATATATATATATACATAAGTGCTTAGATACCATGTTTCCAACAATTATTTCCTAGCTTAGTGGCCGAACCAATATTCAATAACAAACTCCTCTTTGATCAAATATATATTCGGCAAGGACATGATAATTTATACTACATCAATTTTAAGCACATAAATTACTCAAACATAACCAAATTCACATTCGGTCTTGGCACATAATAAGGTAGCCGATTCTTTACCCTTAGCACCCAATGCTCACATATGATTATTTGTATAGTTCAAACACTCATCTACCATCGTTCATCTAAATTTAACACGAAACAACAACCATATATCTCTTTCATTTTCTACCATGGCCGAATGCTCTAGCTACCACACCGTTTCAAATTTTTCCATGGGTTAAGCAAAGGACTTAATGACTAACTCACAAATGCTAAAAAGAAAATCCAAGAATCATCAATCCATCATCACATGTATCATTTCAAAGCTTCACACTTAGCATGCTAATGACATCAACACAAATCCACCTTAGCCGAAACTTAACTCATACAAAACCTATCTTCAAACCATAAAATAGGTAGAATTTAACTAATCATCCAAATGGTGCATAAGTTTTTTTTTTCAAGAATGGCATTGAACTTACCTTCCTCTTGCTATCCACCTTGGCCGAATTTCTTCGCTAAAGATTTTTCTTCCTCCTCTTTCTCTAGTCACGGCAATGGGGGAGTAAGGGAGAGACAACTTTGGTTTCTCCTCCCACTCACCTCATGTTTTATCATTCTTAATTCACTATTTTATTTTCTAAACTAATAATGCTAATAGAAAACTCATATTATCATCAATGACCCATCCATGGCCGACCACTACCCATTATAATTGGAAATTTGACATGCAAACCCATCATTCTTATAACATGCACTAATTGATCTTTATAGATTAACCTGTCACATTTTAAAAGTGTCACACATAAGTCTTATTAGTTGAATTCACATGCAATCGACTAAATCGAAGCTTAAAACTTTCACACATTCATTTTCACACATTTTAGACAATAAATATCATATTCAAATACTTCGGTGATTCGGTTTAGCAGTCCCGAAACCGCTTTCCGACTAGGGTCAATTTAGGGCTATCACAACTCTCCCCCACTTAAGACACTTCCGTCCCCGAAAATCTTACCGGTAAATAGGTTTGGGTATCGTTCTTTCATGGAGTTTTTGGTTTCCCAAGTAGCTTCTTCGATCTCGTGTTTGAGCCATAACATCTTTACTAACGGAACCCTTTTGTTTCTCAACTCTTTCACTTCACGAGCTAGGATACGAATCGATCTTCTTCATAACTCATATCAGCTTGAATCTCAACCTCGGAGGGGTTTATTACGTGCGAAGGATCGGATCTGTAACATCGAAGCATCGAAACATGAAAAACGTTGTGAATCTTTTTGATATCAAGGGGTAAAATCAATCTATATGCCACTGGACCAACTCGTTCGGATATTTCATACGGCCCTATGAACCTCGGACACAGTTTGCCCTTACGACCAAATTTGAGTATCTTTTTCCAAGGTGAAACTTTAAGAAACACTTTGTCTCCCACCTGATACTCCATATCTCTTTGTTTTAAATCCACGTACGAATTCTGACGATCTGATGTTGCCTTCAGACTTTCACGAATTATTTTTACTTTCTGTTCAGCATCTTTAATCAAATCCACTCCGAAAATTTTACTTTCACCAAGCTCGGTCCAAAACAATGGTGTACGGCATTTACGACCGTACAAATCCTCGTAAGGTGCCATTTTAATACTTGATTGAAAACTATTGTTGTAAGCGAATTCAATCAAAGGTAAATACCGCTCCCATGAACCACTAAACTCGAGGATGCAACATCTCAACATATCCTCAAGTATCTGAATTATCGCTCGGATTGACCATCGGTCTGGGGATGAAAAGCGGTGCTAAAATGCAACTTGGTACCCAAAGCTTCTTGCAATTTCTTTCAAAATCGCGAGGTGAATCTCGGATCTCTATCCGACACAATAGAAATAGATACCCCGTGTAATCTTACAATCTGAGAAACATACAATTCAGCTAATTTATCCAATGAATAATCCGTACGTACGGGAATAAAATGAGCCGACTTGGTCAGTCTATCAACAACAACCCAAATCGCATCTTTCTTAGTTGCTGACAATGGCAACCCAGATACAAAATCCATCGTGACTCGATCCCACTTCCATTCAGGTATCATGATCGGCTGAAGTAAACCTGTAGGCACTTGATGTTCCGCTTTCACTTGTTAACATATTAAACACTTCGAAACAAAATCGGAAATGTCTCGTTTCATACCATGCCACCAAAACTGATGTCTCAGATCGTTGTACATTTTCGTACTCCCCGGGTGAATTGACATTCGTCTACAATGAGCTTCGTTCAGAATCATCGAAATAAGTTCTGAATTTCTTAGAACACACAAACGACTTCTGAACCTCAAACAATCGTCCTCGTCAATTTGAAACTCTGATTCCATGTTCGAAACACATTCTGCCCGTTTTGCAACCAATTTATCATCGACTTTTTGAGCTTCACGAATTTGATGAATCAACAATGGTTTGGCCTTTAATTCTGCTACTAACACATTGTCGGATAGAACAGACAAGTGTACATTCATCGCTCGTAAAGCAAATAGTGATTTACGACTTAAAGCATCCGCAACCACATTAGCCTTTCCCGGGTGATAGTCAATGACAAGCTCATAATCTTTTAACAACTCGAGCCAACGTCTTTGTCGCAGATTCAAGTCTCTTTGAGTCATCAAATATTTGAGACTTTTGTGATCCGAATATACATGGCACTTCTCACCAAATAAGTAATGTCGCCATATTTTCAAAGCGAATACGATGGCAGCTAGTTCGAGATCATGGGTTGGATAATTTTTCTCATGTGGCTTCAATTGTCTCGACGCATAGGCCACAACTCGACCTTCTTGCATCAATACACAACCCAACCCAAGTAAGGATGCATCACTGTAGATGACAAACTCTTTGCCTGATTCAGGCTGCACTAGCACTGGAGCTTCAGTCAAGTAAGTTTTTAGTTGATCGAAACTTTTCTGACATTTTTCTGACCATTCGAACTTAACATCTTTCTGAAGTAGCTTTGTCATTGGTGTGGCTATCATCGAGAAACCCTTTACAAACCGTCTGTAGTAACTGGCTAGTCCCAAAAAGCTTCGAACCTTAGTAATATTTCTCGGAGGCTTCCAGTTAAGTATGGCTGAAATTTTGCTCGGATCAACTCGAATACCCGATGCAGATACCACATGACCCAAGAAGCTAACCTCTCTTAACCAGAACTCGCACTTATTGAACTTAGCATATAACTGCTTATCCCGTAAAATTTGCAACACTAATCCGAGGTGTTCAGCATGATCGGTTTCATTTCTCGAATAGACCAAAATATCATCGATAAACACAACTACAAACTGATCCAAATACGGTCTGAAGATCCGATTCATCAAATCCATAAATACCGCACGGGCATTAGTGAGCCCAAACGACATCACTAAGAATTCGTAGTGACCGTATCTTGTTCTGAAAGAAGTTTTGGGTATATCCGAATCTCGAATTCGCAACTGATAATAACCCGATCTCAAATCTATCTTTGAAAACACTGAGGCTCCCTTTAGTTGATCAAACAAATCGTCAATACGCGGTATCGGATATTTATTCTTTATTGTCACCTTATTCAGCTGACGATAGTCAATGCACAACCTCATGGTTCTGTCCTTCTTTTTCACAAACAATACTGGTGCACCCCAAGGTGAGAAACTTGGTCGAGCGAAACCTCTATCCATCAACTCTTGCAACTGAGCTTTCAATTCCTTCAATTCCGTTGGTGCCATACGATACGGAGCTATCGAAATCGGTGTAGTCCCAGGTACAAGCTCAATACCAAACTCTACCTCCCGAACAGGTGGTAAACCCGGTAATTCTTTGCGAAAAACATCCGGATATTCACAAACCACCGGTACCGATTCAAGTTTCTTTTCTGGCTCTTTATTATCAAGTACGTATGCAAGATACGCTTCACACCCCTTTCTCACATATTTTTGAGCTAACATCGAGGATATTATTGTTGGCAATCCATTCAAGACAGTAGACTCAACTCAGATTATCTCATTATTTGCACACCTCAAATCAATAGTCTTGCTTTTGCAATTCACAACCGCATCATGCACGGTCAACCAATCCAAACCGAGAATAACATCAAATTCATCAAACGGTAAAGGCATCAAGTCCGCCGGAAAACAGGAACCTCGAATTACTAGGGGACATTTCTTACACACCTTATCAACAAGCACACAATGACCCAAGGGATTCGACACTCTAATAACGAACTCAGTAGACTCAACAGGTAAAGTCTTACTGGATGCTAAAGTCTCACATACATAAGAATGAGTAGAACCAGGGTCAATCAATGCAATCACATTAGTATCAAAGAGAGTGAAAGTACCGGTAATAACATCTGGCGAGGAAGCATCCTCGCGTGCTCGTATAGCATAAGCTCTAGCAGGAGCACGAGCCTCAGATCTGGTTGTAGCATCTCTAGATCCTCTCTGACCGCCACTAGCATTGCCCGTATTTCTAGATGGTCTACCCCGAGTAGTAGTAGCACCCGGTTTCCCACTCTGATTTACATTCTGTTCAGACAATCTCGGGCAATCTTTAATAAAGTGGTCAGCTGATCCGCACTTGTAACAGGAGCGGTCATGGAATCTACAACTCCCCGAATGCCATTTACCACAATACTGGCACTCCGTTCTGTCTCGACGATCATTTCTAACACTGGCAACCGAAGTGACTCGTGCACTCACAAGGGGTCGATCAGGATCTCGTCTAGAAAAGCCCGAAGTGTCTCTAGATCAGCCTAAATCATCTCTAAATTTCTTCGATGACTGTTGAAAGGGCTTTCCCGAAGATCTCTTACGAAACTCCTTTGCTCCCATATCAGCTTTCTTTTCTCCTTACTGAGCTCCTCGGCTTTCCAAGCTCGCTCGACAAGTACCACAAATTCTCGGATTTCTAAAATGCCAACATACAGCTTTATATCATCGTTCAGTCCATCCTCGAAACGTTTACACATCACAGCTTCTGAAGAAATGCATTCTCGAGTGTACCGGCTAAGCCTTACAAACTTTCGTTCATAATCAGTAACCGACATGGAACCTTGTTTAAGTTCAAGAAATTCCTTCCGTTTTTGATCAATGAATCTCTGACTGATATACTTTTTCCGAAACTCAGTTTGGAAAAACTCCCAAATTACTTACTCTCTGGGCACAACAGAAATCAACGTATTCCACCAATAGTAGGCAGAATCACGTAGCAAGGAGATAGTACACTTTAGGCATTCATCGGGTGTGCAAGATAGTTCATCGAGTACCAGAATAGTGTTGTCCAACCAAAATTCAGCTTGCTCGGCATCATCATTGTCCGTAGCTTTAAATTCAGTAGCCCCGTGTTTTCAGATTCTGTCAACTGGGGGCTTATTTGACCTTATTTGGTCAGTTACCGGAGGTATTATAGGTGCGGAGGTTGTATTAGTCGGGAATGGAGGTTGTGGAACAGCTGTATTAGTTCGAATGTATTGGTTGAACTAATCATTCATCACGCTATAAAAAGCTTGTCTAGCTTCATCATTCTGATTACTAGCAATAGGTTGAGAGTCCGCCAGCGCTGTCCCTTGTGCGGGAGCAGGCGCTACACTCTCAAGATCATCAGCTACCGTTCGGTTGGGATCGGGATCCATTTCTATAAGTACACACATTTTTAACTGTTAGAAATCACCACACTATCAAATAAACACAAAATGACATGTATAGCTAGACCCAAACGTATTACGGTAGTGCTAGAATTGACTAAACTGTAGCTCTGATACCAATAAAATTGTAACAGCCCGTACCCAAGACCATTTCCGAAGTCGAACACGAGGTGTTAACGGACTTACTTCACTTATTTATACACAGTTCATTTTAAAATTTCCAGACAAGCTGGTTAACTGCATCACAGTCACTTTAAAAATCATATCTCGAGTTCCAAAACTCGAAAACTGATTCCATAAATTTTCCCTAAAACTAGACTCATATATCCGTCTACAAATTTTTTTCTAGAATTTTTGGTCACGGCAATTAGTACAGTTTATTAGTTAAAGTCTCCCCTGTTACAGGGTTCGACTACTCTGACCTTCATGCATTGCGACTTAGATATCTCCATGTACAGGGCTTCAATACTTATGCCGTTTGTTTCTAATGAAACTAGACTCAAAGAGGAATTTGTACATATAAGGCATGACTTCTAATAATCTCTGGTTAATTTATAGTGAATTTCCAAAGTCAGAATAGGGGATCTAGTAACCGTTCTGGCCCTGTTTTACGAAAACTTAAACATCTCATAAAATACGGCTCATATGGTCGTTTCGCTTCTTCCATATGAAAATAGACTCATCAGGGTTCAATTACATAATTTATTAATTATTTAATTACATTTCTACTATTTCTAGTGAATTTTCAAACTGATTATAATGCTATGCTCAAGATATATAAGCCATTTTCGCATGGCTATCCAAATTTATACAATACCAAAAGGTACATGACCAACAACAAAAGGGCAGTCCTATACATGCCATTTTCAGAGTTCAACTAAAAGAGTACCAAAAGGGCTTTGATAGTGTGGACGACTTCGACTTCGACAATCCCGAGTCCGATAGCTGACGAACCAAAATCTATAAAACAGAGAATCAAAGAAACGGAATAAGCATTTAATGCTTAGTAAGTTTTGAATAATGAAATTAATTCGGCTAAGGTATAACATTCATATGGCTAAATGAATAACTTCATAAATGCACATTCTCATAATTATACTTACTTCACGTTTCAATCAATATATTCATACACAAGGTATCAAACTAACTAAAGGCCGAAAATTCGTTAATCAATTGAACGAATATTATTTAAAACGAATCGAACTTTCCGATGCATATACAAAACATACCTTATCGTTTGGAATTTTATGAGCGTATTAATTGAAATTATTACAGCAAGATCGCTCACTTCCAAACCCAAGTATCTTCGGGATTTAGCCGGATATAACAACTCGCACAAATGCCTTCGGGTCTTAGCCCGAATATAGCAACTCGCACAAATGCCTTCGGGTCTTAGCCCGGATATAATCACTAGCATAAATGCCTTCGGGACATAGCCCGGATATAGCAACTCGCACGAATGCCTTCGGATATTAGTCCGGTTATCATCCGAATAATCATGCGCATATGTCCACAAATCATAACACATTTTTATTTCGTTTCCATTACTAGGACTCAGACACAAGGCACTTATCTACCATTACCATTTTCGGCTCAATAGCCACATACAAAGAGCATGGTTTTGATTCGCTGTGTAACATGATCTAATCGAATCATAATCTAAGTTCCATTACTCAAAAACTTACCTCGGATGTTGTCGAGCGACTTCAACGGCTATTCGATCACTTTTTCCTTTCCCTTATCCAACTTTGATCCTCTAAGCTCTTGAGCTAAATCAAACAATTTGCTTCCCAATCAAACACAATCACATGGCATCCATATATATTTTAGAACCATTCTTAACATACTACTCATTTACAAAACAAAACACTCATATCACATTTATAAAACTACAAGCCGAATATACCTATACTTACCTCACTTAAACATCAACCCTCAATTCATGTACATTCTCAAATAGAGTAATCCTTACTTTCTATTAGCCAACTTTATCAAATGAACAATTTTACTTAAAGTGCCATATATATATATCTACATAAGTGCTTAGATACCATGTTTCCAACAATTATTTCCTAGCTTAGTGGCCGAACCAATATTCAATAACAAACTCCTCTTTGATCAAATATATATTCGGCAAGGACATGATAATTTATACTACATCAATTTTAAACACATAAATTACTCAAACATAACCAAATTCACATTCGGTCTTGGCACATAATAAGGTAGCCGATTCTTTACCCTTAGCACCCAATGCTTACATATGATTATTTGTATAGTTCAAACACTCATCTACCATCGTTCATCTAAATTTAACATGAAACAACAACCATATATCTCTTCCATTTTCTACCATGGCCGAATGCTCTAGCTACCACACCGTTTCAAATTTTGCCATGGGTTAAGCAAAGGACTTAATGACTAACTCACAAATGCTAAAAAGAAAATCCAAGAATCATCAATCCACCATCACATGTATCATTTCAAAGCTTCACACTTAGCATGCTAATGACATCAACACAAATCCACCTTAGCCGAAACTTAACTCATACAAAACCTATCTTCAAACCATAAAATAGGTAGAATTTAACTAATCATCCAAATGGTGCATAAGTTTGTTTTTTTTTCAAGAATGGCATTGAACTTACCTTCCTCTTGCTATCCACCTTGGCCGAATTTCTTCCCTAAAGATTTTTCTTCCTCCTCTTTCTCTAGTCACGGCAATGGGGGAGTAAGGGTGAGACAACTTTGGTTTCTCCTCCCACTCACCTCATGTTTTATCATTCTTAATTCACTATTTTATTTTCTAAACTAATAATGCTAATAGAAAATTCATATTATCATCAATGACCCATCCCTGGCTGGCCACTACCCATTATAATTAGAAATTTGACATGCAAACCCATCATTCTTATAACATGCATTAATTAATCCTTATAGATTAACCTG
Source organism: Gossypium hirsutum (assembly GCF_007990345.1). Lineage (NCBI taxonomy): Eukaryota > Viridiplantae > Streptophyta > Magnoliopsida > Malvales > Malvaceae > Gossypium > Gossypium hirsutum. The sequence continues at coordinate 92,631,097 of NC_053425.1, forward strand.
TCACATTTTAAAAGTGTCACACATAAGTCCTATTGGCTGAATTCACATGCAATCGACTAAATCGAAGCTTAAAACTTTCACACATTCATATTCAGACATTTTAGACAATAAATATCATATTCAAATACTTCGGTGATTCGGTTTAGAGGTCCCGAAACCACTTTCCGACTAGGGTCAATTTAGGGCTGTCACACCATTAGGCCGAAATCATATTTATATGGCCCATTAGGCCCAGTCACATTCATATTCATGCTCACATACAAATTCCTATCACATAGAATCAATATTCAATTTTTTGCCTATTGTAGGCCCAATAGCCCATCGGGCCCATTCCGTCCCATTTGGCCAATTCGCAACCCAAGTCCACGGAATCGCCCGTTGGCCTTAGGCAACCTATCGGATTCCCCCTTACAAGTGGTCGCACACTCGCAAGACTACTGCAACCAAACTTTTGGCTTTTTAGCATTTCAACTTTTCAGCATTTCAGCTTCTGTCGATCTACTTGTGTGTGCAGTGTAAGTACACACCTAGTAAGCAAGCGTGTCGCGATTCCCTTAGTCACCAACCTACAATGATATCAGCCTTCCATTAATCGTATGTTTAATCCATATTCTACCCAAAAACCGAAACCTCACCTTAACCTTACCTTGTACACCAATCCTTAATAGTTTTCCTTGATCACATACTCCCTAGATCTGCATTAATCTTACTTATTAAAACTAGAATAATAGGTGACTCGTATCCAACACAAGTCCCCTTACCTTAGCTATGACCATTCGGCCACCTTAGCCAATGGGAGAGGAATACTTACCAATACCGTAACACCTAAGGAGCAATTCGGCAATGAGCTAAGATCCGAGATCCAATACTAATTCCCTACCACAGTTGATTAGAAAAAGTGAGGGACAACATTCGATACTTAGCAAAGAAAATCGATTGGAAGAGTGACACTTACACTAGATTCGGCAAAGAGTATTCGGCTCTAGAGATTTAATGGCAACAATTGTCTATTCGGCACCAAGGGAGAGAGGAAGAAGAATCGGCTAAACCCAAAAGTGAAACAAAGAGATCGACATAAGGAAAATAAAAAAGAGAACAATGGTTTTCGGCTTTTGGAGAAATCGGAAGAAAGAAAAGGAAGAAAATAGTTTTCAACTTTTAGGGAAGAGGGTTTCTGGCAACAAGATGAGAAAAAGATTTCGACATTAGCCTCATACCCTTGCGTTTGGCACCTATTTATAACCTTTATGGTCGAACTCTTCAAGCCCAAGTTCCCATTTTGACTCCACTTGCTCCACACTTCTTATCTCTTTGTTTTTCTCCCTGATAACCCATTGATCTTTTCCTCAGATTTCTCTGCTGAACACTTCCCTTGGAGTCCATTTCCACGCCACTTCCAACCTTCTAGAAGGCCAAAATTAAACTTCTAAAAAAACTAAGCTAAGATTCAAACCTTAGACCTCCTTGCTAGCTATTAACGCCACCTCCCTACACTCTAAGTGGCGTCACTTAGCCACTCCTCCACAAGGCTTTTTGATGCTGTTTTCCACTATCTTTATTTAAAAGCCCAACTACTTGCCAACCCTGATTATTTTAATAATTAAATTATAATTTTATTTACCCCTGGATTTGAACTCAAACCTTAATTAAGACCTACTATAATTATCACTTGGATAGGAATATAAAACACAATTTTTATCAAAACTGAAAATAAAAAAAGTTCAAGATTCTGAGATTTTTGGGTTTCGAGATTTTTGGGGCGTTACAACTCTACCCCCTAAAAGAAATTTCGTCCTTGAAATTTTACCTGATTCAAACAGTTGAGGATATTGGCGTCGCATCACTTCCTTAGGTTCCCAAGTAGCTTCTTCAACTTTGTGATTACGCCAAAGCACTTTGACTAATGGAACGGACTTCCTTCTCAATTGTTTGACATCTCGACCAATTATTTGTATGTACTCTTCCTCGAAAGTTTGGTCTGGCCTGACCTCGATTTCTTCAACCGCCATGACATGCGAAGGATTTGAGCGATACCATTTCAGCATGGAAACATGAAACACATCGTGGATCTGGCTTAGTTCAGAAGGTAATTTTAGTTGATAAGCGACTGGCCCAATTCGCCTTAGAACCCGATATGGCCCAATGAACCTTGGGCTTAGCTTCCCCTTCCGTCCAAACCTTAATACCTTCTTCCATGGAGAGACCTTAAGAAAAACTATGTCCCCCACTGCATTCTCTATCACTCGATGCTTAAGGTCAGCATACGACTTCTGCCTATCCGAGGCCTCCTTCAACCTATCTCGGATCAATTTCACCTTATCCTCAGTATCGACTACTAACTCAGGGCCCAAAACCCTTCATTCGCCCAACTCCGTCCAACATGTTGCAGTTTGACACCTTCGCGCATACAGTGCTTTGTATGGAACTATCCCAATGATTGCTTGGTAGCTATTATTGTATGTGAATTCGGTTAACGGTAAATAGTCCTTCCAACTACCTCAGAACTCAATCATGCATCCCCTCAACATATCTTCCAATACTTGGATCACCCTTTTCGACTGTCCATCAATTTGAGGGTGGAAAGCCGTACTGAAGTCCAACCTAGTACCTAACGCCCCATGCAACTTCTTCCAAAATCGCGAAGTGAAACGTCGGTCCCTATCGGATATTATGGACAATGGCACTGCATGTATCCTTACAATCTTCGCCACATACAACCTAGCCAGCTTTTGTAATGAGTAGTCGGTGTGAACCATTACAAAATGGGCAGACTTGGTTAATCGATCTACTATAACCCATATCAAATCTTTCATAGTAGGCATCAAGGGTAGCCCACTAACAAAGTCCATAGTGATCCCTTCCCACTTCCAAAGTGCAACCTTTACTGGCTGAAGCAATCTCGAAGGCAACTGATGCTCCACCTTCACTTTTTGACAAACCAAGCACTTACTTACAAATTCCAGAACTTTGCGCTTAAGTCCAGGCCACCAATAAAGCTCCCGGAAATTTCGATACATCTTGTTCCCGCCAAGATGCATAGCATAGAGGCCGCTATGTGTTTCCTGTAGAATAGACTGTCTTAGATCATTTTCCTTAGGTATACACATTCTCCCACGGAATCACAATGCTCTTTCACTATTCATCCCAAAGTTCGATGTCTCTCCACTCTCCACTTGTTTAAAACGAGGACTCAAAGTCTCATCCACTAATTGTATACTTCTTATCTGCTCGACTCACACCGGCTTTACTTGAAGCTCAGCTAACAAGCTACCATCATCCAACAAACTTAAACAAGTGAGCATAGCCCTTAATTCCAACTTAACCCTACGACTCAACGCGTTGGCTACCACATTTGCTTTGCCAGGGTTGTATTCAATCGTACAATCATAATCCTTCAATAATTTCACCCATCTACGCTGCCTAAGGTTTAGCTCCTTTTGGGTGAGGAGGTACTTCGAACTCTTGTGGTCCGAATAAATTATACACTTCTCTCCGTATAAGTAATGCCTCCATATCTTTAGTGCGAAAGCCACTACAGCTAGCTCCAAATCATGGGTTGGGTAGTTCACCTCGTGAGTCTTAAGTTGTCGTGACGCATACGCAACCACCTTTCCTTCTTGCATCAATACACATCCTAAGCCACCTGCGACGCGTCACTATAAACTGTAAATTCCTTCCCAGGCACTGGCTGAACCAATACAGGGGTCTCAGTTAAAAATTTCTTAAGTCTTCTAAACTCTCTTGTTGCTTGTCCGTCCAAACAAACGGTACCCCTTTCCTCAACAGTTTAGTTAAGGGTTCAGCAATTACTGAAAAGCCCTCAACAAACCACCTATAGTATCCTGCCAAGCCCAAAAAACTTCAGATTTTTGATATCGACTTAGGTGTTTTCCAGTCTAACACCACTTCAATTTTTCGAGGATCCAAATTAATCCCCTTGGGTAACACCACATGTCCTAGAAAAGTAACCTCCCTTAGCCAAAATTCACACTTACTGAATTTGGCATACAGCTGTTTCTTCCTCAAAGTCTGCAACACTATCCTTAAGTGTGCATCATGCTCATCCTCATCTTTTGAGTACACGAAAATGTCATCTATAAAGACTACAACGAACTGATCTAAATAGGGTTGGAAAGCCCGATTCATGAGATCCATGAAAGCGGCAGGTGCGTTCGTTAGCCCGAATGACATCACCAAGAACTCGTAGTGCCCATAATGAGTTATAAAATATGTCTTATGCACATCTGCCTTCTTAACCCTTAATTAGTGGTACCCCGAACACAAGTCAATATTTGAGAACACTGAAGCTTCCTTAAACTAGTCAAAAAGATCATCAATTCTTGGCAGAGGGTACTTGTTTTTAGCAGTTAGCTTATTTAACTGTCGATAGCCAATGCACATTCACAATGTTCCATCATTCTTCTTAACGAACAACACTGGTGCTTCCCATAGAGACACTTGGTCATATGAATCCTCGATCCAGTAATTCCTAAATCTGTGCCTTAAGTTCTACCGACTCCTTTGGTGTCATTCGATAAGGAGCGATAGACACTGGAGTCATCCCAGGTAACAACTCAATTCCAAATTCTACTTCTCTGCTGGGTGGCAACCCTGACAGCTCCTCGGGAAAAACATCCAGAAATTCCCTAACCATTCTCAACTCCTTAACAGTAGGGCTCTGAGCCTCCATATCACTAATATAAGCCCAAAAGGCTTCGCATCCCTTTCGTACTAACTTCTCAGCCCTTATCGCTGAAATCACGTTCGAAAAATAGTTCCGGCGTTCACCAATCACCACTACTTCCTTATCCTCCGCAGTTCTTAACACCATTCGCTTTGCAGTGCAATCCAAGGTGGCTTGGTGTTTCACCAGCCAATCCATACCCAAGATTAAGTCAAACTTACTAAACGGCAGCTCTATCAAATCCGCTAAAAAGGTAACCCCTTGGACTACTAGGGGTACCTCCCTAAACATCTTATTCACTCCTACGGACTGCCCTAACGAACTTATCACAGTCATCTCGTTCGCAATTATCTCAAATATATCACCCAAAGACTCAGTCTTATTGCATGCAACATATGAATGCATTGATCCAATATCAATCAGTGCTGTGTAAGGTAACTCATATATATAGAACATACCCGTTATCATATTTGGGGCATCCCCGTCTTCTCAGTGATGACCAGCATAAACCAAAGCTGGCTGCCTCACCTCCGCATGGCCTGTATTTTTGCTTGGTGCTCCACATCCACGTCTATTGCTGTTATCGCCACTGGCCTGTCCATGGCCCCTTGGCAGCAGCTGTCCACCCCTTGGTGGTTGAGCACCACCTTGACCCACTACTGGCTCTCGACCCAGTGTTCGAGGGCAATCTTTGATCCTATGCTCCATAGACCCACAAGTGAAACAAGCTCCCATCCTCTTCCAACACTCACCTCTGTAGCTTCTCCCACAGTCATCACAAGGTGGCACCCTCGGATTAGCAGCAGGGGCCCTGCTTTAACCAGCCCATTATTTCTGGCCCTAGCCCTAGGCCTTTGTCTCGCACCAGGAGTTTCAGCCTCCCTCTTATTCCTACCCCTTTCTTTCTCCCGGTTTAGGCACTCAGTGCGCTTTACCTCCTCCGCTATCTTTGCTTTCTCCACTAATTCTGAGAAAACTCGTTCCCTTTGTGGAGCTATCAACACCCTGAGGCTATCTCTAAGTTCATCCTCAAACCTAACGCAACGCTCATAGTCCGTTGCCACCATTACTCTTGCATTCCTACTAAGGCGTAGAAACTCCGCCTCATACTCCGCCACCAATTTGTTTCCTTAGGTCAAGTTCAGAAACTCCTTCCTTGTAGCATCCACGTAGCTCGCACCTACATATTTTCCTTGGAATACAGCTTTGAAAAACTCCCAAGTGACTCGCTCAGATTGGGTGCCCTCTTTCACTGTCGAACACTACTGATAGGCTTCTTCCCTAAGCAGTGACACTGCCCCTTTCAGCTTTTGTTCCAGTGTGCAGTCCAAGTCCTCCACTATCCTTTTAGTGGCCTACAACCAATATTCTGCCATGTTAGGAACCACGCCAGCCACGCCTTTAAAGATCTCAGCCCCGTTTGATCGAAGTCGCTCCAGAATGGACCCCCGATTTCTAGTGCCATTGTTGGGCCTAACAACCCTTTCCAAAATCCTTAGCATTGCCTACGATAATGCATCATCCCCCGTGGCCCGTTCGTACTGTCTATTCTCAGCCACAGGTGAGGGCCGGAGCCTCTTCTACTCCAACATTGGGCACATGGAATGACGCTAACGACTCAGCCCTAACACTTTCGCGACCTCTGCCATTACCTCTCGCACCTCTTCTAGCACTCATCATGGATTCACTTATTATCTGGATTAAAAATTTTATGAAGTTTTAGTTAGTTTCAATTTTTAACCCGATGTTTTATGAAAGTATTTAAAGAGAATATTGTTTTCGAAAATCCTCTATAGTTTCAGGATCCTACGGGCTTCAATTCCACTCTAACAAAATCATCTAAAGTAGCCCTCTAACTATCTACTGTATAACAATTTAAACAAATTTAAGAATAAAAGCACTTACTTGGTTCGTCGTCGGAGGCTCGGTGTGCCGCTCAGCAAGACTTCCCCTTTTTCAATTTTGTTTATAACACAAAAAGAAATTAAGTAATAAGGCCCACTTCACAGCCCGCGTTTTGCAACCTGGGCTCTGATACCACTAAATGTAACACCCAAAACTCGGTCCATATGTTATGGCCGAACTCGGGGTGTCACATTGAACTGTTTTAGCAAAAATCGTGTTTTCATTGAAAACCCTTCTTAAAATGAAAGAACATCTTAAAAATAAACTTATTTCAATCACTTGTTTGAAACATAAGATTCGATGAAAACATGTCACTTAAAAATTTAGTTGCGGAAATGTAGAAAAAACATACTATAGTTTAAGAAACCATGTTCAACTTCTTATAATTACAATGAAAATAATAATAATAATTCAAATAATGATAACATAATGAAAACCTTATTACAATCTGATCTGAACACACTTAAATAGAAATAACAACTTAAATGCTTAAAAAAAACCAAGTCCGAATTATCTTACTAGCCGGCCACCCAGAGTCCCTCCAAACATCAAACCTTATACTGAGCATCACCTGAAAAAAAAAATAAAAAAGGGAGTGAGTTTTCGCAAACTCAGTGTGTACAACCCTCGATGAAAAACAAGCATTCAAAGAGAAATCATCAAACATGCAATGCAATCCCATCCAAATTATCCATCCGCTAAACACCAGCTCCGTCCCCCGTCACACTATGTGGGGATATATTGACCCACCGAGCCCACACACCAATGGTAGCTCGGTTGCGGAACTACCTACATTTATATATTAGGCTTTAAAAGCTGTCGGTGGATCCACGATTGTCAGGCAACCATGCGATCCTCATATACTTCCTCCGTTCCATAGTTCCCACCCCATATGCATCCTAAGCAGAACATCATATTTATGCATGTCTCATCTATAAAATTACATTCAACACCTAGGGTATTTTGGTCATTTTCATCCTTCAGGGCATTTCGATAATTTTCCCTTAATTATGGTTTTCACTTACCTTGACCCGTTAACAAGTCCCGCAAGCTAAGATGAACGAATACTATGCACTATGTAGGATTCAAAAGAAGAGGAGGTGGGTCATTAAGACCTCTTAAGTACCAAGCTCTCCCTAGATCCAATCCTAGACATGCATATACTCGTTGCCACACCTTAACCCTTTCACTTGTCCACGGTCGCAATATATTAATTAAGTCTTATGTAATTATCATATCCTAGGCCCAAACAAATTCACATACCTGTATCTGGACCATTAAGCCCAATCATATTCATATGGCCCATTAGGCCCAAATCACCTGTATATGGCCCATTAGGCCCAAATCACATTTATATGGCATGTTAGGCCCAGTCACATTCATATTCATGCTCACATAAAAATTCCTATCACATAGCATCAATATTCAATTTTTTGCATATTATGGGCCCAACAGCCCATTGGGCCCATTTAGCCTATTTCGACCCATTTGGCCAATTCGCAACCCAAGTCCACGAAATCGCCCATGGGCCTCAGGAAACCTATCAGTTTGGCCTTTACGAGTGTTCGCGCACTCGCAAGACTACCGTAGCCAAACTTTTGGCATTTCGGCTTTTGCCGATCTACTTGTGTATGCAGTGTAAGTACACACCTGGTAAGTAAGCGCGCTACGATTCCATTAGTCACCAACCTACAATGATATCACCCTTCCATTAATCGTATGTTTAATCCATATTCTACCCAAAAATCGAAACCTCACCTTAACCTTACCTTGAACGCCAATCCTTAATAGCTTCCCTTGATCACATACTCCCTAGATCCGCATTAATCTTACTCATTAAAACTAGAATAATAGGTGTCTCGTATCCAACACAAGTCCCCTTATCTTAGCTATGAACATTCGGCCACTTTAGCTAAAGGGAGTCGAATACTTACCAATACCGCAACACCTAAGGAGCAATTCGGCAATAAGCTAAGATCCGAGATCTGATACTAATTCCCTACCATAGTTGATTAGAAAGAGTGAGGGACAATATTCGATATTTAGCAAAGTAAACCGATTAGAAGAGTGACACTTACACTAGATTCGGTCAAAGAGTATTCGGCTTTAGAGATTTAATGCCAACAATTGCTTATTCGGCACCAAGGGAGAGAGGAAGAAGAATCGACTAAACCCAAAAGTGAAACCAAGAAATTGGCACAAGGAAAATAAAAAGGAGAACAAGGGTTTTCAGCTTTTGGAGAAATCGGCAGAAAGAAAAGGAAGAAAACAGAAGGGTTTTCAGCTTTTAGGGAAGAAGGTTTCTGGCAACAAGGTGAGAAAATGATTTCGGCATTAGCCTCATACCCTTGCATTCGACACCTATTTATAACCTTATGGCCGAACTCCTCAAGCCCAAGTTCTCATTTTCGCTCCACTTGCTCCTCATTTCTTATCTCCTTATTTTTCTCCTTGATAACCCCTTGATCTTTTCCTCAGATTTCTCTCCTGAACACATCCCTTGGAGTCCATTTCCACGCCACTTCCAACCTTCTAGAAGGCCAAAATTAAACTTCTAAAAACACTGAATTAGGATTAAAACCTTGGACCTCCTTGCTAGCTATTAACGCCACCTCCTTACACTCTAAGTGGCGTCACTTAGCCACTCCTCCACAAGGTTTTTGATGCTATTTTCTCCTATCTTTATTTAAAATCCCAACTACTTGCCAACCCTGATTCTTTTAGTAATTAAATTATAATTTTATTTACCCCTAGGTTCGAACTCAAACCTGAATTAAGACCTACTATAATTATCACTTGGCTAGGACTATAAAACACAATTTTTATCAAAACCGAAAATAAAAAAGTTTGGGATTCTGGGATTTTTGGGTTTTGGGATTTTTGGGGCGTTACAACCTATTTCTTGTCCACACGACCTAAAACACGGGCGTGTGTCTCAGCTATGTGTGACAAAAGGCCATACGACATAGTCGTGTGTCCCCTATAGGTTTCAAAATGTTACAAGTTAGGTAGCTACATGGCCTAGCACTCTAGCGTGTGAGGCCATTTTGAGAGTTACACAGCCTAGTACATGGGTGCGTGGCTTGGCCGTGTGACCCAAGTAAGAGAGTTCCACAGGCACAGACACTTTCTGGGACCCAGTTATGTGTCACTACTTCAAATGTCCACACGGCCTGAGGCATAGGTGTGTGACCCTAATAGTGTGAAATTTTCTATCTTTTTCCATGAAGTTCTAACTGTTTCTGATTTAGTCCAGAATTATTTCTAAAGTGTTTCTAAGGTCCCAAAGGCTTGAATAAAGGATGATATGCATGATTTTGGATGACGTATGCAATGATTTATGAAATTTTTGAAATTGAATGTTTTTAGTTACAATTTTATGGTAATGCTCGTAACCCTATTCTAGTGACAGATACGGGTTAGGGTTTTACATTTTTAATATGTAAATGAATTTCTACTTGTGTGCTTATATTATGATGCTTTAATTATTATGTTTTGAGAATAATATTGTTGAATTGCACTTACGTGCCCTTAATTCTACTTCGGTACCCCTGAATTGCATATATGTGCCTTGATTGTATTTTAGTACCTCTGAATTGTACTGACGTGCCCCTAATTGTACTTCAGTACCCCTGAATTGCACTTACGTGCCCCTTATTGTACTTCAATACCTCTAAATTGCACTTATGTGCCCCTAATTGTACTTTGGTACCCCTCAATTGCATGTACGTGCCCCTATTTGTACATCAATACCCTTGAATGTACTTTTGTACCCTTTTTAGACTTTGGTTATTTTGAATCAAATAATATAAGAATCGTATTCAATTTATTGTTAGATTAAATGATATACTATGTTCTTACTAAGCTCTATAAGCTTATTCGTTCTTGTTGATTGTTTTGTATATCATTGTTGCTGACATTTTGGACGGATCAAACATTTAGCTCACACTATCTATCAACATTGGTTGTTTGTGTATCTCCTAGGGTAGTGGCATGTATAAACTAATGTAGTTTAATTTGTGGTTTAAATTTATTTAGGATGTTTTAAAATGGTGTTTGATGAATATGTAAATAATAACTAAATGTGTTTGTGTTTTGGTGTCATGTATGCATAATAGGTTATAATGCTTACTTTAGAAAGTACCTTTGGTCATTTTTGATAATGAAGGAGAATGGTTTATTAGTATCATATTATGGTTTGTGTCATTAAGCTACCTTATGTTGTATGTTTAGTAAGTTCTTGAAACTAGTAGTTAATGAATGGTAAGTGGTAAAATTTGCATGATTAGGTAGGTTTTGATGATTGAAATTGAGGTGCCTTGAATGGCATATTGGTTAGATGATTTAGGACTCTTGAACTAGTACTTATATGTAATTTTGATAGGGACTTGTTGCCTTGAATATGTGCACAATTAGCCTAAAGGATCATGCATGAGTTGATTTGGGAAATGGCTTCATTTTTTCAAATTCATGTCTACACGGCCTGAGACACGGGCGTGTGACTCAGCCGTGTGTTACACACGGCCTGGCAACATTTTTGTGTGTCCTCTGTAGTTCTATGCACATGGGCACGTGACTTGGCCATGTGACCTTACTTAGAGAGTTACACGGGTGAGGATACGGGATGGGACACAGTCGTGTGTCCTTAATTCAATTGTTACACGGCTTGAGACATGGGTGTGTGTCTCAGCCATGTGAGGTGCGCGGCCAGGCCACATGGCCGTGTGACCCCTACAGTCAAAATTTTCCAACTTTTTCTTGAACTTTCCTAAGGTTTCCAATTTAGTCTCGAATTATTTCCAATGTATTTCTAGGCCTCGAGGGCTTGATTTAGGGACGATATGTATAGGGATGAATGTATTATGATATGTTTTCAATGACGTATGAAATGTATGTTTCAATGTTCTATTTGTACGGTAATGCTCTATAACCCTAATTGAGCGACGGATACGGGTTAAGGGTGTTACAAAGTATTTGGTTGATAGTTGGTTTGTTAATGTGATGTTATTTTGGTTTAAAGTCAAATGATGGTTACTTGTTTATATGGTTATGGTTGGAGTTATGTTTTGGTATGTGTTTTTAGTTTAAAGATTGATATCCTAAGTTGCTAGATGTTAGTTCAATATTAGCAAACTTGGTATGAATGAAAGTCCTGAATGTTTGATGTGTTGTTGATATGTTTGAAGATATAAATTGTGGTACCAATGAGGGTACATTGGTTAGGCACTTAAGTTGGTAGTTTTGGTATGAATTGAGCGAGTTTAATTGTGTTTTGAATTGGTTAAATGGATAGTGAAATGGTTGCTTAGTGCCCAAGTAATCACAATTTGGTAAACTAGAGTTTCAAGGTACATTTAAGTGCACATGGCCTCAGGCATATCTGTCACATGGCCGTGTGTCACACACGGGCAACACACACAGGCGTGTGCCCTGAGCTTGTTGAAAAAAGTATAGGTTTAAAGTGCACACGGGCTAACACACAGCCTACGACAAGTCGTGTGACCCAAGTTAGTGAGTTACACGGGTTGGGACACAGTCGTTTGTCTCAAGTCAGTGAGTTACACGGGCAAGGACACCGGCTGGGAGACGATTGTGTGTCCCAACTTCAAAAGTCACATGGTTAGGGGCGTGTTCCCTATTTTTAGATATTTTTAAAATTGATCTAAAACTTCCAAAATTGTTCCAAATTAGTCCCTGTTTGTTCATGTGCTATTTTTAGGGATATGTAGACTCGAATTAAGGCTTGTAAGAGTATTTATACTCTTATTTGGAGTGAATTAGCAAGCCTGAATTAGGTGAAGTAGGTCATTCTACTAACATTATCGAAGGTGGTAGTAGTAGTAATAGTAGCCAAAGTGTGGTTCAATACTCTAATGCTAATAATTGGAATAGTCTTGTTATGTATCTAATTTCTAGCTTTCAAGAGGGAATAAATAGTGATAAGAGTGTAGACAGTGGAAGACCAAGTTTGGCAATGTGTAATTAGTGATAAAAGTGTAAACAATGGAAGACCAAGTTTAGCATTGCATAGCGTGGTTCGTTACTCAAATGTTTAGGATTCTAGTATGAAAGTAGTAGATTGTCGTGACTTGCCCCTGTATAATATAATGTTAACAGTTAGCTTACATTTTTAATTATGATTGATTATTTGTTTTGATTTGTTAGTAATGCGCATGACCCTAATCTGATGACGGAGAGGGGTTAGGGGTGTTACACATGTAACCTAAATGCATGAATATATTTACAAATAAATATCATGGAAAAATATTAATGCATGGTGGAATAAAGGAAGGAGAACTCCCCTATCTTGGATCTTGGTTATTGTTGCTTCACTATTTACGGGTGGACTTGTGTGCCGAATGCTTATAACACATCTTCCTATTCAGTGAATGGAGTGGCATGTCCTCTTCGTCTTTTTTAGAATCGTTGATCTCATTAATGACGCGATTGATTTCGCAATCTTGTGCAGTTATTGCTGCTGTTGGCATAGATGGTGAAGCTTTAGTATTGTCCCTTGGTGGTGCAGAGGTAGGATTTTCTTCTTTCGTTTCCTCGTGATCGATTTCTATGCTGACTGATTTAGTCTTTTTTGCTTCCTCATCAGGTTATCTAGCTCCTTTTTTAACCACTTTCAAGAAAATAGAGATACTTGTATACAAAAGAATCAAAATTATTAAACAAATTAAATGAAATAACTTAGAAAAAATTAAAAATGGTAAAAATGAAATGGAAAGAAGTATCGATATGCTAAAGTTAAACATCTTAGAGATTAATGGACTATTTGTCTTACTCTAGTTGAGCACGTAGTAGTGCTCCATGTGTTGTCCGTTAACTTAGAATGTGATCCCAGTCTTTATATCTTTGACATCAACAACTCCATGAGGATATACATGAGCTGCCAAACAAATTTCATCACAACTAAAAAGTCTATTTTGCTCTAGCAAAGTGTTGTTTTCTCCCAAGTGGGCATACTTTAAATGCAGCGATAAAGGCTTCAACTCTATTATGGAGGGTTCCACTATACAAGGTTTAGAAAGCTTGAAAGAGTGATCTAATAAATCTTAGGGTTCACACTTTTCCCTAGTCTATCCAAAATTTGCTTCACCTATATGAGTTCATTGAATTCTTCGAAAGTCTCCATTTCATTTATCTCAAGTAAATTAGTATCACTATTGGAATTGTTGTGGTAACATCTTGCAAACTCTTCCTCCACTATTTTTTCTATCATATTAATGGCTTGTCATTCTTTATTCTCATCGGCACATTTCATGGCATTGAATAAATTAAACGTAATCTACTGGTCATTCATCCTCATGGTTAATTCACCTTTCTGAACATCAATTAAATTCCTACCAGTAGAAAGAAAAGGTCTTCCAAGAATAATTGGAATGGCATGGTCAGCTTAACGTTCTAAAATAAGAAAATCCACAAGAAAGGTAAATTTATCTATCCTTACAAATACGCCTTCTGTAATAGCCCAAAATTGGGTTTAGTTGGAACAGAGGTTTCGAGACCACAAAATCTGAGATATAAATAATTATTTTATGATTATTTTGAGGTCTATGATATGATTGCATGATTGTGTGAAATTTTCGTGAAGAAATTCTATGCATAAAGTGCTTAATTCGAAGTTAGGGACTAAATTGAATAAGTTGCAAAACTTGCATTCTAGAAGTTTCTAGTATGAAATTGATTTGAAATATTAATTAGGAGGTCTTAAATAGCAATTTTACCAATTTCTAAGTTATGGAAAAAAATTGGACATGGATGGAATTTTTGGAAAGTTTAGTAGTAAGGGTATTTTGGTCATTTAGGGGTAAAATGAATTAAAATACAAAATTAAAAGCCAATTTTGCTCATCTTCTTCACCATGGACATGTATACCAAGAGAGACTCCATGGCTAGGGTTTTCAAGCTTCCCAAGCTCGATTGTAAGTCCGTTCTAACCCCGTTTTCAAGTTCTTTACGTTTTTGGAGTCCCGGTAACTTAATTTAGCTTATGCTAGCAATAATTCAACCTAGGGTTCATATTTGGAAAAATACCCATAGGTAAAATTTGTGTATTCTGGTGTTTTATGATACAATATGAGGTTTTAAATTATGTTAGACAACTTGTGCTACTCGGTTTTAAGTGAAAACGAGCAAAATGGCTTAATTGGTAAAAATACCTAATAGTCATAAGTATATGTTAGAGTGAGAATTTGATGTTGCCATAGAAGGGAAAAGTGATCATCATGTCATAAAACATAAGAATAAGGGATGAAGTTTAATTCCCGAGCCTAAGGGCAAAAGTGTAAATATGCAAAAGTTTAGGGGCAAAATTGTAATTTTTCCAAAGTTTGAGTTAAGGACTGTTTTGAATAGTACATTAATTAATAAGTAAAATATGATGTTTTAGATCCCGAAAAATGAGATTTGAACCTAGAATGAGAGAAAAATCAAAAATTGGGAAAGTTGGTAAAATGGCCGTTTTAATATCAAGGTAAGTTCAGATGTATAATAAGCATTAATTTATGCATGTTTCAATGTAAAATTGATATATTTACTATGATCTCTGAGGTGTTGAAAGTATGTAAGTTGGTATGATAATAATACAACAATAATGCTGTAATTTATATTTGAAAGTTAAATTTAGTGAATTAATTGAATTATGTTAAATTAAATGATTATGGTGCCAAGTTTATGAATTGATTTAAAAATATGTCTATGGTACATGAAGTGCATTGAATTATCATACATAAATGTGATTTCTATGATTATGGATATTATGGGAAATTGTAAGTTCATATGATTTTTAATAAGACAATGTGTAATTTAATGTTATTACGTTGATATTAAATGAGACGTAAGTTTATATGTAAGTAATACATCACTATTAGTATTATGATATTTTATAAAATATTGGAAATATGTTTGTGGATAATTACTTGATTGGTGAAATTGTTGGAAAAGAGAGAGAAATCTCGGTTGAACATTCGGAAAGATTGGATGATACAGATGGTATGTAGCTAGGTCACATGTATAGTGCTGAGTGCACATCATGTGTACAAGAGAGCTACAAGACATTATGATGTAGCTAGGTCGCATGGGTGATACTATGTGTACACCATGTAGACAAGAGAGCTACGAGATAAACTGGCTAGGTCACATGGGTGGTACTAAGTGTTCACCATGTGTACAAGAGAGCCGAACTATATGATGGGTGGAGCTATGTACTGAAACCACCAAGTATCGAGGATTGATCCGAAGTGTTCAACGGGAGACTCTCTATGTATTGCTTTGTGAGTTTTGTGATGAATAAGTGCAGGAACTTGGTTATGTGAATGATGTGTTCATTAAGTGACCAGGATGTGGTAAGGTTATAAAAAAGTAAGTTATACATGAGGATGATTTTATGGTGACCTTGTGATCATGGGCCTATACTTGTGATGTATGAAATGTGGTGAAAATGATTTGTGATATGTATGTTAAAATGAGGTTAATACAAAGAAAGTGTGAAAGAGTGAATTAGCAAGAAAACTGTTTTGGACAGTAGCAGTGACGTGATTTTGAAAAATCAGCAAAAATAGTATAAATTGAATCAGAGACTGAATGAGATATCATATTAAATCTTAATGAGTTTATTTTTATATAAAAGAAACATACAAAGCAAAGGAGTTCTATATTTTGAGATATTTATGTTTTTGTGAGACTGATTCAGAATGATTACATGATCCCCTGTTCTGACTTTGGAAAATCACAAAAATTTGGATAAAAATAATTAGAGGCTCCAAATTATATTTTTAAAATCCATAATGAGTCTATTTTCAAGATAAATCAACAAGAACATTATCCGAGTTCTGTACTGTGAGATAATTATTTTTTAGTGAAGAGAAGTCAGAACTGTCAGAAAGTGAAACAGGGGAGATTTTAATGAATAAACTGTACTAATTGGCTAAACCAAAAATTATGAAAATTTTATGGTGGAAAGATATGTGAGTGTAGTTTCAGGTAAAATTTATGGATCTTAATTTGGAGCTCTGTAGCTCGAATTATATATAATTAAGTAACTATGACTCGTGTGGACAGTTTGATGTGAATATTTATTAGTAAATTGTGAAATCGTACTTACAAGAATGCTATATACATTAAGGATGTGGAATGGAGAGGAGGAGGAGGAAAATAAATATATGTGGAATACATGGAAAATATGGTATATGAAATATTGATATAATGAAATAAATGATATGTGTTTATAAGAAAACAAAAAAGAGAATGTTATGTATCATGACATGTATATATATATATGACTAGTCTCAATGTAATGCTTGTTGGGTATGGAATTGAATTGAAATGTTTCAGGCAAACATGTTATTCTGCGCATCTGAATCATGGTATTTTATAAAGATATGATCTAGCTTTAAATATGAATGCTTGATGATTAAGCTGAAGATATTTGGTAAGATGATAATCTTGGTATAAATGTATAAGTGGTACAATAATAAATAAGGTAAAATGAGTATGAGAGACACATGTATGATGACATACAAATGCTACGTTTGTGGTTTAATTGAGGATGTTTAATCATTAAATGAATACCATGTTATATGCTTTTGATTTTGTACAAGTGTGTAAGAGATCAAGGTTGACCAAAGCTTGGAAAATAGCCTAGGTATATTCCACACAAGCAGAGACACGACCATATGTCTCAGCCGTGTATGGAACACGACTTTGGGACACGGGCGTGTGGAGCCTTAAAGCATGAAATTTCCAAGACTTTTGTAAGTTCTCGGTTTAGTCCCAAACCCTTTCTAAAGTATGTTTTGGGCTCCGTAGACTCAAATAAGGGACTATGTGTAAGAGAATGAACGCTTTGAAATATGAATAAAATTTTATGGCTCGTATTTTAGTTTAATGTTTGTATGTTTGTCTGGTAACGCCTCGTACCTTAGCCCGGCCTCGGATACGGGTAAGGGGTGTTACACCTTCGATTTTACCTTCTGGATGGGCATAGGATCGATCGACCAGTTGCAATGTAATTGTAGTAGGTCTCACTTTCCAATTTCCTAGCTTCCTGAAAATAGCATAGGCATTAGATTTAATATGTCTCACTTTCCAAATTCCTAGCTTCCTGAAAATAGCATAGGCATTAGATTTAGTAGGTATCGCTTTCCAAATTCTTAGCTTCCTGAAAATAGCATATGCATTAGATTTATACTCGCTCCTAAATCACATTATACCTTACCAACATAACAATTCCCAATTAAACATGTGATGATGAAACTCCTTGGGTTCGTCAATTTTGGAGGCAGTTTATTCATCAACATTGTTGTGCACCCTTCAGTGAGAGCAGCAGTCTCAAATTCTCCTAATCTGTGTGAAACAACCCGTTTTCAGTAAAATCAGAGCAGTGATTTTGGAACCACAAATTTGGCATGAAAATATTTATTTTATTATTATTTTAATATTTATTGTATGTTAGCAAGGTCGTATAAAAATTTCGTTAAGAAATTTTATCATTTTTATGCTCAATTTGGAAAAAAGGACTAAATTGTAAAAGGTGCAAAAGTGGAGTTCTAGTAGCTAATAGTATTAAAGGGCTATAAAATTTTAAAGCAAGAGTACTTTGATGGAAATTAGACCATTTATATGATAGTGGACATTTATGAGATTGGTTTTATTGAATTTATGGATGTTTTAAAAGGGTAAATAGGGAAATTAAAGTAAAAACTAAATCAAATTAAGATATCATCTTCTTCCATTTTGGTTTTCTTCAACCGAATGTTCAACAGAAAATTTTGTAGGGTTCATTCATCTCAAATTGTTTGCATGTAAGTATTTTTCATGTCGTTTTTAATGATTTCTATGTTTTTGAAGTCATTGTAGCTTAATCTAGCTAGCCTAGGGACTAATTTGCAAAATTGTTAAAAGGTTAGGGTTTTACCATGAATGTATTCATGTGGTTTTTGATGTTTGATTTAAGTTTGTACGTTTAAATAGCATTTTAATATATTTAATTTACATGCTATTATATTATTTGCCATATCATGTCACGACAGAAAAACCAATGACATTACAATGACTATCGAGCACCATTCGAACCTTAGGAATATATAAGATACAAGTGACATGTCATTAGGGTTACCATGTTTCGGGTGCTCGTTTTGAACGTCCTACCGATGGATGAGTTCTAGCATTTGTTGCAAATACTCGTCAGCTTGTGTGAGCAGCATCGTCTGACTGTCAGCTTGTGTGAGCATGACCATTTGTGGCTCATAGGAGTGTTTATAGAAAGAAAAAGGAAAGGAATGGTTTTGACCATGTGTTAGCACACTATGTGTGAGCTTCCCGTGTATCCAATATTATTGTAAGTGGTTCAATGGGCATAAAAAAGGAATGAACCGGTAAGGGTTTTAGTTGATTTCACTATGGAATTTTGGAAAGGTATGAAGTATTTGATGATTAAGTTTGTGTACCCATGATATGAAAAGTGTGAGTTCATATGTATTATGTTCATGAAAATTTCCTTACCATGTGATGATATTGTTAAGTTATGTGTTTAACAACTAACTTGTGCTGTTGATGATGCTTAGGCTTGTGACAAGCTCTTGGTTGGATTGAGTAATGTTTATTTTTAAGCTTGTGCATTGAAATGGTAAGCATTGTTCATGATTTATGAACTTACTAAGCATTATGTGTTTATGTTGTGTTTCTTTACTATGTTTTATAGATTATCGGAAGCTCGATTGGTTTGGAAGCTCAACGGATACCTATCACACTATCCAGTGACTATGTTAGTAGATTTTGATGTTTTGAGTCCTGGTTATAGTGGCATGTATACATGGATTGTGTTTGATGAAATGGTCATTATGTTTCGCTTGAAAATGTGGTGTTTTAGCTGATGAACTTTTGGTATTTTAAATGCTTTGATGGTTGGTGTTGAAATGGTCAAGTGAAGTTATGTTTTGTATGGCTTTTTTGGTATGCCTGAATGCGATTTTGGTATGTATCTAATGTGGTAAGATTTGGTATGGAAGTAGGTTACAAATGTTTGGTTGATGAATGGCTAAGTTATGTTTATGTTTAGGTAGATTTGATGTTATGTGATTGAAGTGCCTTTTGGCATATTGGTTGTATGGATATGTACCATATTTAATTAGAATTATTATGCATATTTTAGGTATATTTTGTAGTTTGAAATTATGTGCAAATGGCTTGTAGGTGTGAGCATGGTTTGGGTGAAAGAAATGGCTTGAAAATGGCCTATTTCTTGTCCACACAGCCTAAGTAATGGGCGTGTGCCTCAGCTGTGTGCTACACATGGCCATGCGATACGGCCATGTGTTCCCTGTAGGTTTCAAAGGGTTTCAAGTTAAGCAGTTACATAGCCTAGCACACGTCCTGGCACACGGGCGCGTGGCTTGTCCGTGTGACCCAAGTTAAAGAGTTACACGGGCATGAACACAAGCTGGGACACTACCATGTGTCCCTACTTTGAATGTCCACATGGGCGTGTGTCTCAGCTGTGTGAGTCACACAGCCTGGGATCGAGGCCATGTGCCCTGTAGTGTAAAAAATTCTATATTCTTCCATGAAGTTCTAAATGTTTCTGATTTAGTCCTGAATCATTTCTAATGTGATTCTAAGGCCTCGAAGGCTCGAATAAGGGATTTTATGCATAAGTTTGATTGAACTATGCCATGATTTATAAAATGGTTGAAATTGAATGTTTTAAGCTAAATTTTTTCCAAAAATACTCTGTAACCTTATTTTGGCAATGGATACAAATTAGGGTGTTACAATTAATGGCATCAGAGCTGCATTTAACCGATTCTTAGACTGAACATAGTGTGTAAAAATCTATAATATAGGCCATTATATAACCTATGATGGTGTGATAACTCCTGACCTGCTTGAATATTATGCTTTCATATTGAAATGACATCCAACCAAGCCAATTCTGATGAAGTTGAAAGTAACGTGTAAACCTCGATTCCTGGAGCAACATCGAGTGGCACTAGGCCCGTATCTAAGAATTCGGGAGGAGAGGCTAAGGAAACCTTCTTCCATTTGATGAATGAATTGTTTAGTGAGTTCGTACAAATGAACCCGGTAGCTCAACAACCTTCACCCCCACTTGTTCCCCAAACGTTTCCTGTAGTTCCTCAGGGTTTGGAGCCAACGCGAGTTAGTAAGCTGCTAGTTAATAGAATTCATAAATATGGAGTTGAAGAATTTAGAGCTACAGCTGAAGATGATCCAAAGAGACCTGAATTCTGGTTAGAGTACATGATCAATGTTTTTGACAAATTGTCTTGTTCACCGGTAGAATGCGTAAAATGTGATGTTTCCCTATTAAAAGATTCAGCTTATTAGTGGTAGAACACTTTGGTTGTAGTAGAGACAAGATAGTGTATAGATTGGGAATTCTTTCAAAATGAGTTCCAAAAGAAGAACATAAGTTAGAGATTCCTTGATCTGAAACACAAAGAATTTCTTGAGCTTAAACAGGGCCGAGTGACAGTGTTCAAGTATGAGAGGGAATTTTTTTCGATCTGAGCAAGTATGCCAGGGAATGTATACCAATCAAAGTTCCCATATGTAAACGATTTGAAGATGGGTTAAATGAAGGCTTAAAGTTGTTAGTCAAGATACTTGAATTGAAAGAATTTGTTGTTTTAATTGATCGAGCGCATAAAGCTAAAGAGCTTAGCAAAGAAAAGAGAAAATCTGACTACGAAGCTCGAGATTTGAGAAAGATATCATCAGGAAAGTCATATCAGTTGTCATCAAAGAAGTCAAAAGAACATTACAACAGTTCAACAGCTTTAGTTGGATATTCCAGTAGAGATAGAGGTAAATAGCATGCGAGTTCAAAACCTCAAGCTACGCCCGTTGCGAGTGTAGGCAGTGTTAAGGGAAATAAGCCCGATTGCCAATAGTGTGGACGTTTAAATTTTGGTGAGTGTAAGATGAAAGTCAGTGCATGTTTGAAATGTAGCTCATATGAGCATTTTATCTAAGACTGCCCTGAGAAATTTGAAAGAAACAAAGCTTAGATTGTTCGACCAAGTAACATGACCATAGGAGGGAGACCGCCAAGGAACCCTGAAGGCCATGCGACATGGCCGTGTGTCCCCGGTAAGTTTCAAAGGGTTGCAAGTGAGACAGTTACATGGCCTAGCACACAGCCTGGCACACAAGTGCATGAGGCCATTTCGAGAGTTACACGGCCAGTCAGAGAGTTATACAGGATGGGACAGGGCCATGTGTCCCTATTTCAAATGCTTACACGACCGTTTAACCCCTGCAGTGTGAAAAATTCTATCTTTTTCCATGAAGTTTTAAATGTTTTTTATTTAGTTTCGAATCATTTATAAAGTGAGTCTACAGCCTCGAGGGCTCGAATAAGGGATGCTATGCATGAGTTTGATTGAATTATGCCATGATTTATAAAATGCTTGAAATTGAATGTTTTAAGTTAAAATTCTCTAGTAATACTCTGAAACCTTACTCTGGCGAGGGGTACAGGTTAGGGGTGTTACATTGTGTTTCTTTGAAAATATGTCCTTCATGAATTTTACATAGTTGGGCATTTGTTCTAATGCGTCGACTAGCGGTATGTTGATATGGAGTGGTTTAAGGACATCTAGAAATCTTTTGAACTGGGCCTATTCTTTACAATTGTGGAACTGTTGAGGACAAGGTAAAGGTGGTCATCCTTCAGCTTGCTGATACTATTTTGTTGTGGCATTTTTTTTGGTAGCTTGATCTGGTTTTGCCATAGCATTCTTCTGCTTGCCCTTTTCAAGTGCAGTATGTTTTTCAGATGGCTCTAGGATCTTTACCTGGTCACGTCTTTCTCTTATGCCATGCCATTTTGAACAACATCATCAAGTTGAGTCCCACTTCTAAGAGTAGTAGCCTTACATCCTTTCCTTGTGTCCTTGAATTTTTAGTGTTGCTGGGTAATGCTCCCTGAAATCTTGTGTTCAAAGCATTGAATATATGCCCCACCTGATTCTCAAGCGCTTGGAGGGATGCAGTCTGACTCTAGATCACAACATCATTCTTGGCATATACTCCTTTAATAAAACTTCCATAGAAGTAGATGATGATGCCTGACCATACTGATTACTTCGTCATGGCATTGATTGAATTATCCTGGCAGTGTATTGTTGACAATCTGCCTTGCAATAGTATTGAAATTTCCTGCACTTTGATTATTCCAACTAAAATTAAGATGTTGTCTCCACCTCGAATTGTAAGTATTGGAGTATGGATTATTGTTTCGATTAGAGTTCCCCATATTTTATACTGACACTAGATTAGATGGACATTCATCAAACATGTGTTTTTCACCACAATAATCACATGATGATTCAGCTACTTTTATTTCCTGCAAAGTAGTTGAAGGTTTCATGGTTTTAATTATATTAGCTATAGAAGATACCTGGGTTGTCAATGAAGTGATTACATCGAGCTCGATAGTACCAACAGCTCTCTTACCATTCCCAACCAGTGTAGTCGGATACTGATAATCATTATTGGCAATCTTTCCAAAAATTTTGTACGCTTTGTTGTATGTCTTGTTCAACAAAGTACAATTTTCTGAGGCATCAGCAACCATTCGTGTACGCACATTTAGCTCATTGTAAAACATCTTTATTTAAGTCCAGTGCTGGAATCCATGCATCAAACATTTCATGTTTAACTCCTTAGATCTCTCCCAAGCTTCATATAGCATTTCATCTTCAAACTCCCGAAATGTAATATCGCTTCTCAACTTAGCATTCATAGTGGAAGGATTATACCATAACAAAAATCTCTAGCAAAGGTCATTCCATGATGTAATTGTTCCTGACTACAAAGCATTTAACCATGCCCTGGCACAATCTCTTAAAGAATACATGAATAGCTTAAGTCTTAAGGCATCCTTAAGAACACCTTGTTGTTTAAATGAATCACAGACTTCTAGAAAATGTCTTAAATGTAATCGTGGGTCTTCAGTGGGTAATCCACCAAACTGTCTTGCAGTTTGTAACATTTGGAACATTATCGGTTTCAACTAAAATTACTAAGCTTGTATATTTGGTCTAACTATCCCTGGATTCAAATCATTCAGCATTAGGACAACATGCTCTCTAATTAGTCTGTCTCGATCATCCACCACATGCCTAATGTGAGGATTCTCATTGTGATCATTTGGATTGCCAGTGAGATCATTCATGTTTTCATCCATTTTTCTCAATTATTTTTTCTTTCTTCGTAAAGTTCTGTCAAAATTTGGATCAAAAAGGTATTTTGTGTTAGCAAGAATACCTCTTCTCATGCTGTAATGGAAAACCTATAAAAAATAAATACACTAAGTTAAATAAAACTACTAAGTAAAATAACCAAACCAAATTTCACCAAATTGTCGATCCCTGACAACGCCACCAAAAACTTGTTGCATGTAAAATGATATGCGATTTGTACAAGTATACATATCGGTTCAAGTAATGAAGTGATGATTGAGTATTGTTCCCACGAGGATCAGATTGAGGCACAAAGTTGGTGAAGTTATTTGAATAAGTTCAGGTCAATGCTATGGCAAAACAATTGAATGAAATGTTATGATAAAACTAAGGTAGATATGCAATGAGGAGTAATATATGGAATTAATTGGAAATGCTATGGCAAAGGTGATAGTAGGAATGTAAGGGAAAATATGAGAGTGATATGCAAATATTTTATAAATAAATAACTGCTAAATATGTTGTGGCAAAGATATTTCGCAATAAATAAAGATATAATGTCTATGATATTTATGCGGTAGGTTGGGATTATTCAAAATCAATCTTCACTTTCAATAATACCATGGAAAAATCTTGATTAACTTACTGTGCAGAAAAGTTCTAAAGTGGTTTGTCTCTTTCAGGGCAAAACATCAACTTACTCCCTGCTCATACAAGGTCTTACTACAGCAGTCTGTGTAATTCTTTCTATATGATACAAGCATCATTCGAATGCTTGCTCATGCCATCCAATATTATTTAAATTAATCTAACCTTTCCATATTAAATTAACTTAACAAGAATAATATGCCATAGGTTATTCCTAATGATTACACTTAAACAATTGAATGGGTAGTAAGATAATCAGATTTATACCATGAAAATTAAAAATAGTTACGTGTTATCAAAATAATCCCAACCCAATGAGATTTAATTCATTGGTTGGGAAATAAAATTCCAAGCCATCACCATCATTCACAACCAAATCAATTCATAAGAGAACATGATGGAAATAATGGAAGAACGTTGAGAGAATAGCTTCCACTGGTCCACACTTCAGCAGCACAGTGCCCTATGTTTGTTGAGAGGATGATTTCCTCTTTCAATCGAACCCTCTTGCTCCTACCTTAGGATCTTCCCATCTTGTTGTTCTCTTTTTGTTGTGTTTTAGGGTTTCCTCCTTTAGCCTATTTTTAAGCTCTCCTTAGGATAAATCTAACAACCAAAGATTATATTCTCTCTTTTTAAATTATTTTTAGCTTAAAATCCTTCCTTTTGGGTAGGTGGTTATTAGCTTATTATCTCATGATCTTTTTTCTCATTTTAAATTCATTTTCTAAGATAAAACCAACAGTCTGAGATTTATCTCCTTCTCTTTTTAGCCAAATTTATCTAGTACAAGTAGAGTTGGCTAAAATTGGTATGCATTGACTATTGACTTGGTCATCTTCCCGAAATCACGAATTGCCATGACCTACAAGTTGGTAAACTGTCAATCATTTTACCTTGACAAAACTTCACTCCTTTATTTCTCATTCCTCATCCTGCACCTGCAAAACCAGCAAAAATAACCCTTCCACCTGCAATTAAAAGTAAAAAATTATAATATTTAAGCATCGTCCAAGCTCATTATGCAATGTTATAAAAAAAAGCTAAAATAATATCCTAAAATGCAACTAAATACACCTAAGTACAGGCAATTAGCTAGATCTAAAGGCATGAAATATAATTCTTTTCAAGAGTTATTGTTAGTTTGCTTCTTTCAAGAGTCAAACTTCAAGCTACCATTCCTAAGGCTTTGTATGTCTATAGGCTTCAAAGATGGTACCCAATGTTTTATCCTTACTTTGTACGAAGCACAGCTGTATGTCTAGAGTGCTACGAATATTCTTTCGAGTACTCACTTCTATCATTCAATCACAATCCAACTAGTCTTACCTTTTCAAAATTAAATCAAGTTTTTGAACTTACCATACATCCATCTATGTCTAGAGATTGCATGTATGCATTCAAAATAGCATAAATTGAATGAAATAGTAGATCTAGTCACGATAATGCCCAATCATTAATGGAAATAAAGATTCATCAAGTAATTCCAACCCAATGAGATTTGCTCATGGGTTGGACATTAACATCCAAAATAAAGGTATCATTCAGCAACATTATTTAACAGTTAAAATTCCACAAAAATTAATCAAGATAATGAAGGAAGAACTTCAGAAAGCTTTTGTAATAGCCTATTTTTCAATGAAATCGAAACAATGGTTTTGGGACCACAAATCTGGCCCAAAAATATATTTTTTATTATATGTTCCGCATTACAATAGACATGTAGTGTGAAAAATTTCATATGAAAATTTTATCTATTAAGTGTTTAATTATAAGAAGGACTAAATTGCATAAAATGTGAAAGTTGAATACTAGTAGATATAAGGATTAAATAGCTATGGAATTCAAATCTAGAGGAGCTTATATGGTAATTAGACCATTAAATAAAGTATGTAGATTTTTGGTGACTCATCCATGGATAAATTAGAAAAGAGTAGGGATTAAATTGGAAATTGAAATAAATAATTCATTAAAAAGATAATAAAAAGAAAATATCATCTTATTTTGTCATCTTCAACCCCAAAATTTTATGGAAACCCTAGGAGAGAGAGAAGAAACTTTAAAGGCTTGATTGGGTAAGTTTCCTAGTTTTTTTTAGTAATTTTGATATTTTTGAAACCGGTATAGCTTAAACTATCTATTTGGGGGATTAATTTGAAAAGTTATCAAGGTATGAAATTTGGTACTGGATTTATATGCTGAAAGTTAGAAATTTATTGTAGAAAATGAAAGGTTGTTGATAGATAAACAACTTTTACAAAGTGATTTTTTATGAAAACATGATTTAGGGACTAAAATGTAAAGTTGTGAATTTTGAAGAAATTTTTTGAATTTTTATGAATACATGTTCTGTAAATTTTGTAATGGGGTTTTGGTTAGGCTTGGAATAGGGAGTAAATTGCACAAATTTCAATTTTCGAGCCTAGGGACGAAATTGGATTTATGGAAAAGTTAGGGGCAAAATAGTAATTTTTCCTAGAACGTAAATTGAGTCCAAATAAATATAAAATATGTGAAATTGATGATTAAAGCTATTTATATAGACCCAGACAACAAAAATTTGAGGTTAGACCGAGGAAAAGAACAGGTTTCGGATTAGTAGATTTTATAAGCGAACAAGTGTCGAAGTAAGTTCGTGTAACTTAATCAGGCATGTAAATATGTTTAATTAAATGTTGTGTTGTATGGGATGTGACTTATATAAATGTACATTATTTGTATGCTACAATGAAAATTTTAATACATGCTTGAAATGGAGAAAAAAGGGTTAAGTCCTAATTGAATATTGGATTCTGATGATTATATGCACTTTCCCGAAGCGAATAAGGTCCTGCATTTGTTGAGAATAGGATTTACCTCAGACAAATAATCCTATTGACCTTATTATAGAAAGGATTTAGCCTAGACGGGTAGTTCTGATATAATACCTCTCAAGTATACGTTACGATTAGGGTTTAGTCTAGACTGGTAGTCCTAATCAAACTCTTTTGAGCTTACGTTATATAAAAGATTTAGCCTAGACTGGTAATCATGTTATATGATATGTGGCTCGAGAGTGTGTTCCTTAACTAAGTGCCCTAATGGGCACCCTTGAATAAGAATTAACAGATTATTGAATCGTAGACCCCGAGTGTACTACTTGTGTATACATCAAAATTTCAATAATTCAACGGGCATAAAACTCTTGACATGATATGAGAATTATGAGATCAAATGATAATGACTTGAAAGAATATTGCATGATGAGCTCATTTATGTTTACTTGATTAATAAGAAAATTTTGGTGACTAGCATGTTTAATTGAATGTATGTGTTTAGGCAATTTAGCCAAAAGGATGGATAACATGATATTGTGTGCTTAGATTTAATAAATGGGAATGGTAATTTTAGCTTCTGTTATACGAACTTACTAAGCATGTAATGCTTACTCTGTTTTATTTTTCTTGTTTTATTGTGCTCAGAAGCTCGCAAAGGTTGGAAGATCATTGGACCATCGTCACATTATGGACTAGCTTATTTTGGGTATACATAGTAAAATCATTTTGATATAATGGCATGTATAGGACAAGTTGGCCGTTAGTGGCATGAAAATGATGTTTTGTAACCTAACCATTGGAATGGCTAAAAATGGTTTATTTTCGTAAGATTAAGTAGGTCATTAGGATATATTCATATGTGATATTTTAAGTATATGTGATCAAATGATGTTAATGCCTAAGTTAATCCAAGGTAAGTTTATAAACACATATGCATGTAATGGTATGCCATGATGAATGATAGAATTGTTTAATTTGAATGATTGGATTGGTTGGTATTGGATGTGTGTTTCAAGTGCAAGTCTTGGGTTAAATTTTGGGTGAGAAATGAAGCTAGAAATGGTTTCATTTTGTCCACATGGGCAGACACATGGGCGTGTGTCTAGACCGTGTGTGACACATAACCTGGTAACATGGGCATGTGGTTAGGCCATGTGTCCCTTGAACCTTAATTTTGAGAAACAGAATGCTTAGAATTGAGCACACAGGCAGAGACACGAGCGTGTGTCTCAGCCGTGTGTGCAACACAGCCTAGAACACGGGCGTGTGTCTTGGCCATGCAAAACCTGCACATAATTTCGAATTAAATTAATTAACCACACAGCCTAACACATGGGCATGTGGCATGGTTGTGTTCACAAGTCAGAGAGTTACACGGGGTCGAACACAGTCTATAGCACGGGCGTGTCCCAGGGCCACACGGACGTGTCCCTTGGACCACATGGGCGTGTGAGCCCTGCACCTTGGAAAATTTTTGAAATTTCGCGAAAAATTCTTAGAGCTCCTGATTAACTCCTAACTCAACTCTAATGCTCGTATTAGGCCTTGAGGGTCTAATTGAGGGATGTTTTGAATGATTTCGATTAATGAATAGTAATTTACATAAATTATTTATAAAATATTATGAGAGTTCCAGTAATGCTTTGAGACCCTGTTCTGACAGCGGATACGAGTTAGGGGTGTTACATTTAGTGGTATCAGAGCTATAATTTAATCGATTCTTAAATTTGACGTAGCAAAAACGAGTTTAGCTATACATGCCATTATATAAATTGTGATAGTGTGATGATTCATAATCATTTTAAATGTGTTTTTCATATAGTAATGTTATCCAACCGAGCTAGAGTTGAATACGAGGAAGCGAAGAGTAATGCTTCAGCTTTAGTTCAAAGAGTTGCATCGGTGTCTGGTAGTGAAAGGCCCATGTCTAAGGGTCAAGGTGAGAAGGCAAAACAGGCCTTCTTTCAATTGGTGAATGAGTGGTTTACCGAGTACTTAAGAACAAACCCTGCTGTAAAATGACCTCCCCAACCTACTTCTCAACCAGTTCCTGAGGTACCACAGGGTGTTGAACCTGTTAGAATTGGTAAGCCTTTGGTAGATAAAATCCGTAAACATGGGGCAGAAGAATTTAGAGCTACCGTACATGATGATCTGGAAAGGGCTGAGTTTTGGCTAGAAAATACTATCTGGGTTTTTGATGAATTATCCTATACACCTGCCGAATGTTTGAAATGTAATATCTCTATTGAAGGATACAACTTATCATTGGTGGAATACCATAACTTTAGTTGTATCGAGAGAGAACGTTACATGAGAATTCTTCTAGGCTGAATTTAGAAAGAAATATGTTAGTTAGAGATTCATGGATCAGAAAAGGAAAAAAATTTTAGAACTCAAGCAGGGAAACATGACTGTATCTGAATATGAACAAGAATTTGTTCGGTTGAGCAAGTATGCCAGAGAATGGGTTCTAGCCGAGGCTGAGATGTGTAAAAGCTTTGAAAAGGGTTTAAAGAAGATATCAAGTTACTAACTGGAATTCTCAAAATAAGGGAATTTGCGGTGTTGGCCAATCGAGCACACAAAGATGAGGAATTAAGTAAAGAGAAGAAACAAGCTAAAAGAAAGGCTTGAGTTTTTGGAAAAAGAACTATGAGTAAGTTACAATCATTTGTTTCTAAGAAATTAAAGAAGTATTATGATCGGGTAACCACCTCTACGAGATACTATGGGAGAGAGCAGGGCTCTCAACGTTCTAACCCGAGGTCTTCATCTCCATTTGTGACCAGTGTGGGTGGTGTTGGTAATCCCAAACCGAAATGTAAACATTATAAAAAGTTTCATCATGGGGAACGTCGGTCTAGAAGTGGAGCTTGTTTTGGATGTGGTTCACTTAACCATTTTCTTAAAATTGTACAGAAAGGGTTGAAAAAGAGATAAAACCAGCTCCAAAGCCTAGTAATCCTATTTTGAGGGGTAGACCACCCCGTCATCTCGGCAATGTTAGTGGTAGTCGAGCTACTACCAGGGATGCAGCTGTTAAATTTGAGGCACGAACACCTGTAAGAACATATGCTATTCGTGCTAGAGAAGATGCCTGTAACACCTCTTACCTATATCCGACATTGGGATAGGGTTCGAGGCATTTCTGGACTTAACATTCACAAACATGCAAAACCGAGTCACAAAATTTCGTCCAAAATTAAAACTTTTCAAACACATGCATATTGTCCTTTATACAAGCCTTCGAAGCCTAAAACATACATCGGGGTGGTTCGAGACTAAAGCAAGAACTTTAGAAAGTTCTGGGAAAACTTAGAGAAATTTTCATGAAATAGGGTCGCACGCCCATGTGGACACAGGGACACGCCTGTGTCCTTAGGCCGTGAACTCTCTATTTATGACATCAGCAAAACAAACTTAACCACATGGCCAGGCCACACACCCGTGTGCTAGGCCGTGTCCTCCACACGGTTGAGACACATGGTCGTGTCTTTGCCCGTGTGGCTTGTACTTAAGTTATTTTCCAAGCCCTTTTATTACCATTAATCTCGCACATCTTTACACACATCAAAGATATACATCATGTCATCATTTTAATGATTTAACATACTTCACTAAGGTATATTATTAACTTTAACATGCTATCATTCACTTATTACACGTACTCATATAATATCAAACCTAGACACAACAATTCTATTTTCATTGATCTTATCATTTGATGACCACTTTTACCAAACTTTCATAACCATCAATTTATCAAGTAGCTTCAATCAACATCAAGAATTCATGTTCAAACACTATCAACTTATTTCCATATTATACATTTACCATGTGGCTATGACTATTTCGATCGGTCTAGAAGCACCCATCATGCATATATGTCATAATACCAACCATACATATCCCACAAGCATAAACACATCATCGCATCACAAGCATTAGAACTTATCATGGATAATTAGGCTTACAAGCCACAATCATTATAAGCCACATCTCATGGCTATATATAATGAATTAATATAAGCCAATACATATGGCTAATCATAACAGCATCTATCATAAAACTGAGTCCCTATACATGCCACTCACTTGAAGACATTAAGATTCATCAATACTCCAAAGGAGGTAGCTTAATATTGTGAGGTTGCCTCCGACGATCTCTAACCTCGAGCTGACTTGAAAACACTAAAAGAAATGGAAAGGAGGGAGTAAGCTTTACGCTTAGTAAGTCCATATGAAAATAATAAGCAAATTATCAACATGATTACATGGAAATATAATAATAATTGCACTTTTGTTGATTTTCTGGTCATGTTGTTTTCTCGAGTCATAGTTACTAATTTATTTATATCTGGAGCTACAAAACTTCAAATTAAGATCCATTAAATTTCTATAAAAATAGACTCATATATATTTTTACCATAAAATTTTAAGAATTTTTGGTCTAGATAATAAGTACATTTTATTCTTTAAACTCTCCCATTTTTCGCTATCCGATAGCTTTGACCTTTGTCTACAAAAAATCAAATATCTCATATAACGAGACTTGGATAATGTTTTTGTATCTTTCTATTGAAAATATACTCACTAAGGATTTCATTCATATAAATTGTAACTCATAATTATTTTTTTACAATTTCTAGTAATTTTCCAAAGTTAAGATAGAGGAGTCCGGAATCACTCCGACCTTGTCTCACAAGAATTTAAATATCTTATAATACAAAATTCTTTTGCTTACACCGTTTCCCTTATGTGAAACTAGACTCAATAAGATTTAGTTTTATATATTATTCAACCTCTAATTCAATTTCCACAATTGTTGGTGGATTTTCAAAGTCAGTCTACTGCTGTTATCCAAAACTGCTTCAATGTAAAATAATGGTATTAAGGTTATATCACCTTTACAACCATTTCAATTATCATGGTAAAAATGCTTATTATATATCATAGACATAATCCCATAATCACAAATTCATTATGCAATAATCTCATAGGCATGATTTACTATCACATATGCATTCTTGCCATAATCCATCATACTTTCATCAAATCATATAAACTTACCGTTCATATCTATTGACACTTGCTCACACAAATACATACCTGTGCCCTATTGTGCACAAATGGTTTACTTAGATTACTTTAAAAATTCAGAATATGTTACCTGTTGAACACTTGGAATATGATTCAGACACACGGAAGAAATGCACGAAGTGCCTCATAATACAGAATTACATGTCGCTCTCAAAGGGGCTGCTCAAAGAGCTAAAGAGTATCCGAACACAACTCAGGATACCCAACACCTGAACCCTAGCATGTATCACATATCAAATGAGCTCATAAAACACATAGCTATCCTAGTGACATGTCACTTGTATCCTCAACTATTCCTAAGGTTCAAACGGGATTTCAGACTTCCAACCCTTTACCGAACGTACTCGAATTGTGGCTTCATTCACATAGCAAATATCTCATAATCACATGGCATTTCAACATTTTCATCATAACAGCAAAACATAAAGAACATGTTATATCATCAAAATAATCACATAAGCATTTTAATCATACAATTACCAAGACATCCACAACATGTAATAATGTCACATTATTTACATAATATCAAATTATTCACATATATATACTTACAACTCGTGTAATGTCGAAGCATTAATATTTAAATTCAATCTTGCATTATTAAAATCACATGAACTTACCTCGAATATGAAAACGACCATTTTTTTTACCATTTTAGCCCTTATACTTGTATTTTCCAAATTTAAGCTCGAATTTTAATCTCCTTGATATAACATTACAAATATAGCTCATTTATTACTCACATTATTCAAATAAGTCCATAAATAATACTTTACAAATTTGTATTTGACCCCTAAACTTTCACATATTTGCACTTTTGCCTCAAGGCTCGTAAAATGATTTATATTCAATTTCCTCACTCTATAAGCCTAGCCGAACCATTTTCATAACTATAGCAAACTTCAATTCTCATCACAACACCCTTTTATACCATTTTGACAACTTATGCAAAACAGTCCTTTCGGAAGTTTTCAACAAAAATCGATTAGTAAAAGTCATTTATCTAACACCCAACAATGATTTTCTACCATTAGACGTCAATATGCATGGGTCAATTTTTAAACATGAACCCTATCTCAAATTAGTGGTAGAAATAAGTAGAGCGTGTTACCGAGACTTTAAAAATGCATAGAACATTAAAAACGAGGCTCAGGATCACTTACAAATGAGCTTGGAAGCTTGAACCAAACCCTATCCATGGCTTCCATGGGGGTTTCGACTGGTACGTGGAGAAGATGACCAAATTTTGGCTATTTTGGCTTTTTAATTCTTTTAATAATTAGTTTACCAAAATGCCCCTAACTTAAAAATAGTTTATTTCACCCAATTCATGTGTATTTTTGTTTATCACTAACTAATGGTCTAATTACCATTTAAGAACCTTTAATTTAAAAACTCATAGCAAATTGACACTTCTAACATGTGGAACTCAACTATTGCACTTTTTACAATTTAGTCATTTTGATTAAATTGAGTACCCAAACGTCAAAATTTTCAAACGAAATTTTCATGAAATCATCTCGTGAAATAGTAGACCATAAAAATATAATAAAAAAGAACTTTTCCTTGTCATATTTATGGTTCTGAAACCACTGTTCTGACTAGGCGCAAAATCAGGATGTTACAATGCCTCTACACCAGATGTCATTACTGGTACATTTTCTCTACTTGATACTGATATTACTACTTTGATTGATCCTGGTTCCACACATTCATACATATGCACAAACTTAGTGACTATTAAAATTTTACTTGTTGAATTCACTGAATTTGTAGTTAAAGTTTCAAACCCCCTGGTCTAGTGTGTTATGGTGGATAAAGTTTGTAAGAATTGTCCGTTTATGGTAAAAGGTAATTACTTTTTGGCTAACTTGATGTTATTGCCATTTGAAGAATTTGATGTGATTTTGAGAATGGATTGGTTAATCCAATATGATGCAGTGGTGAATTGTAAGCAGAAATATATTGTATTGAAATGTGAGAGTGGTGAATTACTTCATGTCGAATCTGATAAACTAGATAGATTACCTAATATGATTTCAGAAATATCAGTATAGAAATATGTCAAAAAGGGTTCTGATGCTTATCTTGCATATCTGTTGGATACTAAAGTATCTAAGTCAAAGATTCAGTCAATGTCGGCTGTATGTGAACTTCCTGATGTATTTCCAGAAAACTTACCTGGTTTACCACTGAATAGAGAAGTGGAATTCTTTATAGATCTTGTTCCGTGTACAACACCTATATCCATAGCACCTTACAGAATGGCTTCTACTGAATTGAAAGAGCTGAAAGTACAGTTGCAAGAGTTGATTGACTAAGGTTTTGCTCGACCTAGTTTCTCACCTTGGGGTCCATCGGTTTTGTTCGTAAAGAAGAAAGATGGATCATTGAAGTTATGCATTGATTATAGACAGCTCAACAAAGTTAAAATAAAGAACAAGTACCCATTTCCTTGAATCAATGACTTGTTTGACCAGTTAAAATGTGTCACTGTATTTTCGAAGATTGATCTCCGTTCTGGTTACTATCAACTACGGGTAAAAGATTCTGATGTACCAAAGACAACTTTTAGAACCAGGTATGGGTACTATGAGTTTCTTGTGATGCCATTTGGCTTGACAAATGCACCTGCAGTGTTTATGAATCTAATGAACAGAAGTTTTAGCCTGTATTTGGATAGGTTTGTGGTAGTATTTATAGATGATATTTTGGTTTATTCTCGAGATGAAAGTGAACATGCTAAGCATTTGAGAATAGTGTTGCAAACCCTGCGAGAGAAACAATTGTATGCCAAATTCAGTAAATGTGAATTTTGGCTACGGGAAGTTAGTTTTCTTGGGCATATGGTATCTACTGAAAGTGTTAGAGTAGACCCGAATAAAATTTCTGCCATTGTTAATTGGAAGGCACCGAGGAATGTATCAGAAGTCTGAAGTTTTTTGGGACTAGCTGGTTACTATCGAAGATTTGCAAAACGTTTTTCAATGATAGCTTCTCCGATGACTCATTTACTAAAGAAAGATGTAAAATTTGAGTGGACTGATAAATGCCAGTAGAGTTTTTATAGATTAAAAGCTTTATTGACAGAAGCTCTAGTGTTAGATCAGCTAGAATCGGGTAAGGAATTTACAATTTACAATTTACAATGATGCATCCTTGAATGGTTTAGGCTATGTTTTGATGTAAGAAGGTACATTAGTAGCCTATGCTTTAAGACAGCTAAAGCCACATAAAAAGAAATACCTGACACATGATCTTGAATTGGCAGCCAATTGTGTTCGCATAGAAAATCTAGTGGCATTACTTGTTTGGTGAAAAATGTCACATATTTACTGATCATAAAAGTCTGAAATATTTGATGTCACAAAAATATTTGAATTTGAGACAGCGTAGATGGTTTGAATTACTAAAAGATTATGATCTTGTTATTGACTATCATTTGGGAAAATCCAATGTAATGGTAGATGCTCTGAGCAGAAAATCTCTGTATACTTTGCGAGCAATGAATACTCGATTTTCATTAACTGATGATGGTTCAATCATAGCTGAGTTTAAAGATAGATTAATGTTTTTACAGCAAATCTCTGAAGCTTAGAAAAATGATAGTAAGTTGCAAGCAAAACGAATACAAAGTGAATCGACTCCTGACTCAGAATTTTAGATCAGGATTAATGGTTGTTTGTTATTCAGAGGCAAAGTATGTGTATCGAAAAGTTCAAAACTAGTACAAAATATTTTGAAGGAAGCTCATGACGGTAACATGTCTATACATCCTGGTAGTAATAAAATGTATAATGATATGAAAAAGATGTACTGGTGGCCAGGAATGAAACAAGATATTTCTAAGTTTGTATCTAAATGTTCAATATGTTAGCAAGTAAAATCTAAACATCAGTTACCTTCTAGACTATTACAGTCGATTACGATACTGGAATGGAAGTGGGAAAGAATTACTATAGACTTTGTATCGGGGTTACCCTTGTCCCCAAAAAAGAAAGATGTCATTTGGGTAGTTGTTGATTGGTTGACAAAGTCTGTACACTTTATTCCAGTATGTATGGATTATTCTTTGGACAGATTGGCTGAATTATATGTTTCTAAGATTGTCAGATTGCATGGTGTGCCTGTCTCTATTATTTCAGATAGAGACCCTCGGTTTACATCTCGATTCTAGAGCAAATTACAAGAAGCTCTGGGTACTCAGTTACACTTTAGCACTGTATTTCATCCCCAGACAGATGGTCAATCTGAGCAGGTAATACAGATCTTGGAAGATATGTTTTGATGTTGTATACTTGAGTTTGAAAGTAATTGGAAAAGTATTTGCCTTTGGTTGAATTTGCTTATAATAACAATTATCATTCTAGCATCAAAATGGCACTGTATGAAGCTTTGTATGGTCCCAAATACAGAATTCCATTATATTGACTGGAATCAGTGAGAAAAAGTTATATGGAGTTGACTTGGTCCAAAAGACCAAGAAAAAGTGAAAGTAATTTGAGACAGTTTGAAAGTAGCCTTTGATCGTCAAAAGTCTTATGTTGATCTGAAATGAAAAAAAATAGAATTTCAAGTCGGGGACAAGGTATTCTTGAAAGTATCGCCTTGGACGAAAGCTCTCCAGTTTGGTCGCAAAGGAAAACTGGGTCCACGGTTCATTGGACTATATGAGATTATAGAAAGAATTGGACTAGTTGCACATCGATTAGCTTTACCACCAGAACTTGATCGAATTCATAATATTTTTCATGTGTCTATGTTACAGCAGTATCAGTCTGATCCTTCACATGTTATTTCTCCAACAGAGGTAGAGATTCAGCCTGATATGACATATAGTGAAGAACCAATCAAAATCTTAGCTCAGGAAACAAAAGAGTTAAGAAATAAGAAGGTAGCATTTGTAAAAGTTCTTTGGCAAGGACATGGTATAGAGGAGGCTACCTAGGAGCCGGAGGATACTATGAAGAAGCAATACCCAAACCTTTTCACTAGTAAGATTTTCGAGGATGAAAATCCTTAAGGGGGAGAGTTGTAACAATCCATTTTTCACTAAAATCGAAACAGTTGTTTCGGGACCACAAATCCAACCTAAAAAAATTTAATTGGGCAAAATGACCATTTCGCCCTTAGACTTTCACAAAGTGACCATTTTACCCCTAGACCCAAAAATCGATTTTTATCACATTTTCTAATTAATCAAGCCTAGCTGAATACGTTTTATAATAGGAGCATCCCAAAATTCTCATTATTTCACACATTTATCAACTATTTTACAACTTATGCTAAATGGTCCTTAGTTAGGGTTTCCATGAAAACTACTTCACAAAAGTTGTTTATTTCACCACCATGATTCATTTCTTTTCATAAAATTTTAGAAAATAACATGAACACTCTCATGTTAAAACCCTAGACTTTCAACCATTTTGTAAAATAGTCCTCTTATTTGAAAGCTCATGCTACAAGGGTTCTAAAAGTATAAAAATCATCAAGAAAAACCATCAAGATCACTTACTTTTGAGCGTTACAAGTTGCTAAAATTTCATGCTCCCAAAAACCACATTTTTTGTTGAAAATTTCGGTGGAAGAGAAGGAAGAAATGAAAAAGATAATGGCTAGACACTAAGGTAATATTTTATTATACATTAAGTCACCTACCCATTTGACCATTTGAATTTCTTGTCTCCTATGGCCGACCATCAGCTTCTAAGGGGTCTATTTGCCCTTTAAAGACCCCCAATTTTGGTTCTCTAGCTATTTAACACCTTTAGCTATCAAAATAGGACATTTTGCACTTTATGCGATTTAGTCCTTTTTCACAATTAAGCATGAAATCGCTAAAATTAAGTCAGCAAAATTTTCATACTCTCATATAATCATACCACAACATATAAAATAATATTAAAAATAATTTCTCTGTCCTCGGATCAGTGGTCCCGAAACTACTGTTTCGACTTGGCCCAAAATTCGGCCTTTATAATTCTCCCCCTCTTAGGGATTTTCGTCCCCGAAAATCTTACCGAGGAATAGATTTGAGTAGTGGTCTCATATGGTCTCCTCAGGTTCCCATGTGGCTTCTTCAACTCCATGTTTATGCCATAATACTTTAATAAGTGCAATACTCTGATTCCTCAATTGTTTTACTTCTCGAGCCAAAATCTTAACCGGCTCTTCGCCATAAGTCATGTTCGAGCTAATCTTAACCTTTGTCGGTGAGATCACATGCGAGGGGTCCAAATGGTAGCGATGTAACATAGACACATGGAATACATTATGTATCTTTTCTAAATCTGATGGCAACGCTAATCGGCATGCTACCGGTCCAATTCTCTCAGTCACCTCATAAGGTCCAATAAACCGTGGACTTAATTTTCCTTTCCTTCCGAATCAGAGAACCTTTTTCCACGGGGATACTTTCAAAAACACTTTATCCCTGACTTGAAACTTGATCTCTTTCCGTTTCAAATCCGTGTAGGATTTCTGTTTATCCGAAGCGGCCTTCAAATAGTTGTGAATCACCTTAACTTTCTCTTCAGTCTCATTAACTAAGTCAACCCCGTGTATCTGATTCTCTCTCAGCTCGATCCAATACAAGGGTGTTTGACACTTACGCCTATACAAAGCCTCATAAGCCGCCATTTTCAGACTTGATTGATAACTGTTGTTGTAGGCGAATTCGACCAGTGGTAAATACCTTTCCCAACTGCCTTGAAACTTAAGAACACAACACCG
Source organism: Gossypium hirsutum (assembly GCF_007990345.1). Lineage (NCBI taxonomy): Eukaryota > Viridiplantae > Streptophyta > Magnoliopsida > Malvales > Malvaceae > Gossypium > Gossypium hirsutum. The sequence continues at coordinate 92,670,201 of NC_053425.1, forward strand.
TAACATGTCTTCTAAGATCTAGATCACCCTTTCTGACTGACCATCAGTTTGGGGGTGAAAAGCCGTGCTAAAATTTAGTTTCGTCCCCAATGCCTCTTGCAACTTCAGCCAAAACTGCAAGGTAAACCTCGAATCTCTATCTGAAATAATCGACAAAGGTACTGCATGAAGTCTCATGATCTTGGAAACATACAATTCATCCACTTTCTCAAGGGAATAATCGGTACGCACCGGTATAAAATGTTCCATTTTTGTAAGCCTATCAACAACGACCCAAACAGAATCCTTTTTCCTTAGTGTCAACAGCAACCCTGATACAAAATCCATGGGTACACAGTCTCATTTCCACTCGGGAACCATCACAGGTTGAAGTAAACCCGAAGGTACTTAGTGTTCGGCTTTTACTTTTTGACAAACTAAACACTTAGAAATGAATTCTACAATGTCTCTTTGTATTCCCGACCACTGGTACATTTTCTTCAAATCATTGTACATTTTCACACTAACCGGGTGGATAGACAAACAACCACTATGTGCCGCTCGTAAAATCTTCTGAATGACCTCATTATCTTTGGGTACACAAATTCTATCTCGGTACATCATACAACTGTCGGTACCAATACTAAACTCTGATTCACTCCCCGTCTCACACTGAGCCATTTTAGCTTGCAAGTCCCTATCACCTTTCTAAGCCTCACAAATCTCTTGAAGGAACATAGGTCTAGCTCTCATCTCGGCTAGAATCGAGCCATCATCAATCATGGTCAACTGAGTATTCATAGCCCTCAAGGCGAACAATGATTTCCTACTCAATGCATCGGCTACTACATTAGCCTTTCAAGTGGTAGTCAATCACCAACTCGTAATCCTTAATTAGCTCTAGCCACCTTCATTGCCGTAGATTCAACTCTTTCTAAGCCATCAAATACTTGAGGCTTTTATGGTCGGTGAACACTTGGCATCTCTCACCATACTAACGGTGTCTCCAAATTTTTAATGCGAACACGATGGTTGTTAGCTCCAAATTGTGGGTCAGGTAGTTCTTCTCGTGTGGCTTTAGTTGTCTCGAGGCATAGGCTATTACCTTGCCTTCTTGCATAAGCACGCTTCCTAACCCATTCAAGGATGCATCACTATACACCACAAACTTTTTTCCCGATTTCGGTTGCACTAAAACTGGGGTTTCGGTCAACAAAGCCTTTAGTTTCTCGAAACTCTGTTGCCACTTCTCTATCTATTCAAACTTGACATCCTTTTGTAACAACCTTGTCATCGGAGTATCTATCATTGAGAATCCTTTAATAAATCGTCTGTAGTACCTAGCTAAGCCCAGAAAGCTTCTGATCTCCAATACATTCTTCGACGGTATCCACTCAACAATAGCTGATATCTTGATTGGGTCAACTCTAATTCCATCTCCCGACACGATGTGTCCTAGGAATCCTACTTCTTTAAGCCAAAATTCACTCTTACTGAACTTGGCATATAACTGTTTATCTCTCAAGGTTTGTAAAACCGTCCTCAAGTGCTTCGCGAGTTCACTCTCATCACGTGAATAAATCAATATGTCGTCGATAAAGACCACTACGAACTTATCCAAATAGGATTGAAAAATACGGTTCATCAAATCCATAAACACCACAGGGGTATTTGTTAAACCGAAAGGTATGGCAAGGAACTCGTAATGCCCATACCTGGTCTTAAAAGTGGTTTTCGGTACATCTTGCTCCTTTACTCTGAGCTAGTAGTAACGGTGGCTCCCTTCAACTGATCGAACAATTCATTGATCTGTGGCAAGGGATACTTGTTCTTCACAGTCACCTTGTTGAGCTGTTTATAATCTATACATAACCTCATCGACCCGTCTTTCTTCTTCACAAAAAGTATCGGAGCACCCCACAAGGAAAAATCGGTCTTGCAAAACCCTTATCAGTTAGTTCTTGCAACTGTACTTTTAATTCTTTTAATTCTGTTGGAGCTATCCTATATGGAGCGATCGAGATAGGTGCCGTACTTGGGACAAACTCAATACCGAACTCAACTTCTCTAGTTGGAGGTAATCCAGGCAACTCTTTCGGAAACACATCTACATACTCACATACCATCGGCATTGTCTCAATTTTCACTTCAGATGCTTGGGTAATCAACATAATTGCAAGATAGGACTTATACCCTTTCATCAAATATCTTTCTGCAGTCATGAACGATGTTAGTACAGGTGAGTCATCCGTTCTACCTGATTCAACCCGAAGAACATCCCCGCTTTCACACTTCAACTTAATAACTTTTCTCCCACAGTCCACTACAACACTATGAGAAGTCAACCAATCCATCCCAAGGATAACATCAAATTCATTAAACGACAATAACATCAAGTTAGTTGGAAAACAATGATCTCTAATTGTCAAAGGGCAATTCCTACACACTTGGTCAACTAGCAGATGTCTGCCTAAAGGGTTGGATACCTTTACCACAGATTCAGTGGTCTCTATTAGCATATTCATACGAGGTATCAATTCCATACAAATATAAGAGTGGGTAGACCCCAGGTCAATTAAAGCAACAATAGATACATTATGGATAGAAAAGGTACATGTGATCACATCGGGAGACTCTGCCTCTTCACAGACACGTATAGCATTAGACCTTGCAGGCGCTCTACCCTCGGACCTCACTGCAGCATCTCTTGGCGCATCTCTACTGCTAGCCCCACTTTTAGGGCTCTTATGTGGTATACCCCTTAAAGTAGCACACTCGCCCTTACGTTTTGCTTTTTCTCTTTCTTATCCAACTCGGGACAATTACGAATAAAATGGTCCAATGACCCAAATTTAAAAAAGCCTCTTTCATTTCCTCGGCATTCACCGAAATGACGCCTGCTGCACTGTGGACATTTTGGTCTATTTGGGTGAGAACTACCAACACTCGTGATAGAACTAGTTTGAGCTTTTGACGCCGTGTGTTGCTTGTTCTTCTTTCTACCCGAAAACCCCACTGAAGCATTCGATCGAGTAGTGAACTCTCTCGATATTTTAGATGAGGACTGATGTGATTTCCCCATCTGTCTTTTCCTCGAGTCTCAAGACTCGATGTCAACTTTTCTCTTCTCTTTGGCCAATTCTTTGGCCTTACATGCTCTCTCCACGAGCACCACAAATTGCCTTAATTCTAAGATGTCAACTAATAATCAAATGTCTTCATTCAATTCCTCAAATCACTTGCATATGATGGCTTCGGTAGATAAACACTCCCTAGCGTATTTGCTGAGCCTCACTAACTCACCTTCATACTCTGTTACTGTCATTCAGCCTTACTTTAGTTCAAGCAATTCTTTCCTTTTTTGGTCGATGAACCTCTGACTAATGTATTTCTTTCGAAATTCTTCTTGAAAAAATCCCCAAGCTACTCTTTCTCTCAGTACGACTGACACGAGGGTGTTCCACCATTGATACGCTGAATCTCGTAGGAGTGACACTACGTACTTCATGCACTCTTCGGGTGTGCATGATAGCTGATCAGATACCCTAATGGTATTTTCTAGCCAAAACTCTGCTCTCTCCAGGTCATCATCAATATTCGCCCAGAATTCCTCAGCCTCTTGTTTACGGATTCTGTCCACTAGAGATTTCTCTCTCCTAGCCATCTTTGCTCCTTGAGGAGCTACATGAACGGGTTGAGGAATTGTGGGAGGTGGGGGAGGCGGAGTATTCAGATTCGCACGAATGAACTCCGAATAGCACGTGTCCATCATGTGAAGGTAAGCTTCTCTAGCTCCTCTGTCCTGACTCATTGTCACGGGCCTACTGTCTACTGGTGCGGTCCCTTCAGCGGGAGCTAGCACATTACTATCTACATCATTTGCCGTAGCTACGTTAGGATCCATTTACTATATAAATAAAAACACAATTTATCTCATCAGAAGTCATCACACTATCAATAAACAATTATGGCATGTATAGCTAGACTCGTACTCACGCTAGGTTAGTCCTAGAACCGACTAAACTATAGTCTGATACTACTAAATGTAACACCTTACACCCGATCCCTATGTCGGGACGAGATACGAAGCGTTACCACCCTCAATCACATGCATACAATCATTTCTATGTCATTAAGACTCGATAAAATTGGAAACTATTTCGAACTTTGTCTAAACTCCTTAATATAGGCCTACGAGGCCCCAAACATCCATTGGAAACCATTCGGGACCAACTTGGGTCCTTTAACTAACTTTAGAAAAATAACTCTTGAAATAGGGCACACGCCCGTATGGTCATTATAACATGGCCGTGCTAATGGCCCGTGTGACACACACGGGCTAAGCATCTAGGGACACACCCGTGTCCCATGCTTGTGTGAATTAAATTCTAAATTTAAATCTACAAGGGTTTTCACACGGCCTGACACACGCCCGTGTTTATGGCCCATGTCCCTCACACGGCCATGACACGCCCATGTCCTAGCCCGTGTCTAAAAACTTTGACATTCTGTTTTTGACATCAATAATAATTTAGGGGCACGACCAAGGCACACATCAGTGGCCAGAGGCTATGTCCTCTATACGGCTAAAACACACGGCCATGTCTCTACCTATGTATTTACTACCATGCATACTGACTTGTCAATTTAACGTGCAGGGGACACACGGCCAGATAACATGCCCGGATAACACGCCCATGGGCCTGACCGTGTGTCACACATGACCTAGACTCATGCCCATGTGTCTACCCTTGTGGACAAAATAAGGCTATTTACCAAGTCTTTTTGCCCCCTTACTTGCACTAACCTATGTTATGACAAATCCACACAACAATACAAGGTCTAATCAGCCACACAAGGCATTATCTCATTCATGCAATTTACTCATCCATTAAATATCATCATTTGCATATATCAGTAATGAACATTAGCCATTATCCAAAGCTTCAAACAAAATGAAGGGATTCATCCCAAGCCAACACATTTGGCCAAATTAACATTGACACAAAACTCAAAAGTCTAAGCCCTATACATGCCATATTCAAAATAATAAAACCAACTGTACCGAGTGCTTCGGTTGATAGTGTAATTGATGCCTCCGATGCCCAATGATCCTCGAGCTAATTAGGCGGCATTATAAGAAAATAGAAAGGAGAGGGAGTAAGCATAAAGCTTAGTAAGTTGCATGAAAATAAACAACAACTACTTATCATAAAGTAATATGCTTATAACCTTTCATAGCTTATTTATGAATACCATAAATAAACGTAAGTATAACTTACTCATCATCATCCATGACAACTCATATTGCATACATTGAGCCCATATCTCATACTTTTCAATTAGGTACCTATACCACTCATCACATGATCATAAATTTTCTCATTTCGATATAAATCGTAAACCTTTTGTTGAACCATTTGGAATACTATCGGATACTCAATAGTCCTAATATGGGTTACGATATCGATGCCATGTCCCAGACATGGTCTTATACTGGTTTTTATATAGCGAGGCCGATGCCATGTCCCAGACAGGTCTTACACTGGCTCTCATCTATCGGTGTCGATGCCATGTCCCAGACAGGTCTTACACTAACACACAACAAGCTGACGCTATGTCCCAGATAGGTCTTACACTAGCTTGTATATCGTGAGGCTAATGCATGTCCCAGACATGTCTTACACTAGCTCTCGTCTCAATGTCGATGCATACCCAGACATGTCTTACACTGGCTTTAAAACCCCGAAGCCGATGCATGTCCGAAACATGTCTTGCACTGGCTCTTATTCTGTGGCTGATTCATGTCCCAGACATATCTTAGACTAGCACACATATAACCCATTATCACGGTACAAATATCCGAGTCTATTCCAAATGTTCAACGAAAGTCTTTACTACGTAAATTTCTCAACATGTATTCTCATATTCAAAATCAAGACAGTTTATTCCATATCAACTCAATTACACATCATAAAGATTTAGTTGCATTATTTACACACAACTTACCTCGGATTACAAAATGTAGACGACTAGTTCGGTTAAGTCTACTTGTTTTGCTTTTCCCCGATCTAGGCTCAGATTTTGTAATTCTTGATCTATAATGATAAAAATTCACAAATTTAATCATTTTATTGATGTAGGCACTCAACAATTCATAATTGGGCAAAATGACAATTTTGCCCTTAGACTTTCACAAAGTGACCATTTTACCCCTAGACTCGAAAATTGATTTTTATCACATTTTCTAATTAATCAAGCCTAGACGAATACTTTTTATACTAAGAGCAGCCGAAAATTCTCATTATTTCACACATTTATCAACTATTTTACAACTTATTCTAAATGGTCCTTAGTTAGGGTTTCCATGAAAACTACTTCACAAAAGTTATTTATTTCACCACCATGATTCATTTCCTTCCATAAAATTTTAGAAAACAATATGAACACTCTCATGGTAAAATGGTAGACTTTCAACCATTTTGCAAAATAGTCCTCTTATTTGAATGCTCATGCTACAAGGGTCCTAAAAGTACAAAAATCATAAAAAAAACCATTAAGCTTACTTACTTGTAAGGGTTACAAGTTGATGAAATTTCATGCTCCAAAAAACTCTACTTGTTTGCTAAAAAATTCGGTGGAAGAGAAGGAAGAAATGAAAAAGATGATGGCTAGACACTAGGGTAATATTTTATTATACATTAAGTCACCTACCCATTTGACCATTTGAATTTCTTGTCTCCTATGGCCGGCCATCAGCTTTTCAGGGGTCTATTTTCCCTTTAAATACCCCCAATTTTGGTTCTCTAGTTATTTGACACCTTTAGCTATCAAAATAAGACTTTTGTACTTTATACGATTTAGTCTTTTTCCACAATTAAACATGAAATCGCTAAAATTAATTCACCAAAAATTTCATACTCTCATATAATCATGCCAAAACACATAAAATAATATTAAAAATAATTTCTCTGACCTTGAATTAGTGGTCCCGAAACCACTTTTTTGATTGGGCCAAATATCGGGCCATTACACCAAATGTGCTTGGTTTGATGGTTGTAGGATTGACCCAAATTTGGTGGAAAATTGGCTTTTCAAATGACCTATTTTTGTCCACACGGGCGTGTGTCTCAATCGTGTGCGACACATGGTCATGTTGCATAGCTGTGTGTCCCTTGGGGTAACCTACGATGTTAAGTCAGTCTTGAGCACCGCCAAGGCACACGAACGTGTGGCTAACCGTATGACCCAAGTCAGTTTCGACCATGGCCAAGGCACACGAGCATCTCTTTTGGTCTTGTGATTAAGTTAGTATGTATGCCCTGTTTTAACACGACCTAGACACACAAGCGTGTTTAAAGCCGTGTGAGGCACACGGCCTGTTCACACTGGCGTGTGACCTGTACAACTTTCAAAAGAGTTTAATTTACGAAAAATTTTGTATGAGCTCAGTTTAGTTTTGACCTTTTCTAAAGCATGTTTAAGGTCTCGATGACCTATGTAAGGGACTTTGTATTGATATTTGACCTTTGAGGCTTTGATGTTTGTGAAATGAATGTTAAATGTTTCGATATGTTTGGCAGTACCTTTAACCCTATTCCGGCGATGGGTACAGGTAAAGGGTGTTATATTTGGTTGGTATCAGTCTACGATTTAGTCAATTTTAGGACTAACGTAACGTATGTGAGTCTAGCTATACATGTCATATTTATGAAATGCGATAGTATGATGAATCCTGACAATGAAAACGTATTTTTATATAGCAGATAGATCCTGAATGAGCCATAGCTAGAAATTTGGAGAGTAATGCGCCTGCTCTCGCGCAAGGGACAGCGTTATCTAACTCTAGACTAGCTACGAGTAGTCATGATAAAGAGGCTAGACAAGCCTTCTATCAAATGATGAATGATTGGTTCAGTCAGTACATTAGAACTAATTTGGCTGTTCAATAACCCCCAACCCCGGTCAATCTTTCGCAAGTTTCTGCTATGCCACAAGTTAATCTGAATCAGTTGAATAAGCCTCTAGTCGATAAAATTAGAAAATATAGGGCCGAAGAGTTTCGAGCTACCACTAGTGATGATGCTGAGAAAGCCAAGTTCTGGCTAGAGAATATGATAAGAGTATTTGATGAATTGTCATTGAATCTCGACGAATGCATAAAATGTACCGTTTCATTTCTGAGAGATACAACGTATCACTGGTGGAAGACTTTGATATCAGTGGTTCCGAGAGAGCGAGTCACCTGGGATTTCTTTCAAGTTGAATTTCGAAAGAAATACATCAGTCAAAGATTTATTAATTAGAAACATAAGGAGTTTCTTGAGTTTAAACAAGGCCGTATGTCTGTTAGAGAATACGAGTGAGAATTTGTGAAACTGAGCCAGTATGCACGAGAATGTGTCTCGACTAAAGCAATTATGTGTAAAATATTTGAGGATGGTTTGAATGAAGATATTTGATTGTTAGTTGGGATTCTAGAGATAAAAGAATTCATTGTGCTTGTTGAACGAGCCTATAAAGCTGAAGAACTTAGGAAAGAGAAAAGAAAAGTTGATTTTGAAGCTAGAGATATGAGAAAGAGATCTGCAAGTAAATCATTTCAGTCTATATCAAAGAAATTCTAAGATAATTTTAGCTATTCAAGGGATAATGTGGCATATTCGAGTAGAGATATTGTTAGATCACATTCAAGTTTCAGAGTTCCAGCTACATCTGTTGCCAGAGTTGGAAATGTTTGATCTGATCGACCCAAGTGTAAACATTGTGGTAAAAGACATCCAGGAAATGGTAAACTATATGATCGAGCTTGTTTCAAATATGGATCATTAGACCATTTCATCTGTGATTACCTCGAATCTGTCGAGCAATAATTTGTACAAAATTCGAGGCCAAGTGGCAATACATCTCGTGGTAAACCTCCCAAAAATACAGGTAATGTGAGTGGCAGTCAGAGGGGAACTAAAGACACTACTGTTAGATCCGAGGCTCGTGCACCTACCAGAGCCTACACCATTCGAGCTCGTGAGGAAGCTTCGTCTCTCGATGTTTTAACGGGTACATTTACTCTTTATGATACTTCTTTGATTGCTTTGATAGATCCTAGACCAACGGATTCTTATATATGCATGAACTTAGTGAACAGTAAGACTTTGCTTGTAGAGTCTACTGAATTCGTAATTAAAGTATCGAACCCACTAGGCAGATGTGTTTTGGTTGATAAAGTCTGCAAGAATTGTCTGTTGATGTTTCGAGACATTTGTTTTCCAGCTGATCTGATGCTATTACCTTTCAATGAGTTTGATATAATTCTAGGTATGGATTGGCTAACTTTGCACGATGCAAACTATTGATTTGAGATGCAACAATGATGAAATAGTTCGAATTGAATCTAGTGATTTGAATAGGTTACCAGTTGTGATTTCGTCAATGAAAGCTCTGAATATTGTGAGAAAAGGTTGTGAAACTTACTTTGCCTATGTGATTGATTTGAAAATGTCAAAAAAGAAAGTTGAATCAATGTCTGTTGTCTGTGAATTTCTTGATGTGTTTCCTGACGAACTTTTGGGAGTACCTCCGATACGAGAAGTTGAATTTGGCATTGAGCTAATACGGGGAACTACTTCGATTTCGATAGCTCTATATAGGATGGCTCCGACCGAACTAAAAAAAATTGAAGTCTCAGTTCAAGAGTTAACTGATAGAGGATTTACTAGACCGAGTTTCTCAGCTTGGGGTGCACCAGTTCTGTTTGTGAAAAAGAAAGACGGTACGATGAGGATGTGCATTGATTATTGTCAATTGAACAAAGTGACTATCAAGAATAAATACCCTTTGCCACAAATTGATGATTTGTTTGATCAATTGAAAGAAGCTACTGTATTTTCAAAGATAGATTTGAGATCAAGCTATTATCAATTGCGAGTGAAAGACTTAGACATTCTAAAAATTGCATTCAAAATGAGGTACGACCACTGTGAATTCTTAGTTATGCCTTTCGGATTAACAAATATGCCTGCTATCTTTATGGATTTGACGAACAGAATTTTTAGACTATATTTAGATCAATTTGTTGTCATATTCATTGATGACATATTGATTTATTCGCATGATGAATATGAGCATCTGAGAATAGTGCTATAGACCTTACGAGATAAGCAAGTGTATGCGAAGTTTAGCAAATGTGAGTTCTGGTTGTGCGAAGTTAGTTTTCTAGGCCAAATTCTGTCAGCATCAGGTATCTGAGTTGATCCGAGTAAAATTTCAACTATTCTAGATTGGAAGCCTCCGAGAAATGTTTCTGAAGTTTGTAATTTTCTGGGACTTGCCGGTTATTATAGATGATTCGTAAAAGGGTTTCGATGATCACAACTCCATTAACGAAATTACTTTAGAAAGATGTGAAATTTGAGTGGTCAGAAAAGTACCAGGAAAGCTTTGATCAGTTGAAAGTCCTATTGACTGAAGCTTCGATATTAGTGCAACCCAAATTGGGTAAAGAATTTATGATCTATAGCGATGTTTGTTGAACGGTTTAGGATGTGTTTTGATGCAGGAAGGTAAAGTCATTGCTTATGCTTCGAGACAGTTAAAGCCACAAGAAAAGAACTATCCGAGCATGACCTTGAGTTAGCTGTGATTGCATTTGCTTTGAAAATTTGGCGGCACTATTTGTTTGCTGAGAAATGTCATGTATATTCTGATCATAAGAGTTTGAAATATCTGATGACTCAGAAAGATCTGAATCTATGACAAAGAAGGTGGTTCGAATTGTTAAAGGACTATGAGCTTGTGATTGATTATCATCCGAGAAAAGAAAATGTTGTTGCTGATGCTTTGAGTTGAAAATCACTGTTTGTTATGTATGCGATGAATGCTCATTTGGTTGTACCCGATGATGGTTCAATTTTAGCCGAATTAAAAGCAAGACTGTTATTCATTCAACAGATTATCGAAACTCAGAAGATTGATAATAAAATTTTAGCAATATGAGCTCAGTGTAATTTAGATTCTGATTCAGAATTCAGAGTTGATAAAGATGATTGTTTGAGATTTCGAGATCTAATTTGTGTCCTGAGAAATCCAGAGTTGATTTAGATGACTTTGAACAAAGCTCACAACAACCGGTTATCTGTACATCAGGATAGTACGAAAATGTATAATGATTTGAAATAACATTACTAGTGGATTGGAATGAAAAGAGATATCTCTGACTTTATTTCGAAATGTTTGATCTATCAGCAAGTTAAAGCTGAACATCAAGTGCTGTCAGGTTTGTTACAGCCGATTATGGTTCTGGAATGGGAATGGAATAGAGTGACAATGGATTTTGTTTCAGGTTTACCCTTATCTCCAAGAAAGAAAGATGCAATCTAGGTACTGGTTGATCGATTGACAAAATCAGCCTATTTTATTCCTGTACGATCTGATTACTCGCTTGATAAGTTAGCTGAGTTATGCATTTTTGATGTTATAAGATTGCACGGAGTACCTTTGTCTATTGTGTCGGTAGAGATTTGAGATTCACTTCGCGATTCTAGAAGAAGTTACAAGAGGCTTTAGGTATGAAATTGCATTTCAATACTACTTTTCACCTGCAGATGGATGGTCAATCCGAGCGGATTATTCAGATACTCGAGGATATGTTGAGATGTTGCATTCTTGATTTTGAAGGTATGTGGGAACATTATTTTCCTTTGATTGAATTCGCGTATAATAACAATTTTCAATCGAGCATTAAAATGGCACCCTACGAAGCCTTATATGGTCGCAAATGTCGTACACCTTTGTATTGGACTGAGCTCAGTGAGAATAAGATACACGGGTTGACTTTATAAAAGAGAATGAACAGAAAGTAAAAGTGATCCGAGATAGTTTGAAAGTAGCTCCTAATCGACAGAAATCATATGCAGATTTGAAATGAAAAGACATTGAATTTGAAATCGGCGACAAAGTGTTTCTAAAAGTATCCTCGTGGAAGAAAGTAATCCGATTTGCCAGAAAGGCAAATTGAGTCCGAGATTCATCGGGCCAGTTGCTTATAGATTGTTGTTGTCACATGAGCTAGAAAAGATTCCCAACATATTTCACGTATCGATGCTTCGAGGATACAGATCCGATCCTTTGCATGTAATTCATCCGTCTGAGATTGGGATTCAGTCTGATATGACCTACGACGAAGAACCAATCTGTATCTGTAGCACCCCGAACCCGGCCCAAACGTTATGACCGGATCCGACATGCCACATCGAAGCGTTCAAAACATTTTATATTGTTGATCCAGAAAAACTTACTTAGTGTTTTAAAAGATAATTTCATTATGGTTAAAGTGAATGGAAGCTGTGCACCAGGTAGGAAATTGGAAAAGAGGTGGTGAGTCTATCGGACTGCTTTAGTACCAAGCTCCCTTCGGATCCAATCCTAGACATGCATACCGCCATTGCCACACCTTAACGTCATGGATATTTCTAGGAAACCGATTTGATTAAGTCATTTTTAGGAAAAGCGATTAATTTTGGAAAATACTTTCATTGCGGAAGCTTTGCTTGTTGTCGTGTTATTTTGAAATCAACTGTTGTTTTTGAAAACGCGGCCTAAAGCTATCCAATTTCAACAGTTAAAATAAGTAATACCTATCTTAGTAATACATATTAAAACCATTAAAAATAATTAAGCGGCCTTATTACATTTAAAAACCCAAACCTCAACGTAAATAATAGGATGTCCAGTTCACCAGAAAAAAATCAAACTTTCAGAACGGGTGGCCACTCCGAATTCCCTCACAACTCCAAGCCCACTATGGTTGGGGATTTCCTGCGTGGATGAAAATAAAAGGGGTGAGTTTGGGGAAACTCAGTGTGTAAGGAAAACCCATTCAAAGCCCAAGTCAGCTCAAGCCTATTGGGCCTAAGCCCATTCAGGTAACAGTGGTACTGGGCCAGAGCCCTTTTCAGATTACAATAAACTGGGCCTTAGCCCCTTATTCAGAAAACAGTATGGCCCATAGGTCCATTTCAAAATACATGCAACATCAGTAAACATATGCAAGCCCATTTGGGGAGACTACTCAACCCACCAACCACTACACTCCACCCGTACCAGCCATACACTCCATGTGGGGAATAGCTCAACCCATCCAACCCAACACTCCACAGTTGCAGCCTTGCTACTCAGTTAACAGTAAATTGAGGCAAAGCCTCCACTACGTGGACAAGCCACTTTCAGTACTTCCTCCATCAATATCCCAGTCCCATGCATCAGATAATAACAACATGGCATGCAGTAAATAACAACAGTCAAACATGCATTTATGTCAATTTAACCCTAGGGGTATTTCGGTAATTTATCTCCTAGGGGTAAAACTGTAAATTTTCCACTTTTAAAGGTATTTCAGTAATTTATCTATTTTAGGGTTTTTCATGCATATTCCTACCTTTCACGTACTAACAGAATCACGTACCGAGGGTTCTTACCGAATTGGGCTCGTTGGCCCATCATTCCAATTTTGACCCATTAAGCCCAAAAATATCGAGGGCACAGAAATCATGCACTTTGCAGTCCAAATTTTGCAGCTTAACAAAAACATTAATCGATTTACCTCACGAGCATTCGCACACTCGCAAATCTACAAAATACCAGTTTTCGGCATTTTGGCTTTTCGGCTTTTGCCGATCTAGACTAAGAAAGAGGGTGTTAGTTACACACCTGTTTGCGACGATATGCTGACGAGATCCACACACGAACCGCCTACAATTAGATTACTAACACGTTAATCTAACTATTCAAATACAAACTACGTATTAACCCCTTACAATATTCGGCCAACCACACCTACAGATCATAGTAAGCTTATAAGAAATCAATAAGCAACTCATTAACAAATTTTTGTCAATGTTTACCACATAATCATAATTTCACTGCAAGCTGTCTTCCTGAGCAATAGTCACTAAATCATTTATAACTGGAGCTACGAAACTCCAAATCAAGTGCCGTTAATTTTCCTTAAAAATAGACTCATATATCTTATATCCATAAAATTTTCATAATTTTTGGTTTGGCCAATCAATACCAGATTTTTCTCAAAATTCCGCATGTTTCACTATTTGACTAATCTGACCACTCTTCATTACGAATCAAATTTCTCATTGTACAGAATTCAAAATATGTTCTTGTTTATTCCATTTGAAACTAGACTCAATAAGCTTTAATTACATAATTTATTCAGCTTCTAATTCATCTCTCACAATTTATGGTGATTTTCCAAAATCACGTTATTGCTGCTGTCCCAAGCAAATTTATTACCAAATTCACTCTTTCACACATAACTTGCATGCATGTTATTTAAACATGTATATCACCAATCAATCAACACATATCTATGATTTTACTTAAGTATAGTCTCCATTTCATCATTTTAAAGCACAACATGTTAGCTGATTTTTCCCCTTAGCATCTAAGGCACATGCATGCTTATTTGTTTGGCTCAACTTCACCTATCTTCCATTTTTCATCAAAAGAACATGAAACAACAACCATTTCCTTCATTTTAATTCATGACCAAATGCTCACAGCACAACTAAAAACCAAAATATGCTTCAAGAGTTAAGGTAGAATCAATAAGAACTCATGAACATCAAGATATAAGCAAACTACCATGAACTTACCTTCAATTTTCTTCCCCAAGTGACCGAACATTCAAGAGCTTTCTCCTCTCTTTTCTCTTCTCTAACTTTAGGCTATGATGAACAAAGATGGACAAAACTTTGTTCTTTTCACCCCTTTTTCTTTTAATAAAATTTCATATTTCATCCATTTAATTCTTTAATACAAAAGACATGAAATTCCCATCATGGAACATTTACCTAAACCATTATCATGGAACATTTACCTAACCCATTATCATGGAATATTTACCTAATCCATTATCATGGAACATTTACCTAACCTATTATCAATTTGTATCAATTTGTACCATAAATTATGGATATCAAGTGCTCATATTGTCTACAACAACATGATGGCTAGCCACTTCATGTAAAATGTGACAGCCCAAAGTTGACCCTAGTCGGGAAGTGGTTTCGGGACCGCTAAACCGAGTCACCGAAATGTTTGAATGTGATACTTATTGTGTAGAATATGTAATTATGAATGTGTGAAAATTTCAAGCTTCAATTTGGTTGATTTCATGTGAATTTAGTCAATAGGACTTATGTGAGAAAATTCTAAAATGTGATAGGTCAATGTGTGAGGACCTATTAGTGCATGTGGACAAAGGGGGGGACTTGCATGTCAAATTCCCCCCCTAATGAGTAGTGGCCGGCCATGACAAGGAAGGATGGGCAAAACATGTCATGAAACATGTTTTGTTAGTGGAAGAATAAAATAAGGAGTATGGGTAATAAAGAAATGGAAAACAAAAGAAAAAAAAAATGTGTGTGTAGTGTTTGTCCCCCCATTGCCGTGAGCTAAAGAAGAGAAAGGGGGGGATTTTGTTCATCCTTTTCTCATCTTCATGCTTGCCAAAAACTAGAAAGAAAAAAACAAAGAAAAATTTTCTCATCCTTTGGTTCATCCTTGGCGAAAAATTTTAAGGAGGAAAGAAGAAGAAAGGTGAAGAGATTCGGCCATGCATGTAGCTAGGCTAAGGTATGTTTGATGATGTTCCATGAGAGGCATGCATGTTTTAGTTGTTAGCTTGAGTTCTACCTAACCCATGGTCTAAATCTTGCTATGTGATGGAAATGGCACTTGACCATGGATGAATCATTCTTGGTTGATGTTTGATGTTGTGGTGATGAGGCATGAGGATGAGTTAAGATTCGGCCTAGGTGGAGGTTGTGTTAATGCCATTGCATGCAAAATATGAAGCTTGTTAATGATGCATGTGATGATGGCTTGATGATTCTTGAACCTCCTTTTTAGCATTTTTTTTTGTGTGAGCACATATGTGCATTGGTTGCTAAATGGAGAAGAATCGGCTAGCAAGATGTGTGCTAAGGCCGAATGTAACTTTGCATGTTAATGAGCAATGCATGTGTTAAATTGATGAAAAGGGGGAGGATGCTTTACTAGTGTGTATATGTGTGTATTAAGTGTTGAAATCGACCCCAAAAATGGACATGCATATTCGGCCAAGGGCAAAGAAATTAGCTAATATGTTGTGTTGATGCATGATTTTTGCATGTATGAGACTTTAATGTCTAATGTATAAATATGGGCTAAGTGCCTTGTGTTCATCTTTTGATGCCTAAATGATGAAATCAATTTATTTGTTTGATTAAGCTCAAGAGCAAAGGGGAAATAAAACCGATAAAGGGAAGGAAAAAGTGGTTGAATAGCTAGCGGAATCGTTCGACAACACCCGAGGTAAGTTCTTGAGTAAGAGAGCTTAAATTTCGATGTGATTAAATCATGCTCTATGTGTGGCTATTGAGCCGAATGTGCAAGGACAATATGTGCCTTGTGTTTGAGTTTCGTAAACGAAAATGAAATATGAATGTACCATGAATTATTGTTAGATGTGCATGATTAATTGAATGCTGTCCGGGCTAAGTCCCGAAGGCTTTGTGCTAAGCGAATATATCCGGACTAAGATCCGAAGGCCTTTGTGCGAGTTGTTAAATCCGGGTAAAGTCCCGAGGGCATTCGTGCGAGTTATTAAAGCCGGGTTAAGTCCTGAAGGCATTCGTGCGAGTTGTTAAATCCGGGTTACGTCCCGAAGGCATGGTGTGAGTTACTAAAACCGGGCTATGTCCCGAAGGCATTTGAACGAGGAGCTATATCCGGTTAAATCCCGAAGGTACGTGATTTGGTAATGAATGAGCTTGCTGTAAAATTTCAGCGAATACTCGAAAAACATCCCAATATGGGGATATGTTACGTATGTGTTGAATTAAATCGAGCCCTTACAAATAAATGTTCGCTCAGTTGATAAACGAGCTATCGGCCTTCGGCTAAGTTAGTCTATTGTGTATGTGCATAAGGGTTGTTAATGTTGTGAAGCAAGTTTAATATCGATAAATTGCGTATTATGAAATATTCCGTTTAGCTAAATGTGTGATATTCTTTGTTTATGCTGGAATTCCTTGCTCAAACTTACTAAGCATAAATTGCTTACTCGTTACATTGCTCCTCTGTTTTATAGATTTTTGGTTCTCCAGCTATCGGACTCGGGATCTTGAAGTCGAAGTCGCCCACACTATCAAAGGCTCTTTTGGGTACTATTTTGGTTGAATTTTGTTATGGCATGTATAGGACTACCCATTGTTGTCTTTCGAGTACTTTATGAAATGTATAAGTGTACAGCCATGCGAAAATGGCTTGTAGAAGTGGAGTATGGCATTAGACCATTCGTATTTATGAATGTATAGATGGTTTCATGATGTAACTATGTTGGAATGGAAGTGTTGAGCAAATGATCAGCCACTAGAATGGCTAAGTATGATCATATGTGGGCTTATGTATGACAAGGCCCTAGTTGGTCCATGAAACCCCAAATTAGGTAAGGTTCACTTTGAAAACAGAAGCTGATAGCAGCAGTGGTGTGGATTGGAAAAATCACAAGAATTCGTAGGAGTGGAATTAAATAGTGAATAAATTATGTAATCGAAACTTGATGAATCTACTTTCATATGGAAGTAACGAAACGATTATAGGAACAGTACAGAAAGAGATATTCGGGTTCTTGTGGAACAGGGCCAGAACAGTTTCTGGATTCACTGTTCCGTTTTTGGAAATTCACTATAAATTGACCAGAGATAATTATGGGTCATACCATATATGTATGGATTCCTCTCTGAGTCTAGTTTCCATAGAAACAAACGGCATCAGTATTGAAGCTCTGTGCAGAGAGATATCTCAGTCGTAATGGGAAAAGGTCAGTGTAGTCGACCCCTGTAACATGGGAGACTTTAACTAATAAACTGTACTAATTGGCCCGACCAAAAATTCTAGAAAAAAATCCATAGGTGGGGACATGAGTCTAGTTTCAGGGAAAAATCACAAAACTGATTTTTGAGTTGTGAAACTCAAGATATGATTTTTGAAGCGACTAGTACTCAGACTGGGCAGTGTCTGGAAAAATTTTTCAAAGTTTGTTAACATCTCGTGTCCGACTCCGGTGTCGGTCTCGGGTTCGGGGTGTTACATAAAATGGGAGGTTTGTCATGCAAATCCTCCTATTTTGCACTCCTATTTATTTGGCCACTTCAATTTAGCCTATAGCATTTTCAAACATTTTCACATAGGTCCTATTTCATAATTTCACTCCCTTTTTCTTATGGAACAAAAATTAACTAAAATTACCGGGTTCTATCTTAAGCTTGGGACTTCTAGAGGCCCACTAACATAATTAAACCTATGCCAACATTCACAGGATTCCCGAAAATTGGGGCGTTACAACTCTACCCTCCTTAAAGAAATTTTGTCCTCAAAATTTACCTAATCCAAACAGATGGGGGTATTGCTGTTGCATCGTCTCTTCTGGCTCCCAAACTCAGAAGTTTCCCCTTCCTTAACTTGTTGAAAACGAGCGACCAAAGACTCATCGTTCAACTGTTTTTCCTTAATCTGATCCACCCAGGTTGGCCTCACTTGCAACTTAGCCAACAGACTTCCATCATCATACAGACTCAGACGAGCAAACATTGCTCTCAGATCAGATACAGCTCTACGACTTAGAGCATCGGCTACCACATTAGCCTTGCCTGGGTGATACTCGATCGAACAGTCATAATTCTTAAGCAACTCAATCCATCTCCTTTGCCTAAGGTTCAACTCCTTCTGAGTCAACAAATACTTAAGACTCTTATGGTCAGTGTATATAATACACCTTTCTCCGTACAAGTAATGTCTCCAAATCTTAAGTGCAAATATCACTGCTGCCAACTCTAAATCATGAGTCAAATAGTTTCCCTCACGAGGCTTAAGCTATTGTGATGCATATGCAACCACCTTACCCTCTTGCATTAACACGCAGCCCAAACCCACGTGTGATGCGTCGCTGTACACAGTAAAATCATTCCCAGACTCCGGCTGAATTAACACAAGTGCTTCAGTCAAAACTTTCTTCAACTTCTCAAAAGCTTCCTGCTATTTCTTAGTCCATACAAACGGTACTCCTTTCCTTATGTGTTTTGTCAGAGGTGCTCCCATTACAAAAAAAAAACCTTTCACAAACCTTCTGTAGTATCCTACCAGTCCTAGAAAACTCCGTATTTCTGACACTGACCTAGGCGGCTTCCACTCCAAAATCGCTTCAATTTTCCGAGGGTCCACCTTAATCCCCTCAGTAGAGACCACATGTCCTAAGAAGGTTACCTCCCTTAACCAAAATTCACACTTGCTGAACTTCGCAAAGAGTTCCTTCTCCCATAATACTTACAGCACTATACGGAGATGCTCATCATGTTTCGTTTCAGTTTCAGAATATACCAGGATATCGTCAGTAAAGACGACTACGAACTGATCCAAAAATGGTTGGAACACATGATTCATCCGATCCATAAACGCTGCAGGAGCGTTCGTTAGTCCAAATGGCATAACCAGAAACTCGTAATGACCATAACGAGCCCTGAATGTCGTCTTTTGGATATCTACCTCCTTGACCCTTAACTGATGATATCCAGATCGAAGGTCGATCTTGGAAAATACAGAAGCTCCTCTAAGCTGGTCGAATAGATCGTCAATCCTTGGCAGTGGATACTTATTCTTAATCGTCAGTTTGTTCAACTGGCGATAATCAATTCACATCCGCATCGTACCATCCTTCTTTTTCATGAATAGCACCGGTGCTCCCCATGAAGACACGATTGGCCTAATGAAGTCCCTATCCAACAACTCTTGAATTTGAGCCTTTAACTCCACTAACTCCTTCGGTGCCATCCTTTACGGTGCGATGGACACGGGCACCGTTCCAGGCAACAAGTCTATTCCAAACTCAACTTCTCGATTCGGAGGCAATCCTGGAAGCTCCTTCGGAAAAACATCTTGGAACTCCTTTACGGTCCTAACCTTCTCCACTGTCAGTCCCTCCTCTTCTGACTGACTTACAAATGCCAAATAGGCCTCACAACCTTTCCGAATCCACTTTTCGGCTCTTAAAGCCGACACCACATTGGACAAATAATCCCTTCGCTCACCTATCACTATAACCTCCTCATCCTTTGTGGTCCTTAACACCATTCGTTTAGCAGCACAGTCCAGAGTCGCTTTATACTTAACAAGCCAGTCCATTCCCAAAATGAGATCAAACTCTCCGAACGGTAACTCCATCAGATCTCGAGGGAAAATCGTACCTTGAGTTTCTAAGGGTACATCTCTATACAGTTTGTCTACCCTAACCGAGTGACCCAAGGGACTTAGTACAGATACCCCACTCACAATCTCCTCAGAGCAGTCCAAGTCGTCCATAATTCGTTCTGTGGCCTCCAACCAATATTCCGCCACATTCGAGGCTATACCAGACACGCCCTTAAAGATCTCCGTTCCGTTAGTCCCGAAGTCATTCAGAAATAGATCCCTGAATTTCGTTGCCCGAACTTGCTCCAGCAACCCTTTCCAGAACCCGAAGCATTGCCTGTGATAGGGCATCATCCTCGGCGGCCCTATCATACGGCCCATTCTCATCTGTCGGTGGTGGTCGTGCTACTCTAGTGGGTATGTGTTCAGAAGACGAAGTTCCAGCTTGAGTACTACCTCGGCCTTGACCACGGCCTCTTCCCCAAGTAGCTCTCGTACTCATATCGATTTATCTTGATTACCAATTTTTATGCATCAATTCAATATTCCAGTGTTTATTAAAGATGTTTTATGAATCAGACAGTAATTCAAAGTTTGCTTTCGTAGAATCGAAGTCTAGCTACAGTTTCAGTTTCTTATCAGATTTTCCTATGGTTTCAGTATCATCCTATCTAGAGTATCCTATGAGGATTTCAGTACAGATAGATAAGTCAGAAAAATATTTAGAAGAGTTTAGAGTAATACTTACAGGCTTGGGCCAGAAATTTGGAATGCCACCTTCTAAAGATCTTAATTTTGAAAATCGCGTTTTTCGCAATCTTTATAATTTTTTTCGTTTTCAAAAATCGTTGTTTTTGTAAACCCATTCCACAGCCGAGTTGTTGCAACCTAGGCTCTGATACCACTAAATGTAGCACCCCGAACCCGGCCCAGACGTTATGACCGGATCCGACATGCCACATCGAAGCGTTCAAAACATTTTATATTGTTGATCGAGAAAAACTTACGTAGTGTTTTAAAAGATAATTTCATTATCGGTTAAAGTGAATGGAAGCTGTGCACCAGGTAGGAAACCGGAAAAGAGGTGGTGAGTCCACCGGACTGCTTAAGTACCAAGCTCTCTTCGGATCCAATCCTAGACATGCATACCGCCATTGCCACACTTTAACGTCATGGATATTTCTAGGAAACCGATTTGATTAAGTCATTTTCAGGAAAAGTGATTAATTTTGGAAAATACTTTCATTGCGGAAGCTTAGCTTGTTGTCGTGTTATTTTGAAATCAACTGTTGTTTTTGAAAATGCGCCCTAAAGCTATCCAATTTCAACAGTTAAAATAAGTAACACTTATCTTAGTAATACATATTAAAACCATTAAAAATAATTAAGCGGCCTTCTTACATTTAAAAACCCAAACCTCAACGTAAATAATAGGATATCCAGTTCACCAGAAAAAAATCAAACTTTCAGAACGGGTGGCCACTCCGAATTCCCTCACAGCTCCAAGCCCACTATGGTTGGGGATTTCCTACGTGGATGAAAATAAAAGGGGTGAGTTTGGGGAAACTCAGTGTGTAAGGAAAACCCATTCAAAGCCCAAGTCAGCTCAAGCCTATTGGGCCTAAGCCCAATCAGGTAACAGTGGTACTGGGCCAGAGCCCTTTTCAGATTACAATAAACTGGGCCTTAGCCCCTTATTCAGATAACAGTATGGCCCATAGGCCCATTTCAAAATACATGCAACATCAGTAAATATATGCAAGCCCATTTGGGGAGACTAATCAACCCACCAACCACTACACTCCACCCGTACCAGCCATACACTCCATGTGGGGAATAGCTCAACCCACCCAGCCCAACACTCCACAGTTGTAGCCTTGCTGCTCAGTTAACAGTAAATTGAGGCAAAACCTCCAGTACGTGGACAAGCCACTTTCAGTACTTCCTCCGTCAATATCCCAGTCCCATGTATCAGATAATAACAGCATGGCATGCAGTAAATAACAACAGTCAAACATGCATTTAGGTCAATTTAACCCTAGGGGTATTTTGGTAATTTATCTCCTAGGGGTAAAACTGTAAATTTTTTACTTTTAAAGGTATTTCAGTAATTTATCTATTTTAGGGTTTTTCATGCATATTCCTACCTTTCACGTACTAACAGAATCACGTAGCGAGGGTTCTTACCAAATTGGGCCCGTTGGCCTATCATTCCAATTTTGGCCCATTAAGCCCAAAAATATCGAGGGCACAGAAATCATGCACTTTGCAGTCCAAATTTTGCAGCTTACCAAAAACATTAATCGATTTACCTCACGAGCATTCGCACACTCGCAAATCTACAAAATACCGGTTTTCGGCATTTCGGCTTTTCGACTTTTGCCAATCTAGACTAAGAAAGAGGGTGTTAGTTATACAGCTGTTTGCGACGATATGCTGACGAGATCCACACACGAACCGCCTACAATTAGATTACTAACACGTTAATCTAACTATTCAAATACAAACTACGTATTAACACCTTACAATATTCGGCCAACCACACCTACAGATCATAGTAAGCTTATAAGAAATCAATAAGCAACTTATTAACAAATTTTAGTCAATGTTTACCACATAATCATAATTTCACTGCGAGCTGTCTTCCTGAGCAACAGTCACTAAATAATTTATAACTGGAGCTACGAAACTCCAAATCAAGTGCCGTTAATTTTCCCTGAAAATAGACTCATATATCTTATATCCATAAAATTTTCATAATTTTTGGTTTGGCCAATCAATACCAGATTTTTCTCAAAGTTTCACATGTTTCACTGTTTGACTAATCTGACCACTCTTCATTACGAATCAAATTTCTCATTTTACAGAATTCAAAATATTTTCTTGTTTATTCCATTTGAAACTAGGCTCAATAAGCTTTAATTACATAATTTATTCAGCTTCTAATTCATCTCCCAAAATATATGGTGATTTTCCAAAGTCACGTTATTGCTGTTGTCCCAAGCAGATTTATTACCAAATTCACTCTTTCACACATAACTTGCATGCATGCTATTTAAACATGTATATCACCAATCAATCATCACATATCTATGATTTTACTTAAGTATAGTCTCCATTTCATCATTTTAAAGCACAACATGTTAGCCGATTTTTCCCCTTAGAATCTAAGGCACATGCATGCTCATTTGTTTGGCTCAACTTCACCTATCTTCCATTTTTCATCAAAAGAACATGAAACAACAGCCATTTCCTTCATTTTAATTCATGACCAAATGCTCACAGCACAACTAAAAACCAAAATATGCTTCAAGAGTTAAGGTAGAATCAAGAAGAACTCATGAACATCAAGATAGAAGCAAACTACCATGAACTTACCTTTAATTTTCTTCCCCAAGTGACCGAACATTCAAGAGCTTTCTCCTCTCCTTTCTCTTCTCTAACTTTAGGCTATGATGAACAAAGATGGACAAAACTTTGTTCTTTTCACCCCTTTTTCTTTTAAAAAAATTTCATATTTCATCAATTTAATTCTTTAATACAAAAGACATGAAATTCCCATAATGGAATATTTACCTAAACCATTATCATGGAACATTTACCTAACCCATTATCATGGAATATTTACCTAATCCATTATCATGGAACATTTACCTAACCCATTATCAATTTGTATCAATCTGTACCATAAATTATGGATATCAAGTGCTCATATTGTCTACAACAACATGATGGCTAGCCACTTCATGTAAAACGGGAGGTTTGTCATGCAAATCCTCCTATTTTGCACTCCTATTTATTTGGCCACTTCAATTTAGCCTATAACATTTTCAAACATTTTCACATAGGTCCTATTTCATAATTTCACTCCCTTTTTCTTATGGAACAAAAATTAACTAAAATTACCGGGTTCTATCTTAAGCTTGGGCCTTCTAGAGGCCCACTAACATAATTAAACCTGTGCCAACATTCACAAGATTCCCGAAAATTGTGGTGTTACAGTATCCTAGCTCGTGAGGTTAAAGAATTGTGAAATAAGAAAGTTACATTAGTAAAAGTGATGTGGCATCGACATGGTGTCGAAAAGGCTACCTGAGAGGCCGAAAATGTTATGAGACAACAATATTCGAATCTGTTCAACGGTAAGATTTTCGTCCCCGAAAATCCCTAAGGGGGAAGAATTGTAACAGTCCAGTTTAGACCCTAGTTGGAATAGTGGTTTTGGGACCACAAATTTGAGTTAAAAAATATTTTAATATTATTTTCTGTGTTTATAATATGTGAATTAGCATGTGTAAAAGTACCGTATGAAAATTCGATCATTTGTGTGCTTAATTTGTGAAAAGGACCTAATAGCGTAAAATGTAAAAGTGGCCTTCTATTTGTTAAAGTGCTTATTTGATATGTCTTTGTAAATGAAAGGTCCTTATGATGCAATTGGACCATTAACATGGTTAATGGACATTAATGACCTTAATATATGTGATTTTATAATGTTTTATTATAAGGGCAAATTGGTAAAATAAATAATTATGATAATTAAAATAAACTAAAAGTATGAAATAAGCATTATGTGTTCATCCCTAGCCGAAATTAGCAAAGAAAAAGAAGAAGAAAAGCTTTTAGGGTTCGGCTAAATAATTTGAGGATTAAGGTATGTGTTTTGATCCGTTTTTGATAATTTTTATGTTTTGTAATCGTTGCTTTGTATACTATCAAGCCCATGTTTTGTTGATGATTCTGAGTTATGCCATTGATGAAATTATAAGTTTTGTGAAGTTAGTTGCTGATAAATGGAAGAGATGTTTTGGGTTAACATGTTTTATCATTGAATTTTTGATGACTTTGAGTAATTTGGGCTAAATTGTAAAAATGAGAATTTGATGGACTAAAATGTGAAATAAATAAAATATATGGACTTATATGAATACTATGAGAATTTGGCCTAACATGAGTATTTGGAAATTTTGTATATTCTGTGATTTTTGTAATTAAGGGCTAAAGTGCAAAAATGTGAAAATGTGAGGGCTAATTTGTAAATTGCCTTAAACGTGTGTTTGTGGATTAATTTGAATAATTTGGTGAATAAAAGAGTTAAATTTGAATTTATATAGATCAAGAACTAAAGAAAACGAAATTAGATTGGGGAAAGTCAAAAGTTGTCGAGTAGCCAATTCTGTCTATCTGAATCCGTACGAGGTAAGTCTATATACAAATAAATGTGTTTTGATTTGAATTACTATAAATTATATGCTATTTATCTATGATGAATGAATATATGAGTTGAGAAAAATGAGATATCCAAGAAAGTATCGACGAACTTTCGACGTCCGAAAAGCCCCATACGAACGGTAAGACCATGTCTAGGATGTTGGCATGACATAGGATCCGATATGTGTTTTCAAGTAAGACCACGTCTAGGACGTTGGCATCGACTTATGATTTACGTGTAAGACCATGTTTGGGACATCGGTATCGTATTTGATTTTGTGTAAGACCCTGTTTGGGACAGAGGCATCAATATTTGATTACATGTAAAACCACATCTGGGGCGTTGGCATTTTACAAGCTTTTCGAGCTATCCGAGTATCCTTATTGATTTCGAACGGTTCAACGGTCATTCCGAGAAAGGAATGAATATATGAAATGTGTATCCAATACAGGTACGTTTGAAATGTAATTCAATGTTTGAGAATAGAAGGTAAGTACATGAGCAAATGATGTTATGTAGTATAAGTATGAGAAAGTATGCTATATGTGCAAATGAATTGAGTATATGGGAAATGTATATGAATTATGTGGTTTGTGATAGTATTTGACAATGGAGTATATGTAGTTAGATGATGCTTATATGCTTTAATTGATAAGTTTATTTGTATATGGCTTACTAAGCTTTCGTAAGCTTACTTTGTGTATGTTTGCATTGTTTTATAGATATCATAGCTATCGGGAGCTCAAGGATCATCAAAGATCATCACCATACTATCAAACTCTATTTTGGTGCATTTTGAAAGTGTAAATATGGGAATATGGCATGTATAGGCTAGAGGTAGTTGAATATGTTTTGTGAAGTGTATATTTAGCCATGTGATATGGCTTAATCATGGTTGAGCTTATGGTTTGATTTTGGTATATGATATGTGAAGCAAATTATGCTTATGTGATGTGCTTATGAATGACCAAATGAAATGGTCAATTTTGGTAAGTCTTAGTATGTGCATGTTTGAGAAATTGGTAAGTTTATAGCATGTGATTTAATGAAGTAAAATGAGGTTATGAAGCAAATGCTTAGATAAGATTTTGTCTTATGTTTTGGCATAATTTGGTATGGCTATTAAGTTTGAATTTGGTTGATAACAACATGGCATGAATGATGTATGTTTTGGTATTGAAATTGGCTGAAATTACAGTGCAAATGTGCTTGGTTTGATGCTTGTAGGATTGACCCGAATTGGGTGGCAAGTTGGCTTTTCAAATGGGCTATTTTGGTCCATAAGGGCAAAGATGCGACACACGGTCATGTTGCATGGTCGTGTGTCCCTGGGGTACCCTATGATGTTAAGTCAGTCTTGAGCATGGCTAAGGCACACGAGTGTGTGGCTAGTCGTGTGACCCAAGTCAGTTTCGACCACGACCAAGGCACACGGGTATGTCTTGTGGCCATGTGATTAAGTCAGTATGTATGCCCTGTTTTGGCATGGCTTAGACACACGGGCATGTCTAAAGCCTTGTGAGGTACACCGCTTGTTCACACGGGCATGTGACCTGTATAACTTTGAAAAATGGTTAATTTACAAAAAATTTGTATGAGCTCGGTTTAGTCCCGACCCCTTTCTAAAGCATGTTTAAGGTCTTGATGATCTATGTAAGGGACTTTGTATTGATATTTGACCTTTGAGGCTATGATGTTTGTGAAATGAATGCTAAATGTTCTGATATGTCTGGTAACGCCTTTAACCCTAGTCTAGCAACGGGTATGGGTTAGGGGTGTTACAAGATATGCTATTTTTTAAGTCTTTATTCACTGCAATATATAAAATGGTGTGTAAAAGAGTTGTCAGCAGATAAATCTTGAGGATATACTGAAATCCAGTGACCATTTACATTTTGCATTAACTAAAATAATTTACTGAGTAATGTATAATAAGAAATTTTGTAAAAAAATCTTTATAGAATAACCTATGAAAATCAGAAGTTAAAAAGAGAAGAAATGTACCATTATTTAAATTTTGTTTTTTGTCATTCAAGTGCATTATAATTTATAAGTCGTGTTTATAAAAAATTGATATTTATTCATACAAACACAAACAATCAAATAAATGTTTACATGGATAATCGCACATCTGAATAATAAACCTAACTCTTTAAATAAATATATGTTTAAATAATCACATTTCGCTAGAGTTGTATTTATATTACTTGTAACATCAGCCATCACTTATAACGTTTTCTTGAGTCATTTGTATACTTGTAACTGCTATAAATATATAGAAAATATTAGGGTATTGGATGATGTGGTTGTAGCGTTAACTGCTTTACCAACCTTAGGCCTTGGGGTTAGAAAACTGTCAATGTTTTGTCAGCTTTCAAACAAAATGAAGCCCCGAATCATGTAGGTCACGGGTTGCAGAAGAAACAAGCTAAAGAGTACTACAAAATACAAAGGAAACCAATCATAAAAGAAAGATCAATCATAAAGGGTCACGATCTGATCCAGGTATTGGAAGCTTTGGATTGGCTTCATTGCATTGCATGCCCTCCAAGGAACGACTCTTTCCAAAGTATCAGAGGTTTCGCGTCAGCCACACATGGAAATCCAACACTCTTTTGCATTTAAATTTCTAGAGGTGAATGGGGACAGTGTGAAACTCATGGCCAAAACCATCCCAATTTTTTTTTCCACATGTTTCCATTCATGGTGTAGTGGACGCATGCTTTAATCAGCTTTTATTTTTCATTTTGTTGATGTTTTCATTTGGTTATCGGTTAGTACCCTATGAGCCAGGGCAAGCCTATATTAATTTAAGTAGTTCAAGCATTAAATTCAAACCCAAATTGGCACAAAATATATTATAATATATATAAATCAAGTATCGACGATTACAGCAGTCTCTTGTATACAAAGTTCAGAGAACCTGATATGCTTATAACTTAATGGGACTAGCTACTGTATGTTGAATTTAGGGCGCCTTACATATATTTAATAAAAGACAATGAAATATTAATATATATATATATATGGTTGCCTTGTAATAGAGGTAAGAAAAATGATCAGGCAGTAACAGTTGCATTCATTTTCACATTTGTTTGATGAGTTGGGAGAAACATGGGCGGCTCATTAATTATATGGATTACCATGTTAATTGCAATTTGAAGTTTGAAACCATCATGTTGAAATGGTTAGAACTCAACCAAATCACGCAAGTTTGGTGCCTTTTTTTTGCTATACATTCTTCTCTGAATCGTCTCTACATCAATATGACATGTTAATATATCCATGTCAATGTAAAATAGGCTGCACTCTATCGGTCAGATTAAACGGGTCTTAAATTCAAATGAAGTATTGATGATAGAGTTTTTTTTTTTTTTTAAAAAGAATTAGTTATTATAAATATTAAATTTCATAATCTATCAGCAAGGAACATGTTTTATTTGATATGTTAAAAAAAATTATAGGGGTTGAAAAATTAAATATTAAATTTAAGTTATAAATTATATTTTAGTTTATTAGTTAAAATTAAATAGGAATATAATTAGACTATTTGATAAATATAAATTTTAAATTATAGAAAATTTTTAGGTAACATTTTTATCTTTACTTTTTTAAAATATTTCATGTTATTTTAAACGAAGTCAAATTTTAAAGATAAAGTCGTCAAAAGAATAATATAATGTTTAAAGAAATTAGTTTCATTTAAATGCAAATATTCTTTATTAAAAGATACCTAACTTTTTATCTACTTATTATCGTTCACAATATTTATAGAAAAAGTATAGATTATTAAATATGTATAAAAATATTAAACCACTGAAAATATTAATTTTTAACTGATTTAACTTTTTTAATAATTAATTAAACTAAGCCTAATTAAATAATCCACTCATAATTTTCATAATATGAGACTTAGACAGAGACATTTAAGGCTTTAGAGCCTCAACTTTTACCGATATAACCAACACTTCATTGGTATCCTTGATGATGAGTTGAATTATATTGAAAAATAAAAATAATCAATCGATTAAAATGTGTATTTATAATAATTGTATAATTAAAAATTTTAAAACATGAAAATATAATATTCAATAATTTTCTATCATTTGCGGGGTTTTTTTTTATAACTTTTTAACTATTCTAATTTTTATTTTAAAATTATAAAAACTTACCCCTTAAATATGATAATATATTTCTATATTAAAATTGATCGTGCACTTACTAATTCCTTCAATTATTTATTAATTTATATCTATATAATTATATATTATTTTTATGGACATAGTCATTGTAACAATTTTTTTGTATAACGGGAATTGACTTAGATTTTTGAAAATGAAAAACTAGTAGAGGAGTCGCCACCAATCTTTTTTGATGAGGTGTGATCGGATCACCTTAAATTAATCATTTTAATAAAAGTGAAGATTTACTAAAACGATAATTTTTTGTCTACGAAAATCAGAAAATGAGTTCGGGAGTCAGTTACGCACGAGGAAGGATTAGCACCCTCGATACGCCCAAAATTGGTACCTAGTTAATTAATTAGTGTCTTACTTGTTGAAAATTGAGAACTTGAAAGACCTTGAAATACAATCCCTCTTTTGTAAAATAAACATTAAAATGTTAAAGACATTCTCGTTTCGAGGCAACGATACGTCATATCCAGTGAGTTAGGATACGGCATCTCGAACTTTTGAGAATGAGCTTGCCTTTCATTTAAAATCTATGTATTTTACCTTCTTTTAAAAGGATATTCGGTTAGTTAGGGCGAACGAGGAAAATCGAAACCCAGTAAGTTAGGGCACGTTTCCTCGAACTTCCGAACACCGAACATTGCCTTTATTTGCAAAAGATCTTATTTCGAGGTATCAAAATGTCATACCCGGTAAGTTAGGGCACCACACCTCGAAGCTCCGAAAATAAGCATTTTGTAGACTCGTATCGTGATTTAAAAGAATATTCCGTTTATTTAGGTTGAATGAGACAAATCGAGACCCAGTAAGTTAGGGCACGATTGTCTCGAATTAC
This sequence comes from Gossypium hirsutum, assembly GCF_007990345.1. Lineage (NCBI taxonomy): Eukaryota > Viridiplantae > Streptophyta > Magnoliopsida > Malvales > Malvaceae > Gossypium > Gossypium hirsutum. The sequence goes on from NC_053425.1 coordinate 92,700,658, forward strand.
TAAATATGGAATATTTACTTTTATGAGAAAATTATTAATGTTTTGAGTAAAATCGTGATTTATAGTAAACATAAAAGCAAATGAATAATAACATAATGACGAGTGCGATAGTGTCAAAAGCAATAATATGAACAGTTGTAAAAGATGATATAATGACAAGGCTAAACAAATGTAAACAAATATGTGAGAAAAAATGAAATGATCGAACACGCAAGCAAATAAATAAATAAATAATGGTAACATAAGATGGTAATGAAAACAATAATAATGATATTATATGTACTAAAGTATATGGATGATAATAAAAATAAGAAGAAATATAGAAACATATATATACATAATAATAATAGTACAAAATTACAAGGTACATATGCATAATATAGAATGTATACGCAATATAAAATTACATAGTATATATATATATTAATAATAATAATGCAAACAATGAATGACTTAAGGCTTGAAAGAATTTACGAAGGTATAAATAGGTGATGAAACGATAATACCGTGGGTAATGATATATATAAGCAAAATATGTACGTAAAAATGTGTATATATTATTAGTTAGTGTAAAAGCAATAGTGTATAGATAATTATATAAAAATGTTGTAAAAATAATAATATCATAGTGATGGTAACGGAAGGAATAATAATAATAATAGTAATAATACAGAGATAATGATAATAATAAAGAAACATTGTGTAAATATATATTGAAATTAAATATATGATAATATTGAATGTTTATACATAATATGTACGTGAAATACCAAAACAAAGTATACACATAATATATTAAAACATATACATGACCTACATAATATACATGATAGGACACAATATGATATTTACAACATATAAAACTATAATAAAATGATATACAAGATGTAATATTAATTTACATGGGCATAATATGAAGTATAACATATATATTAAAAGTATGTATATATGACACGAATGTATTTAACAAAACAATAATATCAAAACTAATAATAATAATAATAATAATATAAATGTATACGTATATATATGTTGAAGATATATAATAAAACATATATTAATATTAATAATACACACAAATAGGGGCAAACATGTATATAACGTGGTATTAATATGTGTACAATATGGTGTTAAATGTGCATACATACAATATATATTAGGCATAATAATACATATATAAAACAACTATAAATATATATATTTAAATATTAATCAAAACTAAAAATGTTTAAATAATAGTAAAATACGTTAATAATAATAATAATACGAAAATAGTAAATAGAATAATGAATAATATGTATAATGAAAAGGTGAAAATAATTCCAAAAACCACATTAATTCTCAAAAAAGGACTAAATCCGAAATAAACATGAAGTCCTGGGGCCGATCTTAAAATAAATATAAAGGAGGGGACCTTTTTGAATGCGCGCGCGACTACAGAGGGCCAAAAGATAAATTTACCCAAACACTTAAAACGATGTCGCTGGAAGGAGGACCGAATTGAAAACGAAATAAATTTTAGGGTCAAATTAAAGTTAACTAAAACCTAATTACAAAACATGAAAAAAGCGGAAGGATCTTGAGTGCAATTAGACCCTTAAACAAAAACGCGCGGATCTTGGGATGGGTCGGAGTCGGGTCTCGGATCAGGGCAGCTAAATGATGCCATTTCAGCGTTTTGAAGTGGGCACCAAAACAGTGCCGTTTTGGTAGGCTATAAAAGCCTGAAAATTTCTAAAAATTTCATTTTAGCTACAGAGGAGAAAAAAAAAGGGAGAGAGAGGAGAGATAGGCGATTCCCGGCCAGGGGGCCGGTCACCGGCCGGTCGCCGGAATGACGTGCGCCACCGTCACCGGCCACCGTGGAGTTTCGAAAAAGGTAAAATTTTCTCCTTTTTTGTGTTTTCTATATGTTTGTATTTAGTATATATGCTATTTTAAAATAGGGTGAAAATTGTATGTATGAATGGATTCAAAAAAAGAAAAAAAAATAAAGAGAAATAGGGATAAACCTTCGGCTTAGTCTCCGATCGATCTGTTTTTGCTGTGATTCTTGATTTTTTTGTTTTGTTTTTTTTTGTCAAATATTGCTTATTATTTCATCAAAGTGTCTGAATGTTACAATGGTTTTTTGATTTGGCTTTTAAACAGCCATTACATTTCCCTTTTTTAATATATGTCTATTCTCCTTTTTTTAATGTTGCAGGCGCAAGTGGGGCAGTGGCACAGTGGCGGTTCTTGCAGACGTCGGTGGTGGATGGGATGGGGAGCATGTGCTGAATGGCTAGCGTTTCCTTAGCTCTTTTCTTTTGTTGTGTGTGTGGGCATGGGTAGGTTTGGGTCTTTGGGGTGATTTGGATAGGTTATCTGTTTTGGGTGTAGTGGGTATTTAGTGGGCTTTAGGGGTTTTGGGCCCAAAATTGGGCTGTACAGCTGCCCCTCTTTGCTTGTTGTCGTGTAACGAGAACAGAGCAAAGACTTAAGAAAGACTAATTTTGCCCAGTCTCACTGTGTCTGGACTTGTTTAACGCTCCTTTTCTCCAGGTAGCTTTATTCCAATCTTGTTGCTTCGCTTCGCTTCACTAATCTACTGCAACTTCAAGAAGGTAAGGTTTGTTTTGATCTGCTCCACTGCAACTCCATGGAGATAAGACGCGTGACTTCAATCAATTCCACTGAAACTTCAAGGAGATCTGCTGTGGCTTTTAGCTGCTCCAACGCTATTTCAGGGAGAAGATATTTGATTTTCAACCTGTTACCCTACTGCTTAAGGGGTTAAGGCTTGTCATCATTGATCTGTTTCTCTACTGCTTAGGGGTTTAGATCTGTAAACTCAACCTGTTACCCTACTGCTTAGGGGTTTAAGGTTTGAAAATTTAGCTTGTTACCCTATTGCTTAGGGCAATAATATCGATAAACTTCAGCTTGTTACCCTACTACTTTAGAGGGCCAAAGCTTGGTGGTATGAATCTGCTTCACTGCATTCGAGGAGGCAAAATTCGATGTATTTGATCTGCTCCACTGTAACTTCAGGTAGGCAAGATCTGTGATTTTCAGCCTATTACCCTACTGTTTAGGGGGTTAAGGCCTATCTTCTTTGATCTGTTTCCCTACTGCTTAGGATGATAAGATCTGCAAATTCGGCTTGTTACCCTACTGCTTAGGGGGTTAAAGCCCTTTGAATTCAATCTGTTACCCTACTACTTAGGGGTTTAAGGTCTGTGCATTTAGTCTGCTCCACTACGACTTCAAGGAGATGAGACTTGTAACTTCAGTCTGCTCCACTGAGGCTTCAAGAAGACAGGATTCACTGGACTTGATCTGTTCCACTGCAACTTCAGGGAGACGAGATTTGTAATTTTCAGCCTATTACCCTATTGCTTAGGAGGTTAAGGCCTGGTGAATTTGGCTTGTTACCCTACTGCTTAAGGGGTTAAAATTTGGTAGTTTGAATCTGCTTCACTGTAACTTCAGGAGGGCAAGATCCGCCGTCTTCTGATCTGCTTCCCTACTGCTTAGGGTGATAAGATCTATAAACTCCAACTTGTTACCCTACTGCTCAGGGGGTTGAAGCTCGTTACCTTCGATCTGTTTCCCTACTGCTTCGGGGGTAAGATCTGTAAATCTTCAATCTACTTCACTGCAACTTCAGGAAGACAAGATTCGCTGGATTCGATCTGTTCCACTACAACTTCAGGGAGACAAGATCTATAATTTTCAACCATTACCCTACTACTTAGGGGGTTAAGGTCTGTAAATTTGGCTTGTTACCCTACTGCTTAGGGGGTTAAAGCTCATTATCTTCGATCTGTTTCCCTACTGCTTAGGGTGATAAGATCTATGAACTTCAGCTTGTTACCCTACTGCTTAGGGGGTTAAAGCTCGTTGCCTTCGATCTATTTCCCTACTGCTTATAAGGTAAAATCTGTGAATTCACTGATTCTAGGGACATGACCTGTAGAATCAGTTCCATGTATTTATGCTTATGTCAAAGAATTAGGATGTTATGATCAAAATGAATCAAATGTTCCTAATTAGATACACTTATGAATGATCTATGAATGTATGAGTGCAGCATGTTGTTAGCGTGAATCCCTGTTTAGGTTGCCATTGCTCTTTGTTCATGAAGGTTCCTTCACTAAAATGGTACCCTGTCTTCTTGTTCAGCTCAAATTTTGAACAGAAAACCCGAAGAAGTAGTCCCAATTTAAACTCTTTCTTCTCAGATGCTTCCAATCTTTGAGTTTGGTTAGTTCTAAAAAATAGTCCTGTTTCAGGTTCCTGTACTATTTAGAAACTTTCAAAGTAATATGCAGAACTCTTTTTTGCGAAAATGACTTTAGTCCATTAATCATCATTTCAATACAAAATGCTTGAAAAAGATCATAACAATGACAAAACTGAAATTTATCAGAAACAACATTTGAAGAGAATAGATTAATCACAGTCAACAAACATTGCTGGAATAAAAAATGAATAAAAGGGCATAGGTGCCCCAGATATCGCAGTGTGAGCTTCTTTGCACGAACTTCTTGAGGACTCCCTTTTTGCCCAATATGTTCTTAGGGGATCTAAAGTACTCTTGCAGATGCCCCAAAATGTAACATCCCTCCTCCTTGTTAATTTAGGTATCATAAGACCATTGCATGCCCCACCTTTGATCAAAATTTGAATTGCCCTTCACGGGTTTTCAATTCAAAATCCCTTTGGTCTCAAGGAGCTCTTTGCGAGTTTTCACCCTGGCCTCTCTTTCTTCTTTCTTTTTTTTTTTGTGTGTTTAGGCGAAGTATTTCTTAACCGAATCTGAATTCACAGGACTGGGTAAAGTCTTGCCATCCATTTCGGCCAATATCAATGCTCCGCCAGAAAAGACTTTCTTCACCACATAAGGTCCTTCCCAATTTGGCATCCATTTTCCTCTAAAGTCCTTTTGTATGGGCAGGATCTTTTTCAATACTAGGTCTCCCTCGTGGAATTCTCTAGGACGAACCTTTTTGTTGTAAGCTCGTATCATTCGCTTTTGATACATCTGACCATGGCGAATAGCCCTTAGCCTCTTTTCTTCAATCAAATTCAACTTATCGTATCGAGACTAGATCCATTCTGCTTCATCCAACTTTACCTCTGACAAAACTCTGAGGGAAAGAATCTCGACCTCGATAGGTAAAACTGCCTCCATTCCATAAACCAATGAGAAAGGCGTTTCCATGGTAGAAGTTCTGACAGACGTTCGATAAGCATAGAGGGCGAATGGTAGCTTTTCATGCCAGTCTTTATATGTCTCAGTCATTTTCCCCACAATCGTCTTGATATTCTTATTGGGTGCTTCGACTGCACCGATCATCTTCGGGCGATACGGTGATGAGTTGTGGTGTCTGATCTTGAACTGACTACAGACATCCGCTATCGTGCTGTTGTTCAAATTCAATGCGTTGTCAGATATGATCCTTTCCGGCATTCCATATCGACAGATGATTTCCTTTTTCAGGAACTTGCTAACTACTGATTTAGTGACATTGGCATATGAAGCGGCCTCCACCCATTTGGTGAAATAATCAATGACAACAAAGATGAATCGGTGCCCATTTGAAGCTTTTGGTGAAACTGGCCCAATCACATCCATGCCTCACATCGAGAAAGGCCATGGTGAAGTCATGATATGCAGAGGTGAGGGAGGTACATTAATCTTGTCTCCATAGTTTTGGCACTTATGACATCTTTTGGAGTAGTTAATACAGTCTCCTTCCATGGTGGACCAATAATAACCAAACCTCATAATTTGCCTGGCCATTGTAAAACCATTAGCGTGTGTCCTACAGACGCCCTCATGGACTTCTTCTAAGATTTTCTTAGCCTCAATGGCGTCTACACATCTTAATAGTACCTGATCCTTCCTTCTTTTGTATAGGATTTCCCCATCTAAGACATAGTCACTGGCCAGTCTTCTCAACGTTCTCTTGTCGTTCTCAGTAGCTTGGTCGGGGTACTCACGATTCTTCACATATTGTAGGATATCGTGGTACCAAGGGTGATCATCATTTTCCTCTTCTTCTTCAAGGTTGTAACAATGAGCCGGGGCCTCGTAAATGCTCATTTGGATTGGTTTCACATCTTCTGGTTGGTTTACTTTGATCATAGAAGCTAAAGTTGCTAGAGCGTCAGCCATCTAATTTTCTTCTCGTGGGAGGTAGTAGAAGACAATATCATCAAAAAACTCTTTAATTAACTCAAGGATCAACTTCCGGTAATTGATCAATTTGGGGTCTCTTGTCTCCCATTCACCTTTGAGTTGATAAATCACTAGGGCAGAATCTCCATATACCTCTAACACCTTGATTTTATGCTCCATGGCCACGCGAATTCCCATGATGCATGCTTCGTACTCTGCCATATTGTTTGTGCAGTAAAAATCCAATTTACTAGTGAATGGATAATGATCTCCGCTTGGGGATACTAGAACTGCCCCGATTCCTTTACCCACGGCATTTGATGCTCCGTCAAAGTTTAGCTTCAAAGGATGACCTTCTTGAGGGTCTTCTTCAGTGGTTGCTATGTACATTAGATCTTCATTTGGGAAGTCAAAATTTAGAGGCTCGTAGTCCTCTAGGGCTCTGCTGGCTAGGAAATATTCTATCGCACTCCCTTTTACGGCCTTTTGCTTCACATAGACTATATCGAATTCAAAAAGTAGAATTTGCCATCGGGCCATCCTCCTGTTCAAAGCAGTCGACTCCATCAAGTACTTCAGAGGGTCCATTTTAGAGATTAGCCAAGTTATATGATACAACATGTATTGTCTAAGTCTTCGGGTTGTCCAAATTAAGGCACAACATAACTTTTCAATGAACGAGTATCTCGTCTCGCACTCAGTGAACTTTTTACTGAGGTAATATATCGCTCTTTCTTTCCTTCCCGATTTATCGTGTTGGCCAAGCACGCATCCTATAGAATTTTCAAATACCGTCAAATACAATATCAGTGGTTTATCTAGACTAGGTGGTGTCAACACTGGGGCATTAGACAAATATTGCTTAACCTTGTCAAAGGTCTTCTGGCATTCTTCGTCCCAAACACCAGGGTTGTGTTTCTTAAGGAGACGGAATATGGGGTCACATTTCTCGGTTAGTTGTGAAATAAACCGAGCGATGTAATTTAATCTTCCTAGGAATCCCCGAACTTCCTTTTGAGTACACGGCGGAGGTAACTCTTGTATGGCTTTGACTTTATCTGGGTCAATCTCAATCCCTTTTTCACTGACTACGAATCCAAGTAGTTTTCCAGAACTGGCCCCGAAGGTACACTTCGCTGGATTGAGTTTCAGCTGGAATTTCCTCAACCTAAAAAATAATTTCCTCAAGACTTGCACATTCTCTTCTTCAGTTCGAGATTTGGCGATCATGTCGTTAACATAGACTTCAATTTCTTTATGCATCATATCATGGAATAGGGTTACCATAGCTCTCTGATATGTTGCTCCCGCATTTTTCAATCCGAACGGCATCACCTTATAGCAAAAGGTTCCCCACATAGTCACGAATGTGGTTTTATTCATGTCTTCAGGATGCATCTTGATCTGATTATACCCCGAGAAACCATCCATGAAGGAGAAGAGTGAGTAGCCTACCGTGTTATCCACTAAAGTGTCAATATGAGGCAACGGGAAATTATCTTTCGGGCTGGCTTTGTTTAAGTCTCTGTAGTCTACACACATCCGTACCTTTCCATCTTTTTTAGGGATGGGAACGATGTTGGCTACCCATTTCGAGTACTTAACTACTTGTAAGAAGCTTGCTTCAAATTGTTTCTTAACCTCCTCTTTTATTTTCAACAAAACATCGGGCCGCATCCTTCAAAGCTTTTGCTGAACTGGCTTGCATTTTTCTTTGATGAGGAGCCTGTGTACCACAATGTCGGTACTTAGCCCAGGCATATCTTGATATGACCATGCGAAGACATCCTTGAACTCTTAAAGTAACTCAATAAGGTCCCGCTTTGTCTCTGTGGTAATGCAAGCTCCGATCTTTACTTCTTTCCTTTTTAGTGCATCTCTCAAGTTTACGATTTCTACGGTCTCTTTGTGGGGTAAAATCTGTTTCTCCTCGTGTTCCACCATCCTTAACAAATCAGGGGATAGGTTACAGTCTCCTTCATCCTCAAAGTCTTGAGATCCTTCTAGACACATATCCCGATCAAAAGGAGAATCTGAATGAGTAGAAACGTCACTCACATTATTGATATCTGGAGACCTGTTGCAGGTGCGAAGGAAGATACAAAGAACAAGAGAATCTAAGAACAAAGATATGTATGGCATGATCATGAATGAAAGAATAAAAGAATATTTACATGGAATAAGTCAAAAGGATGCATTTTATTGAAATAACGATTCAAACATAAGCCTATTTCACAAAAGGACACTTCTTACTCCTAGGCCTAGAGTAATAAGTGTGTTTTGGACATTACTCTGAGTTAGTTCTAAAGACTACAGAAATCTCTTCCACAGTCTAATTATTCAGAACGCTTCCCGGCTCATAGGGGCGAATGCCCGACAAATTCTCTACCCCAGTTCCTTTTTCATACGTGGCATTGATGTCCAAACTTTCCATCATTTCTTCCAATATTTCCTTTCCCGATGTCTTTCGCTCGGAGTAAATGGCCCCTCCAGACACAAAAGTCTTTGATATATGGGGGAAGATCATTGGTTCCCATTCGATTTCTTCCCCGCTCAATCGCGCTCTCCTTCTTTCTTGCTTCTTCTCAAGTTCCTTCTTTCTTTGTTTCATGTCCGGCTTAAACCCTAACCCAAAATGGTCTTGTTTGTCCTTCATCATTGGTACATTAATCCTTCCCTGGAGGTATATCCCGAGTTCTTTTTCGGGTAGAGCCCCTTTTCCAATAGTTAGCCGTAGTCCCATTCTTGTAGTCTTAGATAACCTGGGTATTGGAATCTTATTTCCTTCGGTGATGAACGTCGCGTTCACAAACTCCAAAGATCGAAAAGAGCACTCGATTGCTTCATCATTTGCCTCGAGATATGGGGTGTCACTGGTTATTGTCGCGATGATGTCCTCTTCAGCATTGATCGTTATTAACCGACCTTCAGTCACTAATTTTAACTTTTGGTGCAGCGATGACGGGACTGCCCCTGCCGAGTGTATCCATGGTCTCTCTAATAGGAAATTATACGAAGGCTTAATGTCCATGACCAAGAAATCTACCTCATACGTGCTCGGCCCGATTAAAAGGGGTACTTCAATTCTCCCCATTACCTTCCTTTCCGTGCCATCAAATGCTCTTACTACACTTTGACATGTCTTCATATGGAAACTATCCACTGGCAACCTACTCAGCGTAGATAGGGGTAGGACATTCAGCCTAGACCTATTGTCGATCAATACCCCCGGTAATGTGTACCCTTTACAGCGAGTCGTGATGTGCAAAGCTTTAGTTAGTCTTCGGCCCCCTGGAGGTACCTCATCGTCAGTGAAGAATATGAAGTTGTCGGCACTTATATTGTTGACTAAGCGGTCCAGTTTGTTTACAAAGATATCATGAGCAACATAAGTTTCATTCAACACCTTCATCAATGCGCTGCGATGGGTTTCAGAGCTTAAAAGTAAGGCTAGTACCGATATACGTGCTGGCTGTTTGTGCAACTGTTCTACGACACTATATTCACTGTGCTTTAGAAATTTTAAGAATTCCTTGGCTTCTTTGTCAATCACTAATTCATTAACAGTTGGTTTAGGCCCCGCCGGCTTCTCTTTCTTTTGCTCAATTGCTAATGGTTTTTCTTTAACCTGTTCAACTTTTGTACTTGGGGTATAACGTCTTCCGCTGCGCGTATAAAAACCCTCGTCTTGAACTTCTTCTAATGCATTAATCGGGGTCTCCTCTCCCGGGAATGTCACATTGCAGCTATAGTTCCACGGTACCCTTTTGCTATCCTTGTAAGGAAAAGCAACGGGCTTATGGATCACGACCTTTGGCGCAACTTGTACCCCAGCTTCATTCATTCTCAGACGTGATATGATAACCACTGGCTGGTTGGCTTTGTAAACACCCTTCATCGATCCTTCTTCGGAGGCATACACATCTGCTTCTCCCGGGCTCCCGACATATTTGAAGAATTCCAACTCCTTATTATCCATCAATCCTTGTAACAAAGCCCTGAATTCGCTGCATTTTTGAATCTCGTGATCCTCTTGATCATGGAACTCGCAATAATTCTCCGCTTCTCGAGGTCTGACCCCTGAATTCTGTGCTATCAACCCTCTTTCCACCATTTTCTTCCAAACTTCCTCGAACGGGGTATTCACTTCTGCAATACTCATCTTAATTTCTTTCCCCAAACTCTCAATTATAACATTTATTCCCTTATCCCCATGGTTAGGTAATGGGTTCTCTGTATTGGATGCATCATCAAATTTCACAATCCCGATGTTGATGAGTCTTTCAACCAATTTCTTGAAAGTGGTGCAGTTTTCTATCGAGTGTCTTGTGGCTCCCACATGGTATTCGCATTGGGCATTCGTGTTATACCATTTGGGGTATGGAGGTTGTATTGGCTTCAGATAAAAGGGAGACACGACATGTGGATCAAATAAACTCTGGTATAACTCCTTGTACGCCATTGGAATGGACGTAAATTGAAGTTTCTCCCTATTTTGTTTTGTGTTGGGCTCTGGTCTGGGTGGGCCCTACTGTCCAGTAGTTGTCGACCTTGGTTGGCTTACGGTGATCGATTTCGAATATGAGCTCACATTATTCACCTCGTGCTCTTTCTTTCTCGGCGCTGACCTCTTAGCGTTTTCCCCGCCTCTATTTTCCCACATCTTATGGCATTTTCTATCATTTCTCCAGACATTACTATGTCCGAAAAACTCTTGGTTGCGCTACCCAGCATGTGGTTAATAAAAGGTGCCTTCAGGGTATTGATGAAGAGCATAGTAGTTTCCTTTTTCCAACAGAGGGGGTTGGACCTGTGTGGCCACTTCTCTCCATCGCTGGGCGTACTGCCTAAAGATCTCATTATGCTTTTTCTCCATATTCTGTAAAGTGATTCTATCAGGGGCTATGTCCGCCACATGACCGTATTGCTTCATGAAGGCTTGTGCTAAATCTTTCCATGAACTGATCTGGGCACGACTCAGTTGGTTGTACCATCTAGAAGCAGCCCCAACCAGACTTTCTTGGAAGTAGTGAATTAATAGTTGGTCATTGTTGACATGGCCTACCATTCATCTGCAGAACATAGTGATGTGAGCTTTGAAACAGCTAGTCCCGTTGTATTTCTCAAATTCCGGAGTTTTGAACTTGGGAGGGAGTACCAGGTCCGGAACCAAACTTAATTCCTTAGCATCGATTCCACCACGATAGTCGGTGCTTTCCATTTCTTTAAATTTTTCTTCCAACCATCTACACCTTTCTTCAAGCTCTCTCGGGAGTTCTACCCTTGTCTTTTTTACTTCTGTTACTTCATCAAGATTGAGGACCACAGGGTTGGTTGGGTTGTCCCCCGGATTAGAGCCTGAGCCGGCCTGATAATTCATCAGTGCTGAAACACTGACCTGAAATGGTTGGGACCTAATTGTGACTGATGGCCTTCTTGGGTACATGTCAGGTTGTGTCTAAACGTCCGCTGGGGCAAAACCCGGAGGGTAGGTAGGATCTTCATTATCTTCTTCCGAATTGATCAAAGGGCTTTTCCCTTTTTCTAATCTGCCAGCCAATAAACGAGTTAATTGGTCCATCATGCTTTTCTGGGACTCCAACATATGGTCCCTCATATCTTGCTGGATTTTAGAAAGCTGTTCTTGCATACGTGTTTGTAATTGATCCTGCATCTTTTTTTGCATTTGTTCCAATCTCTCTAACCTTTGATCCTTTGCTCTTGTTTTTCCTCTTGTACCTTAACGATGTTCCAGGGTAACTGCCATAATTTTTAGGGTTTTTTGTGAGTTTTAATGCGTGTGATGCAATGCTGATGCATGAATGTAAGGAATGCAAAAAAAGCGTTGATTCCAATTCAATTTCATTAGAGTAACTTTTCTAGAAAACAAGTTTCTTTACATAAAATAGATTACATATAAGGCTTGGCCCTGATACTTAAGGCCTTGACCTGTCTAAGAAGCCAAGCTAGCTTTCGGCCTTGGTCCGATTTTGACTCGTATTTTAAACTCAGCACATCGTCTTGTACTGCTAATGTTTGCAAGTGGTCAGCCACTTCTCGCACTTGAGTCAAAGCTTCGCCCATGACATAGTCCCTGCTCCTGACTTGGTCTTGAGATTGATGAAGTTGCTCCTTCCATCGCTCGTTATTTACCTCGAGAAGTTCTATCTGAAGTTCACGATTTTGCAGCACTGTTTTGAGCTCTTCTATATTCTCTTTTAATTCTTCGATTCTGTTCTGACTAGCTTTCAACTCGATTGCAGAGTTACGCGAGCGATACTGATACAATGACCTCTCTAACTTTGATACTCAGGTCTTTAACCCTTCTTTATCATTCTGGCTTTCTACCAAACTTCTTTTCAGAGCACCTTCTCGAGCTTGAGCATCGCGAAATTTTTCTTCCCACTGGTTGGCTTTGCTTTGTTCTTCTTTAACTTCATGTCGCCACTGTTCCGATGTTTTTCCTAACCCAGCAGTTCTCATTGATCTACGCAGCTTCTTATAGTCCGTTTTCAAACTGTCCAAGTCCTCTTCAGCCTTGTTTTTCCCTTTTCTGAGTTTTTCAGCTTCTAGTTTCTGGACATCAACATCTAACCCTAACTACATCTTTTATTCTTCCAACTGCTCGATCCTTTTTTCTAGCTCCAGACTCTTTCTCCCAAAATCTTGCCTGATGATTTCTAGCTCAGAGGGAATTACTTTCAAGTGCTCTTCTATCGACTGAGGATTCCCTTGATCTGATGTAAAGATGTTGTCGTTAAGTCTTTGATTCCTCCATCGGTCGTACTCAGGAGTAGTCATGGGATTGGCAGCAAATTTTTTCATTCTACGAGTCCGGTTCCAGGCATTTGATATCTCGCGAACTTTCTTTTTGTAATTATTTCCTGTGAACACGAACTCGCACTGGGCTAACCCGTATGTTGGTGGTGTAAATTGTCTCGATCCGTACTGTCTTAATGCAAGCAGAGGTGCATACCCGACGGCTCCCCATACTTCTAACAAGGGAACCCAATCAAAATCTCCGCATCGGTATAATATTTCATCAGGAACCATCCACGGGGCTCTCCATTCAATGTCTTCTTCTTGTAAGTTTTGGAGAACCATCATCCAATTTTCTTCGGAAACATCATCTCTCCTCGGTGTAGCTACCAACTCTTTCAGTGGAGAGTAATTTTCGGAAAAGATACGATACGAGACTTTTTCCACTTTCCAAAAATGGCTGTGGAACCAAGATAGCAAGAGCTGTGCACATCCAATAAATCTCACTTCGCCCGCTCTTCGACAAGCATTCAATGATCTGAAAGTTTCAGCTAAGATTGCGGGTACAGGTGTGGTTCCTTTACTAAGCCTGTCAAAAAGGTCAGAAACAGCCTCGTCTACATACCCCAAAGCTTTGGGGAAGATGACCAATTCATAAATGCTCAAGGCGAAGACATCTACCCTTTTCTTCACATCGGGGTGCGCTAAGATTAGCTCCCTCAGGTTCCTCCAAGGAATGCATTTACCATCTCCTTTTTCTTTGATCCGAGTTGTCACCCACTGTTCGCTCATCCCTGTGATGTTCATCAGCTTTTTTGAAAATACTGGGACGTTAGCAGGTCTGGCATAAATTCTGTCTACCTGAATCTTTGGGCAATGGAGCAAGGTCGTGTATTCTTTTATAGTAGGTACCAAATCTACTTTCCCGAAAGTGAAGCAACTGTAAGCAGAATTCCAATATTGGGCAAGGGCTCGAAATAGGTGCTCGTCTACCTTGACATCGAGCAGATAAGGTAAATCACCGTAATGACAATAGAATATCTGTTTGACCTCGTCGTCTCGCTGGCCCCATATTTCTTTCATCTCTTGGAGATTATTCTGAGTTACGCTAATCCAAGTAGAATTCCATAGCTCTGACACATACCCCTCGGTAAGACTGTCACCTTTCTCTTGTTGTGTTGTCTCAGCCCATATCCGGACAGCCGCGTTGTCTTCTATTTTATCAAAAAACCCCCTTTTCCATGATAAGCTATCTATTTAGGAACCGAATGTGAATCAACACCTTTTATGATGAAAATGCCATGCAAATACAATCAAAGTAAAACAAAGATAGTCAGTAATTCATACACAATTCAAAGCAAACAAAGAATAATAAATATGGCACTTGCTCAGGTAACCACTAGGATTTCGGAGTGGCTCTATCTAGGGTGGGTTCTTAAAGCTCGCTACATGGGGTTTGGTTCTAGAGTAAGGGTACTAAACCGGTGATTCCTCGATCTTCACCCATTATAGGCTCATACAGACCGAGTTCAGTTCAGGGGAATACATTTCCCTATGGCTGCACAGAGATGAAAATCTCACGAAGACATAGGTACGGATGTATCTCGAAAGTGATCCACTATCCTGCACGGAGGTGAAAACCTCACGAAGGAGTAGTTTCTCACTCCCACTTAAAGGGGTGTGACCACAGCGGTCATGCAATGCAATGTGCGAGGATATATGCGTAAAAACTCGAAGCGATTAAAGAAAATAGGAATAAAATGATGAAAACCGCAAGAAAACGGGTGAAATGCAATGAAAGGATCGGATATCAAAATCAAATTTTTAATTTTCGACAAAAAGATAAAAGTTAATAAACTTATGGCTTGACTCTCTTATTTGGTGTCCCCAATGGAGTCGCTAAGCTGTCGTAACCATTTTTTTGTATAACGGGAATTGACTTAGATTTTTTAAAATGAAAAACGAATAGAGGAGTCGCCACCAATCTTTTTTGATGAGGTGTGATCGGATCACCTTAAATTAATCATTTTAATAAAAGTGAAGATTTACTAAAACGATAATTTTTGGTCTACAAAAATCAAAAAATAAGTTCAGGAGTCGGTTACACACGAGGAAGGATTAGCACCCTCGATACGCCCAAAATTGGTACCTAGTTAATTAATTAGTGTCTTAATTGTCGATAATTGAGAACTTGAAAGACCTTGAAATACAATCCCTCTTTTGTAAAATAAACATTAAAATGTTAAAGACATTCTCGTTTCGAGGCAACGATACGTCAAATCCAGTGAGTTAGGATACGACATCTCGAACTTTTGAGAATGAGCTTGCCTTTCATTTAAAATCGATGTATTTTACCTTCTTTTAAAAGGATATTCGGTTAGTTAGGGCGAACGAGGAAAATCAAAACCCAGTAAGTTAGGGTACGTTTCATCGAACTTCCGAACACCGAACATTGCCTTTATTTGCAAAAGATCTTATTTCGAGGTATCAAAATGTCATACCCGGTAAGTTAGGGTACCACACCTCGAAGCTCCGAAAATAAGCATTTTGTAGACTCGTATCATGATTTAAAAGAATATTCCGTTTATTTAGGTTAAATGAGACAAATCGAGACCCTGTAAGTTAGGGCACGATTGTCTCGAATTACTAAATACGAAATATTTACTTTTATGAGAAAATTATTAATGTTTTGAGAAAAATTGTGATTTATAGTAAACATAAAAGCAAATGAATAATAACATAATGACGGGTGCGATAGTATCAAAAGCAATAATATGAACAGTTGTAAAATATGATATAATGACGAGGCTAAACAAATGTAAACAAATATGTGAGAAAAAAAATGAAATGATCGAACACGCAAGCAAATAAATAAATAAATAATGGTAACATAAGATGGTAATGAAAACAATATTAATGATATTATATATACTAAAGTATATGCATGATAATAAAAATAAGAAGAAATATAGAAACATATATATACATAATAATAATAGTACAATTTTACAAGGTACATATGCATAATATAGAATGTATACGCAATATAAAATTACATAGTATATATATATTAATAATAATAATGCGAACAATGAATGACTTAAGGCTTGAAAGAATTTACGAAGGTATAAATAGGTGATGAAACGATAATACCGTGGGTAATGATATATATAAGCAAAATATGTACGCAAAAATGTGTATATATTATTAGTTAGTGTAAAAGCAATAGTGTATAGATAATTATATAAAAATGTTGTAAAAATAATAATATCATAGTGATGGTAACGGAAGGAATAATAATAATAATAGTAATAATACAGAGATAATGATAATAATAAAGAAATATTGTGTAAATATATATTGAAATTAAATATATGATAATATTGAATGTTTATGCATAATATGTACGTGAAATGCCAAAACAAAGTATACACATAATATATTAAAACATATACATGACCTACATAATATACATGATAGGACACAATATGATAATTACAACATATAAAACTATAATAAAATGATATACAAGATGTAATATTAATTTACATGGGCATAATATGAAGTATAACAGATATATTAAAAGTATGTACATAAGACACGAATGTATTTAACAAAACAATAATATCAAAACTAATAATAATAATAATAATAATAATAATAATATAAATGTATACGTATATATATGTTAAAGATATATAATAAAACATATATTAATATTAATAATACACACAAATAGGGGCAAACATGTATATAACGTGGTATTAATATGTGTACAATATGGTGTTAAATGTGCATACATACAATATATATTAGGCATAATAATACATATATAAAACAACTATAAATATATATATTTAAGTATTAATCAAAACTAAAAATGTTAATAATAGTAAAATACGTTAATAATAATAATACGAAAATAGTAAATAGAATAATGAATAATATGTATAGTGAAAAGGTGAAAATAATTCCAAAAACCACATTAATTTTCAAAAAAGGACTAAATCTGAAATAAACATGAAGTGATTGGTTAGGAGCATGTGTCAAACTATTTTCATACTTGAAACTATTTCATACTTACTATTCTTGAAATCCATACCTGTAGACTTATTCACAATTCGAAGTCATACGGACTGAGTGCATTTGCGACTATTTGTATTCTACAAGGATAATCAAATTACTTGTATAATTCATTTATGGATTCCTACATTTAAGACCTTTAATGCTTATATTCTTTGTAATATATTGAACTTAGGTGTTTGATATCAAAAAGTGGTAAGTCAGTTATATCTCATGCCAAGATTATATATGAATATAAAATACCTATTCATGTGTTCCGAAGCTAACATTTGTACCATACTTGCTCAAGGGTCATCTTTTCATTTATTTTTTTTTGTTTGTGTTGCTTGAGGATAATCAATGATTTAAGTGTGGGGGACTTTGATCTGTCGTAATTCGATGTAGCACATTAAACTAGTTTTTGGATTTACGGAGCTTGAATATGAGTATTTTAGTTGAAATTTAGTTAAGTTTTCATACATTTATTTAAATTCAATAAATTGTATCATTCGAGTCTTTTATTGACCTTAGGGGCCGAATGAGGCCTAAGGGTGGAGTATTATACTTTATGAGTGTGTAAGAGACCATTAGAAGGTGCATTAACTCAATACTAGTCACTAAGTTGCAACACGAAGCATGGAATGTCGCAACATTTGGAGCAGAACTGAAGAAGTCCAATACTTCCTTCGATATTGCGACATAGCATGAGGATGTCACAACATACCTCTGAAGACACCCTAAAGCAAAACATACTGCCCTCGATGTCGCGACACAGGACCTAGTGTGTCTCGACATCGCCTCTGTACAGGAAATTAATACGAGCAAAGGACGTTTTGGTTCATACAACCCAACTTTGTGCTCAGGAACGTCAACTTACCTAGGGCTAAGGGCGAGGATCATCCCAAGTCTATAAATAAGCTCAATTAAAACATGTTAGACTATAATATTCTCTTTAATTTAGTCTTAGTATTTTCCTTCTCTTAGGTTTTAGATTTTTATTATTTTTATTTACTTCATGGAGAAACCAGATTATGAAATTATTCTCAAACTCTGTGAGAATTCAACGTTTAAATTCAATACAATCAGGCTTCTTCTAAACTTTATTCTTGAAAATTTTCTTTATGTTCATTCTTTCATTCAAGTTTATCTGTTTACTAGATCCATTATGAACTAATCCTCCTATGAGGCATTAGCGAGTGAAAGTATGAATAATTAACTATTTTGTAGGGATTTCTTAACTAATCAACTATTTAGGAAAGGAAGAACCTAAACCCTAGGCCTGACAACCTTAGGAAGTCATCAAGGTAGGAATTAACCCAAAATTGATATGGTCTATCCGTGAATATGTTAACTCTAAACCAGTCTAGACTGTGAGGTTGGAAGATAAGTAGTTTTTGTTAACTTAGCATTTCAATGGACATATCAGAAAATCCTACTAGGGTATTGACTAGTTGATTGAATGAGAAAACCCGAGATGACAATTGATTACGATTACCAAAGCGATCTAATCACCCATGCCCAGATTTGATATATATTTTCTAATTTGATTTTCTTACTTTTCATTTATTTATTTTCTTATTATTTTTATTATAATTTATCCAAAACCTTTATTTTAATTCTTCATACTATAATATTAAAATACTAATTAGATCTATTTATGCTTAGATTAGAATTAATTTAATGCTCGATTCCTTTGGGTACAATCCTTGGAATACTTACCCACTCTGTTGTAACTATATTACTGTAACCCCTTAGACCTGGCCCAAACATTATGGCCAAAATTTGAAGATTACATTGGCCATGATCACAGCCCAATAAAACATTTTAGAAATTATCTCTTGAAAATCTCTTTGCAAAAATCGAAGTTTGTGTTATTTAAGTTTTTTTTTTAGAAATTCGATCTTACGTTCAAATAAAAATGTCAAGATTCAAAAAAAAATCATAGCAAAAAATGTCATTTTGAAAAAATCATAAGATTGATATTGATACTTTGGAAATCATCAACTTTGCAAACATGTTGTGATGGGTTTTAAAAATCAAGTATTGAGTTTAAAATCGTTACTTGGTGTCTAAAAAATTCTATTATAAAAATAGTCTGTCATTTTAGTTTTATTTCTTCAAATTATTTCAATTATAATTTAACACAACAAATCATGCAAAAAAGAAAAACCCCAAAACATTATCCAAAGTTCCCAAATAAAAAATCTAATCCAAAGTCCCAAAGTTAAAGTCCATCAAGCATGAACACAAACCAAAATGTCCAATACCACTACTTGTAAGGTTTTCTGAAAATAACCAAGAGTACCACCGTAGCCAAGCCTATCCTAGTCTCGATTATCTAAAATCAAAGTTTGAAGGGGGTGAGCTTAAAAGGGCTCAGTATATGTCTTAAATAACAATTATTTCACAAAATAATTCATCACAACATCATATTAATCAGTCCATAACTTATATAAATTACTTAATTATAAATCAGATATGGCAGATTGTGTAATGACGTAATCAATGAAACATTTTCAGAATACAACACAGGTATTAGAACTTAAATCCTACCGAACTCCATTACACACCATACAGAGTTCCCCAAAACTCATCCAACCAATAACACACCAAAATATGGCCGAACCAATAGAAATTACAGCTTTACTACCAGATACTTAATATTGTGGAAAAGCCACCAGAAATGCAGACCTACTGCCAGATGCTTCCTTCGTACATTTTTCCCACCCCATGCATGTGTTATGGCAATAGAACTAATTTTTCAATAGCATTCTTTATATGTGAATCGGATTATCAAAGTATGGCATGCTTAACATGCGAGTCAAATCTCATATTTTTACACATAATTTCACAATAGCATGCTTTATCAAGCGAATCAGAGCATTATAGCAGGGCATAATTAACATACAAATCTTTATATCAAAATTTAGTAACATATATTATTTCCATATAAATAAGTATACCATATTTTTATAGACCATAAATCACATGACCTGAGTGATAGAAATCATATATTATCGTACATCTTATAATTTCCAATAAACCAATCACACCATAGAATTATAGAATTTTGGGAATTACTTACTTTTTTTCCTCGTTTATCGATTTTACCGATTTCTATGAATATACTTGTATTCACATAATCACAATATTAAATATCAATATCCATAAGCAATACATTTACTATATATATAAATATTCTTCATCATTATTTATTTAATCATAATATCGAATAATATCACTTAAGTCCCCACACCTTAGATTTCATGGATTAGATCTCGATTCTACTTCGAAAGAATGAATCCAATTTTCCTTGAGTCACTATGTTAAATCAAAATATGTGTTAGTACCGATCTAACGAAATAATAATATTCCCTTAAATAAATAACACTAATTCAACATTACTTATGCAAAAAGATCGTCAACTATCACCCCTTTTTATAGTTAATGCACGTATTTTGAGATTTACAAATATTCTTTAATGAAGCACAAAATCGAATAGTTAGATCCTTGTTAAATAAAAATAATACTTCAAAAATATAATGCTTACGATAATTCTTCATACTTAGAATTAAACGAAGAGAAAATGGCTTGGCAACGAAATCTTGAAAAACCGATCAAAAAGGGGGATTAGGCCTTATAATCAAAAAATGAAAGAGTTTAAATAAAATAATAATTTGAAAGATGATTTTAATAAGGAAAATCAGATTCAGGAATTTACAAGAGGATTTTTTGAAAGATGAGAAAAAAAGAAGAAAAATGGAAAAAAAAATTGACAGAGCCAGTGTGGCGACGGTGGGGAAGGAAAGTGGTGTGGCAGTCGAGTATGGTGGAGGAAGGGACGAGATTTAAAGAGAAATGGCTTCAAAAGTGTTGAAAAAAAAACTTGAAAATAGTGGAGGAGAAGGTGGTGGACGGTAAAGGAGGAGAGAAGAGAAAAAAAAGAGTACCAAAATGAAAATTGAGGTTTTAGGAGAGCTAAGGCCGACTAAGGGTAGTCAACAATTCACTTCGGGTAAATCTGGGGACAAAGGAAATGAAAAGGGGGATTTTTCACAAAAAGGAAAGTAGAAAGGGGCTGTGGAAGGAAAGTTTGACTCAATAAAAGGAGAGAGAATCTCCCCCTTTTATGGGAAGACTTGGACGGCAAGAGGGAGTGTTGACCTTCTAGAATGGTCAACAATTGTGGCTAGGATGAGAAAATAAATAAAATGAGTATAGGAAATTTGAATATGAGACCTCTAACGATTAATTAACACACTAAACCATTAGATCTTTTTCTTCCTTGTTATACAACTTTGTACAATTTAATAAATAAATTCTAGGGTGTGTCAATTACAGGCTGACCCGTATACTTTTGAATACTCTAGACGTTGGTACATCCGGAGACTATCAGGAGGACCCTAGAGTTAGGGTGAATGGGGATTAGTCGAGTAGGATGATGAGAAAGGTACACTTAGGAGGCGGACTTGGTGTCCCCTGTATACTCCTTAAGAACTTAGAGGTTCCTCTTTTTGTAGTCGCAACTCCTTAACGTGTGGCCACCAAAGTCAGCAACTTCTTTGATCTTAAACCTCAAGGCGAGAATACAAGGGGGTTAAAATCCTAGTCTGGGGGAAAGGCAGGGAGAAATTAGTGACACTAGCTGGGTCTCTCTCTAAAGACATATTGAACTCATTATCAGAAGGAGCTTTGTAGAGTAAGTCCAAGTAGGGATCTGCGTGTAATATCTAACCTCTGAAACTAGTCTGCCAAATCTACTGGATAGGAAGGGTACGCGCTAGAGAGGCAGTTAAGTTGAGCCAATAGAACTCCATCGGTCCTTGAGGTAGACACTTTCCTTACTCTGGAATGGTCAGGAAATGAGGAAAATGTGTAGTCTTATGTGATAAAACGTCTCCTCTCAGAAAGGAGGAAATAGCCAATGGTAGCAACTAGCTGGCTTTTCCCTCAAATTTTCCATAGGAATATAACTTAGATGGGGAGAATATATTTACTGGGGTAATTGATAGCTCACTATGATGCAATCAATGAGTGTATCACAGTAAATTGGGAACCGCTATTTTGTTTATTATCCCGACTAATAGTTTAGACAACGATCACGTAAGTAAGGCAAAAAATAAAAGATTTTAATTTGATAAGGTATTGGGAGTGATCGGGGGAAACTACATCCCAGTAACGTAAAGGGATAGGGGGAAAGAAGGATAGTTGGGAGAGAGGTGTGGGATAATAGAAAAATCTGAAGGTAAAACCCCAAACCCGAAAAAGATGGTTTGACTCGAGTTTGGCAAGCTACATGAGCCACTAGAGTGGCTCTCCATTAACCCACCTCGAATTTACAATACAAATATTGTGCTAAGTTATCACACAACAGTGGAATGTCATAGAATTATGCATGCAATGCAAAACGTGTGAGCTTATATAATCAAACAGAGGAAGGGTTCACATGTCATCTAGAAAGTAAAACATAAGGGTTCACATACTCAAAGATAAACACAAGTACATAGAGTTTATTATTAAGGTTTGCAGAGTAACATAGGTTCGCATATACCTTACAACATAGCTTTGCATAACAAGGTAACATATAAGTTCGCAATGTAGCACAAAGCATGAGTTCACACGATAGCACATGTTTGCAAAATATCAGAGGTTCACATACTATCTAAGTTCACAGATAAACAAACATCATAAGTTCGCATACAAAACAGGCATCACAATAAAAGGAAGCATTCATGAAAGGGTTTTCATACTTTTTATAAGGTTCGCTAAATAGTAAGATTATCACTTCTAAGGGTTCGCATGAATTTTGGAGGTTGCAAACATTCAGGGGTTGCATGTAACAGTATTACGCAATATAACTGACTTCGCATGTGGAATTAATACATACTTTGACAAAATTAAAAGAGTACGACATGGCATGAATGCAAGGAGGTATAACCAATATGAAACTTTATTTGTATAAAAAAAAGAATCTAGTAACAAGGGTTAAAATCTAGGTTTCGCAACATAAAATAAAATCAAACTTAAGGAAATTGTTTTAATAACAGTAGAAATTATAATAAAACTGAGCCCACATAATTAACTCAATTGCCATTTTTCGCAGGTTTCCAGATATCTGTTCATGAATTAGCCTCACTCAGGTCATCCACCTCGCCACTTCCATCGACAACCTACTTTCTTGAAAGGTAAGAAAGAAGTGGGTGAGTTTATTGAGAACTCAATGATTATTCAAAAAACATTAAAGTATTCCTAAAAATAAAGTTTAAAATAAAGGGGAACTTAGTCTAAAAAATGTTTCGTTTGCTAGGTTCATCTCGAATGAGTGAGACCCAGTTCGTAGAATCCTACTTGTTAGAAAACATATATTAGTTTGTAAAATCGATTTAGTTGTGCTTGTTTAAAATCATACTTAAAAACTTCGCTTGTTGCTGAAAGGAAAACTTAAAACATAAATAAGTACTTGTGCTTGTTATCATTCTTATACTTGTATTGTTAACAATAGTTTCATAGAAACTCGATCAAAATCACTAGCACTTCTATTTTGTTAGATAAGCAGATCTCCTTATTGCACCTTACTTGTGACTCTAAAAGCCCTTAACATGTCTCATAAGTGTATTGATAAGCTAAACACTCTCTTGTATGGCAACATGTCCTTGTAAATAGAGCATAGCTCGACATTCCTTTATCTTTCCACATGTCCCAAGGCCATAACGCCGAAGTCACAAACTTACATATTAGTACTCACAATCCCATGGCATGCCATTATATCCAACATATAAGCTCACATAAAAGCACTTGTTCATATAGAGCTCACACAAAAGCTCGTAAACAATGTTTATAAAATTGTATTTTAAAAACATAATTTGAAAATAGAGCCTCGAAATAAGAAAATAAAGTTTTATAGAAAAGCTTACTGTAACACCCTTAACCCGTATCCGTCGACAAAACAAGGTGACGGAGCATTACCGAAACTTTTTGAACCTTTTTTAGATAATTCATATCAATTACTATTCATCCTTCGAAATTATTCGTAACGTCCCTTAAAAATGGACCCTCGAGGCCCAAAACGATCATTAGAATCAAGTCGGGACTTAATGGAAAATTCTAAGAATTTTTCGCGATATTTCAAAAATTTTCTAAGTTACAAGGCTCACACGCCCGTGTTGTCCAAGGGACACGCCTGTGTGACCCTGGGACACGCCCATGCTGTAGGCCATGGTCGACCCCGTGTAACTCTCTAACTTGTGCACATGGTCATGCCACACGCCCATGTGCTAGGCTGTGTGATTAATTAAATTCTTTCAAAATTAGGTGTAGGTTTCACACGGCCAAGACACATGCCAGTGTTCTAGGCTGTGTAGTACACACGGTTGAGACACACACCCGTGTCTTTGCTCGTATGCTCAATTCTGAGCATTCTATTTTCTCAAATTTAAGGTGCAGGGGACACACGGCCTAACCACACGCCCATGTACCAGGCCGTGTGTCACACACGGTCTAGACACACACCCGTGTGTCTACCTGTGTGGACAAAATTGAGCCATTCCTAGCTTTATCTCTCACCCAAAATCACACCAATGACCTACACTTAAACACATATCCGAATACCAACCATTTCAAGCATTCAAATTAAGCTAACTCTATCATTCAACATGACATATCATTACATGCATACATGTTTATAATCTTACCTTGGTATATTCCATATGATAGGCATAATTTGAATAATCATTTAACATGTATATAGCTACCATAGTATGACATTACAAGTATATCAAAAACAACCATTACTAGCCATTCCAATGGCTAGATTACAAACCACATCTTTAAGCCATCTATGGCCAAATTAGCCTATACATACCATTATACCAAAATGATTTTACTATATATACCGAAAATAAGCTAGTGGATAGTGTGATGATGCTCCAATGATCTCCAACCTTTGCAAGCTTTCGAGCACTATAAAACAGGGGAAAATAAAAAGGAGTAAGCATTATATGCCTAGTAAGTTCGTATAACGAAAGCTAAACTTACCAATCTCGTTTATTAAATCTAAACATTCAAAGTCATGTTTTCCATCAACTTGGCGAAATTGCTAAACACATGCATTCAATCAAACATGTTAGTCACAAAACTTTCATGCAATATTCTTTCAAGACATTATCATTTCATCTCATAATTCTCTTATCATGCCAAAAGTTTTGTCTGTTGAATCATTGAAATTCTAATGGATACTTGAGTAGTACACTCAATGTGTACAATTCAATAACCCGTCAATTCTTATTCAAGAGTATCCAATAGGGTATTTAATCAAAAAACACACTCTCGAGCCACATATCGTATTATAGGATTACCAGTCCAGGCTAAATCCTTTATGTAACGTATGCTCAGAAGAGCTCATTTAAGATTACTAGTTCAGGCTAAATCTTAATTGTAACATATGCTCAAGAGGGATTATATCAGGATTACCCGTCCGGGCTAAATCCTTTACGTAACGAGGTCAATAGGATTACTCGTCCGTGCTAAATCCCGTCAGCAACAAACGCAGGATCTCATTCATTTCGGTAAAGCACATATATTCATCGGAATTCAATATTCAAACGAGACTTTACCCTTCTTCCAGTATTTCTGAACATGTATTCAATTCTTCATCATAGCAATCAAATAATTCACATCAATGTACGTCACACTCCATACAAACACAGCGTTCAATTTAACCTGTTTACATGCTCAATTAAGTTACACGAACTTACCTCGACACTAGTTCGCGTATAAAATCTACTAATCCGAAACCTTTTCTTTTCCTCGATCTAACCTCGAATTTATGTTGTTTGGATCTATATAAATAAATTTAATCATCAATTTCACGCATTTCATATTCATTTGGATTCAATTTATGTCCTAGGAAAAATTACCATTTTGTCCCAAACTTTTTCATAAATTCTAATTTCGTCCCTAGGCTCGGAAAATAAAATTTATTCAATTTACTTTTTATTCCATGCCTAACCAAAATTTCAACATAAAATTTACAACACATATTTTCTATAAATTTTAGAATTTTTCATCAATTTTCACAACTTTACATTTTAGTCCCTAAATCATGTTTTCATCAAAAATCACTTTGTAAAAGTTGTTCATCTATCAACAACCTTCCATTTACTACCATAAATTTCAAATTTTCAGCATATGCATCCATGACCTAGTTTCCATGCCTTGATAACTTTTTAAATTGATCCTCCAAATAGATAGATTAAGCTATCCCGGTTTCAAAAATATCAAAATTACTAAAAACGGGACAAGGAAACTTACCCAATTAAGCCATGAAAGTTTCTTCTCACTCTCCTAGGGTTTCCATGGATTTTTGGGGAAGAAGATGAGAAAATAAGATGATATTTTCTTTTTCATCTTTTAATTAATTTAATTATTTCAAATTCCAATTTAGTCTTTGCCCTTTTTCTAAATTTCCATGGATGAGTCACTAAAATATCTACATACTTTACTTTGATGGTCTAATTATCATATAAGGACCTCATGTTTTGAATTCCATAGCTATTTAATCCTTCTAGCTACTAGAATACAACTTTTGTATCTTATCCGATTTAGTCCATTCGTAATTAAGCACTAAATCGATAAAATTTTATTATCAAAATTTCTACATGACATTCCTAACATATTACGAACCATGTAATAAAATAAAAATAAATTTTATTTTCAGATCGAATTTGTGGTCCTGACACCACTATTCCGATTTCACTAAAAAATGGGCTATTACACTTACTCTTGGGACTTAGGTTAAAAACCCAAAGTTGTCACACCCCAAATTTGGATAACCCGTATTTAGGCATGTAGACGAGAAGATGTTTGCTTTGACGCACTCCGAAAGTTAGCTCACATAATCATAAGTTCTAGTAAATTAATGTTTTTGGTGGATTTCATATCCGCCCAGGAAAGTATATTAGGATTTAGTCTTTGATATGTCTTCGGTAAAAGAAATAGTTTGATAAAAAGGGAAAAATAAGCTTTGTATAGGTAACTGCCAAAGGTATATTACGCCTAGCTTGTTTAAAAATTGTGAAGGGCAAGTCTCAGTAACTAGATCTTATATATAAACCAACTAAGCTTATTAGAAAAATGGCACATGGAAAAGACTTTCATTTATTTCCTTCAAATTTTGTAAGCCATTATGTAGGGCATATTCTCAAATTCTGAGACACTAGTCAAGTTCCACTAAACAAGAGTAGATATATATGTGCGACAAAGGTCCATGTGAAGGATTTCCACTTCCTTTAGAGTAATTCTTTAATTCTTTCTTTTTCTTAAGTACTAACTTTTATTGCTAGTTACTCTTCATATGTAAATTGGAAGCTAAGAATTTTTGGAAAATGTAGAGGTGTTCTATCTCATAGTAAGTCTAATAACTTTACATGTTAAGAGTAAGAATGCTATGAAGTTTATGGGTTGTAAGACACGAATAAAAAGCTTTGCATGGGGATTTTCTATAATTGAAATGTTAGCAATCTATTTGTAAACAGGTTTAATAGTGAATTCATGTTCTTTAAGCAAATTGTTGCTGCTGGTTCGAAATGGGCATTTGAATCTAGAATTGGAAGCTGATGTAGGTGTAACCATTCAAACTGGGCCTAGACGTTACGACTCAATTTGAGTAATTACATAGGCCATGTGGGCAAAACATTTTCATAAGAAAAATCCATTTGTCCTCGAAACATGTTATTTTGAAAACATCATGCTCTTTTCAATAGAAATTAATTTGTTCCTTTTTATTTAAAAATACTTGAATTATAACTTAGTTTTTAAAAGATAGTTGCAACGGCAAATAACTTTTTAAAACATTTAACGATCATTTAAAAAAAATCCTATAAAAAAATCCATGCAATATTTCTCAAAAATATCAAAATAGAAATTCCCATACCACAGGCCATAACTTAAAATAAAGTGCTAAAGAGTTATTAAGACAAACGCAAATTAAAGTCCATAATAAAATCCAAAATAAACTCATATAGCCCGTAAAAGTCCCAAATTATTTTAAAAATCCATTATCAAGAAATCATTATTCCAAGAGCTCATCCGATGACCGAATCTAAGTCCTAATTACAAGGATTACCTGAGACACACAAGTAACACGGGTGAGCTTTAAAAAGGCTCAGTATGAGATCGATACAAACATATATATATACAATTTATCATGTAACAGTCTAGTTTTGGGGCTAATAGGAATAGTGGTTTCGGTACCACAAATTCGACATAGAAAAATTTATTTTTATTACATTTTTATGGTCTACAATTTCACAGAATGATTTCGTAAAAATTTCGTTCGAAAATTTTGACGTTTGGGCACTCAATTTAGTAAAAAGGACTAAATTATAAAAATTGCAAAAGTTGAGTTGCTAGAGGTGTCCAATTGCTATGAGATTTTAAATTAGAGGTCCTTATATGATAATTAAACCATTTTTTTAAGTTATTGGACAAAAATGGACATGGTGAGATAAAATTTTAAAGTTTGGCAGAAAGGGCATTTTGGTTATTTGGTTAATAAAAGAATAAAAAGGAAAAAAATCAAGCAAAAATTTGTCCATCTTCCTCTCCAAGTGCCAAAATTTATAAGGCCACCATATCTAGGATTTCTTCAACTTCAAGCTTGACTGTAAGTACATCCTAGCTTTTTTTTAATGCTCTTTACGTTTTTGAAGTTGTATTCACTCAATCTTTCCATTTCTACCATTATTTTGAAGTAGGGTTCATGTTTAAAAATTTATCCATGTGTGACATGCATGTATTTTGATGTTTGATGGAAGATACTGTATGTTTAAGGTGTGATAAACAACTTTTACTAAGTGATTTTTAGTGAAAATGCATAAAAAAAACCTATTTATAAAAGTTGTAAAATGGGTAGTAAAAATCTAGTTTAATGAAAAATGTGGGCTAATATGAGCATGCTTGTGGTTTGGCTATGCTTGGGTAACAAAGAAATTGAATGCATTTCATTTTACAAGCCTAGGCACAAAAATGTAAATATGTCAAAGTTTGGGGGCAAAAGTGTAATTTTTGCCATAATAGGATTTTTGGGCTGATTTGAGTAATGTGAATATTAAATAGGCTAAATTTACTATTATAGATCAAGAGAAACGAAGTTCAGACCTTGATCGGGGAAAGAATAAAGTGTTTGACGATTAGATCCTTTTCTACTATTTTTTGTACTGAGGTAAGTTCGTATGTAAATAATGCATTATTATTTATGCTTTAATTGTGTTATTATTGTATGAATTTTGATTTACTCTTTGAATGAATTCGACAAAGTTCGGCAAACGATAAAATCTCTGTTGAACCTTAGAAATAGTTAGGATACAAATGTCATGACATTAGGGTTAGTTGAGATTATGTGTAAGACCATATCTGGGATATGGCATCGATATGAGACTTTATGTAAGACATAGCTTGGCTATTGGCATAGGTATGAGATCCCATGTAAGACCATATCTGGGATATTGCATTGGTATGGCACTATGTGTGTGAGATATCCCGAGTATCCTTTAGCATTCCAAGTGGTTCAACAGAAAACTTAACGATAAAGTTTAAGTTGTGAAAGACTATGGTATGTTGTGAAAGATTATGGTAAGTTGCAAGTTGGTACATGTATGTACATAAAACCCATGCTTAATGGGCTCGATATGCGATGAACCCTCAGTGTGGTATGATTGAGTAAGTTATGATGTTAAGGTTTTAATAACATCTATGTTAAGTTTGATTATGAAATTTTACAATGATATTTATGTTAATTTACTTCATGTTAAATTTATGTTAAAGTGTCTTTATGATGCCTATTATTTGTATAGAAACTTACTAAGCTTTAAAGCTTACTCCCCTTTCTTTTTCCCTTGTTTTATAGTGTCACCAAGCCAACTCAGGGATCGAAGACGGTCGGAGATCCATTTACACTATCAAATTATCATTTTGGGTACTTATGATTACAATATTTTGAGTTATGGCGTGTATAGGGACTTGGCCATTTTCTTATGTGTCATATTCGATTTGGCCAAATGTGTTGGCTTATAATGGTTGATAATTTATTTTGTAAATGGCCATTGAAATTGGGTAATATTGGTTAAGTACATATGAATATGAATATGTCTATCATGAACGTAGATTTTGCATGGTTTAAGATGATAAGTATGAGATGTTGTATGAGATAGGAAATAGCATGTAATTGATGTGTGGATGACTTGGTTGTGGCTGAATTTCTTGTCTGTATATACTTGGATTTGTATTGCTTGTTGTTGTCTAGGTTGGTGCAAGTAAGGGTGGCAAAATGGCTTGGTAAATTGACTTATTTTTTTCCACACTGGTAGTGTGTCTACGCCGTATGTGACACACGGCTTGCCCCATGGGTGTGTGATCCGGCCGTGTGTCCCCTGCATCTTGAATTTTAGTTTTAAATTGGTCACATGCGTAGAGACACGGCCATGTGTCTCAGCTGTGTGACGGGCATGGCCCAGGGACATGGGCGTGTGCCCAGGGCGTGTGAAGTCTGCATCTATTTTATGAAAATTTATGAAATTAAATCGCCCACACGGCTTAAGCACACGAGTGTGTGACTTGGTTGTGTGACTTCAATTTGTTGATGACATCATAAACAGAGAGTTACACGGGTTAGGGACACGGGCGTGTGTGATCACACAGCCTACCCACATGGGCATATCCCAAGCTACACGAGCGTATAACCTCTGTTTTGGTGAAAAAAATTTCTAAGTGTGGGGAAATTTTCTAAGGTTAATCACTCATAATGCATGTTTTGGGCCCAGTAGGCTCGTTTAAGGGACAATATGAATATTATTTGAAAAGTTTTAAATTTGAGTGGAAATTCATGTCTCAGTTTTGAATGTTTGTTTGATTTTAAGTCCGGTAATGCCTTATACCCTGTTCTGGCATCGGATATTGGTAAGGGGTGTTACATATCATCCATTACAACACATCGAATAACATGTCCAAATCATCATATTTACAATTTTCATAGGAGTCACATATCATCAAACTTTACACATATGTATGACCATACCAAGACATGCTTATGTAATGATACATATTTGAAGTATTTCCTACCCATCTTTGCTACACACCAATATCGAGTTCCCCAGAACTCGTCCATCCAATAACAAACAATTTGTGGACAAGCCACCACATAGATGCCGAAAAGGCCACATAACACATCGTGGATAAGCCACTACATAATAGCTGATAACAGCCATATAATCGTAGTTAAACTGCCATACAACATCCTCCTTTCACAAACCCACCCCATGCATGTGATTTGGCCAATTTAACACATATATTTCACTTTTCACATTTCACATAATTATGTTCATAACTCATATTCCTCAATTTTTACACAAATGCATGTATCATGCTCACATTTTCATATATCACATAGTTTTCATTTTAGCATGCTTTAATATATATTTATATTAAAACATGGATCTCATCACATATATACACATATTACATGTTTAGATAATCACATATCAATTTAGCCATGAATCACATAACATAGAGTTAAGATGAACACTACATACACCACACATAACAAATCATAGATTTTCACACTATTTAATGGTTTAGGACACTTACTTGGGTTTCTCTTAGTTGATTTTTTCAACTCCACTTGAGTACTTAGTGTACTATTGATTTAATTAATTTAATAATTTTTTATTAAAATAATACCGTATCAAGAGTTATATCCCATAGCTTAAACCGTAGATTCAATGGCCACAATCCTACTAAAAGAGGTTTCGCTTCGATCTAAGTTGGTAGATGAATCTATTGCACCAAATACTTTTTTTAGTTATAAATCTATTAGATTTTTTTTAATACTTAAAGTTTTAATCATTCAAAATAGTTCTCACCATCACTTACCCTTAAATCAAGACTTGGTTTCGATGTACTCATCAAATCATTGAGGATTTCTTGGGTTTGGCATCATTTTGTCCTTCAAGTTGTTACAAAATCACATTAGTACTATGATAAATGAATAATAAAATATTTCGAAAACAATAAACACTATACCATTCAGCTAACCATGGTATTTCTTAATTAAGGATTTACGAATTGAACAGCCTCACTTACACTTAATTTAATACGAGATGATCGAAGGATCAAGAATGGAATGAGATCGATGATTTTGAATGATTTAAAAATAATCGATAAAGTGAGAAAATGTGAGTTTTATTCACTAAGGAATCAGCAAAAGAAAGAGGAAGCAAAAAGAAAAAAAAGTTGATCACTGGCAGCGACGGTGACAAAGGTGATGACTGTGGTCTGACGGTAGCGGTGATGGCAGTGGTTCGGCAATGGTGGAGTGGCAGTCTGACAATGTGAGAAAATTATATAAAGGAGGAGGTTTCGATGACGATGTGAGAAAATTATATAAAGGAGGAGGGTTCGGTCACCAATGTTTGGAAGAAAAAGGAGAGAAGAGATAAGAAATAGGTGCAAGATGAGAAGATCTACATGGTTTGCAGTGACAATCAAAGTAGCACACGGTGGTGGAAGGGAGGAGGAGTGAAAGGGCAGCATTTAAGTTGGCTAGGAGGTCACCTGACAATGGTGGAAGGATTGGTTGTGGTGATTGAAGAACAAAAATTAAAGGAAGATGGTGATGGCTCTTTTTCAATTTGAAAGAGAAAGAAGATGAAGAAAAATGAAAAAAAGAAGAAGCCTTTTCCATAATGGAAAGAGGGGATTCATTTGGGTTAGAAGTAGGCTAAGAGGAAAAAATCTTATTTCAAATGTTGAGGCACAAAATTTTGTTGTTGTTGAAAAATAGAACTAACTGAAACTGAAACTAGTATTGACTCCAATAGATCACACCAAGGAAAAGTGCTTTCTACTTCATCTAGAGGAGCACCATGTGGTAGAATACTAGGAGGAACTACTTACTGAGTTAAAGGTATTGTTTTAATAGGATTCTCCATCGATAGGATTAAAGATATGAATTTGAGAGTCTACTTTATGGGCCGACTCAATGGGCAGCATTGGAATTTCGAGCAAAGTAGAAGTTGAAGAAGTGTGAGAAATTGTAATTACCCGTTTTTTATTTGGTCTACACTGTATTAAGAGAGGGCATTCACTACTCTCAGTCTCTTGAGTACTCTCCTCCAATCTGGGCCTCTTCTTAGATGTTTTTGCAACTGTTTTTGTCAATGGAGCAACAATAGTCTTCTCTTTCGATTGAGGTCGTTTAAGAATGGTTGTGATGTCTATGTTCTGAACTAAGACAGGCATAATGTATGAATGTGATGAGGATCCTACACCAGCAACATGAGAGTTAACTTGGTTTGATGAAGTAGAAGTTGTGACATGATTACTTATGATGTTCTAGTTGTGTGGGCAAAGACCACAAATGTTGTAAAAATAGAAGGGAGGTTCCCTATAAGGCCAAGCTTCAGAAACAAAAGGCACAATGAGATCATCTAACCACTTTGTAGTATCATTTGGCCAACAACCAATTGGCTTAAGTCTTCTAAATAGTATTTGAATACATTCCTAACTGAAACATGTTCCACCAAATCAAGTATATGCCCCCTTCTTAATCTTTTATATTGTTTCTCAGCAACCTGAAAGTCTATTGGCTGATATTATGCATAGGTATTGTCTAGAGTAAGGGACCATCTTGTTGGAAAACAAAATTTAGATTCTCGCTTGCATTTGATGAAGATATGAAATATTGTTCTCAATAATGTGTTCACAACCTAAGCGTATACTAAAATGAGCATTGCCAGTAGAAATTCCTTTCCTTTTTACCATCAGTTGGTAAATTTTCTAGAAAACACCCAAAAATGGTGGCTCGTTACTCCTTGTGCACAACATTCAATATAGAAAACCAATAGTGTCCACTAGGATAAGGCTGATAACTACCCGTTGCAATGCTATATTTGTTAAGCACAACACAAAAGAAAGGGTTGAGTGGTAGATGGAAACCTGCTTCCAACAAAATCAAGGGTAAAATGAGCCTTATGGAATTTTCACTTAGACGAAATCCAAGGGCTCGCTAGAATTCATAAGTAAAGTTTGGGTCTTGAATACCTCAAACTCCTAGATATCGGTTCATCTCATCCTAGGTAGTACTACAGTCGAACATCTGATCCTCTACCCATGGTGAAGTATTTTTGAGACCTTAGGGTTCAAATATAATTGGATTTCTTGGGATAGAGTTTCGATTCGCTTGGCTACAGCCACTCCCTCTGGCATTGGTTCTAACCATTTTGTGTAAAAGGAAATAAAAGAAAAGAATATAAAGGATAAATAGATGTTACCTTTAAGGATTAGAGAGAATGAAAATGAAGAGAGCAGAAGGATTGATCAAAGAAGAAATTAAGGATTGATTAGATAAGAAATTAAGGTTTCTGTTGATTCACCAAAGTGTTTGAAAAGGGTGTTTTAGTGTCTGTTGTATAAAGGAACAAACATGGGCAAGAACTTGGGTTAATGGTAACTATTCAGATTCTCTAATATAAAATCAACATATGTCACATAATAAGTTAAGAAACATTTGAAATTTCACAAATAATCGCTATGTCTTGGATCTGCTCGTGTGAATTAAACTGTTAGTATTCTCATCGCCAAATGGTTGGTTTACGCCTGGCGTGAACAGTTAGTTTTTATTTTTGTAGTGAAATTCTTCAAAGTTAGAAAATTTTGGACAACAAATTTTTTTTAAGGTGAGTGTTGTCACACCCAAATCTGGATAACCCATATTTTAGGCATGTAGACGAAAAGATGTTTGTTTTGGCACACTGCACAAGTTAGTTCAACAAATCATAGCTTTTGGTGAATTAATGTTTTAGGCGAATTGAGTATCCGCCTAGGGAAGTATATCAGGATTTATTCTTTGATGTATTCTTTCGTAAAAGAAATAGTTTGATAAAAAGGGAAAAGTAAGCTTTGTATAGGTAATCGCCAAAGGTATATTACGCCTAGTTTGTTTAAGTACTGTGAAGGGAAAACCTCAGTAAAAATTTTCATTTATGTTTCCTTCGGATTGTGTAGGCCATTATGAAAGGCATATTCTAAAATTTCGAGACACTCGTCAAGTTCCACTAAACGGAAGTATATATATGTATGTGTGAGAAAGGTCCGTGTGAAGGTTTTCCTCTTTATTTAGAGTAATTCTTTAATTCTTTCTTTTTCTTAAGTATTAAATGTTATTGTTGGTTACTCTTCATATGTAAACTGGAAGCTATGAAATTTTGGAAAATATAGAAGTGTTCTATCTCTTAGTAAGTCTTATAACTTTGCATGTCAAGAGTAAGAATGCTATGAAGTCTATGGGTAGTAAGATATGAATAAGAAGATTTGCATGAGGATTCACTATAATTGAGATATTAGCAGTCTGTCTGTAAATGGGTTTAATGGTGAATTCATGTTCTTTAAGTAGTTGTTGTTGCTGGTTCAAACTAGATGTATGAGTCTAGAACAAGAAGTTGTTACAGGTGAGCTTCATGTGAGTCTCTAATAATGAATCCTATGAGTTCTTTTAGAGTAATCGCTTGTGAATGATGTTTTAGAAACAGTGAATGAGTACATTAATATTTGCTAAAAATTAGTAGTTATGTTAAAAATAGGTATTTGTAAGTCCAAAACATAATGAACTATGTGTATAGGTGTAAGTGATTTTGACAAGCAACTAAGTGTATATGATTTTGATAAGCAACTAACTGTATGTGATTCGGATTCCCATGCAGATTGAATACCATCAGTTTACTAATCAAATCATATTCTTGTTCAATACTTAACAAGCTTATTCCAATAATGAATTATATAGATCATCAAGATGAATTCCATACATTTTTATTTCAGAACCCTAGATACATAGATCACAATAACTCAGTTTCGACCCTACATGGTACAAACAAACTTAGACTAATAGATACTTATCCCATTCATAACTATGAACACACTCAAATCACAAACTAACAGATTATCATGGTGGATACCCTATTTGAACATACAGATTCTCCCTTCTTTTCAAGAACTTCCATTAAGTCTTATCCGATTAAATCACAGAACTAATTCAATCAAATTAATTTTAGACATATCATTATCTTATCATAGATTTACTAATCAAAGAATTATCTGAATTTACCAAGAACTTACCACAAGGGCAGATAATCACATTTAATCATACAAATTTGGCAAAGTACGCTACAAGGGCCAAACAAAATACATCAAAAAGACAACATACAAAGTCACGTGTTTACTGTCATCACAGACTTTCACAGAAGGTGTTATGGGTTTCTTCCTTATAAACTTATACATAAATTTCATGTATCGTGATCTGCCTTTTCGATCTACACATTATCAAAGGTTACACCATGAACATTCATATAGTCATATCTTGCCATAGGTGCTAGCCACATGAACTTACACACTTTTATGTATCGTGATCTGTCAGTCCAATCTTCATCTTATTGGAGGCTACACCATAAGTGTTTTCAACGATGCCATGGGTCTCAACTTTATTATTTTACATTTGGTTTTATATTGTGATCTGTCAATCTGGTTAGCAATATAACTGCCATTCCAGAGGCATCATAAAGGGACATTGCTCAGCACTTACTTACCCAGATCTGTTCGTATTCTGACTGATTCATACTTTACGTATATTAGACTTTACTGCATGCTTACCGATCAACACTCTTTTCAATAGAACTTTATACATATCATCATTGCACATATCTCTTCTTTACTATACTTATACTCTTACCAATTATTTT
The DNA here is from genome assembly GCF_007990345.1 of Gossypium hirsutum. Lineage (NCBI taxonomy): Eukaryota > Viridiplantae > Streptophyta > Magnoliopsida > Malvales > Malvaceae > Gossypium > Gossypium hirsutum. The sequence continues at coordinate 92,737,432 of NC_053425.1, forward strand.
AGATAACATCATCCTTTATACATATATATGCTTCTACTTGAACAGTTCACATAGAAGAGTCAAGGTAGAGACTCACTTGTTACTCACCTAATGTATTTTGAAACTCTAGACTCAAACATCCTTCTCGAACCAGCAACAACAACTACATGAAGAACATAGGATTACCATTCATTTACCACTCATATCAAATATTGACAACCCTCATACAAATCCCTATGCTACAACTTACTATTCATTTACCCCATACAGACTTACTCTTTCAGAACTTAACATGCAAAGCTGTAATACTTACCAGGAGATAGAAAGACCACTAATTAAACTAAGAGTCTTAGCTTCTAGCTTAAGTAGGAAGAGATACAATTAATGTAACACCCCTTACCTGTACTCGAGACCGGGACCAAGTACGAGGCGTTACCAAACATGTACTTGAACATTTTCACGAAATACGGGTTATAAAATTAGTTTTGATTTGAATCCAATCAAACAACATCTTAGTGTCCCTAATATGGGCCAACGGGGCCCAAAACATACATTGGGAAAGGTCCGAGACTAAACCGAGGACCTAAGAAAGTTCTTGAAAAATTTTCTAAGTTAAGCCTCACATGCCCGCGTAGAGGAAACGCATTCGCCCGTGTGATTTGGGACACTCCTGTGTCCCTTACCTGTGTGAAATTAATTGAATTTATTTTCTATTTCGAACCTATAGGGGCTTTCACACGGCCAAGCACACGCCCGTGTCCCTGGCCTGTGTTCATCACACGGCCCAGACACGCCCGTGTGGTCGTCCGTGTCCAAAAGCTCAAGCATTCTGTTTATGACATCAGCATGCATTTAGGGGCACAAGGCCAAGACACACGCCCGTGTGCTAGGCCATGCCCTCCACACGGTTGAGAGGCACAACTATGTCTCTACCCGTGTGTCTACTACCATGAATTCTAACTTAATATTTTTAGGTGCAGGGGACACACGACCATTTCACACGCCCATGGGGCGGTCCGTGTGTCACACACGGCCTAGACACACGTCTATTTGTCCACTCGTGTGGACCTTGTTAGGATATTTTCCAAGCCTTAGGTCACCCTCTATGTAACACCCCGAACCCGAGACCGTCACTGGAGTCGAACACGAGGTGTTAACAGACTTTAAACCACTTATAAAAAAATTTCCCAGACACTGCCAATCTGCATACTAGTCGCTTAAAAAATCATATCTTGAGTTCAGAAACTCGGAATCCAGTTCCGTAAATTTTTCCCGAAACGAGACCCATATGCCCATCTACATATTTTTTTCTAGAATTTTTGGTTGGGCCAATTAGTACAGTTTATTAGTCAAAGTCTCCCATGTTACAGGGATTGACTACACTGACCTTTGCGCATTACGACTTGGATATCTCCCTGTACAGGGCTTCAATACTGATGTCATTTGTTTCTATAGAAACTAGACTCAAGAGGAATCTATACATATATGGCATGACTCCTAATTGTCTCTGGTTAATTTATAATGAATTTCCAAAGTCGGAACAGGAAATCCAGAAACTGTTCTGGCCCTGTCTCACGAGAACCTGAATATCTCTTAATATACTATCCATATGATTGTTTCGTTACTTTCCTATGAAAATAGATTCATCAAGGTTCGTTTACATAATTTATTCACTATTTAATTCCATTCCTACTATTTTTAGTGATTTTCCAAATCTACATCACTGCTGCTGTCAGCATCTGCCTTTAAGGTAGACTTTACCTATTTCATAGTTTCCATGATTCAACTAGCCCTTTTAGCATAAATAGCACAAATTATGATAGTGATTAACCATTCCCATGGCCAATCCTTGTTAAGCATATCCACACCTCTCAATAACCATATCCATACCAAATGATGATAACATTATGCTCAAACATAAATAAGCCATTTTCGCATGGCTATCCAAAATTATACAAGTCCAAAGGGTCCATGACCCCCAACAAAAAGGGTAGTCCTATACATGCCATTTCGAAGTTCAACCAAAATTGTACCAAAAGGGGGGCTTTGATAGTGTGGGCGACTTCGACTTCAAAATCCCGAGTCCGATAGCTGGAGAACCAAAATCTATAAAACAGAGAATCAAGAAGACGGAGTAAGCAATTTATGCTTAGTAAGTTTTGAGCAAGGGATTCCAGCACAACAAAAGTATAGCATTCATGTAGCTAAACGGATAATTTCATATGCACAATTTTTCAATATCATACTTACTTCACATTACCAACCCTTTTATTCATACACAAAGATCAACTTAGCCAAAGGCCGGTAGCTCATTTATCAACTGAGCGAATACTTATTTGTAAGGGCTCAACTAATTCAAAGCACATACGAAACATACCTTAATGTTGGGATGTTTCAAGCGTATTAACTGAAATTTTTACAGCAAGATCATTCATTCCCAAATCACGTACCTTCGGAATTTAACCGGATATAGCTACTCGTTCAAATGCCTTCGGGACATAGCCCGGTTATAGTAACTCGCACAAATGCCTTCGGGACTTAACTCGGATTTAGTAACTCGCACAAATGCCTTCGGGCTTAGCCAGGAATTAGTATCTCGCACAAATGCCTTCGGATCTTAGTCCGGATATGGTCACTTAGCACAAAGCCTTCGGGACTTAGCCCGGACATCATTCAAATAACCATGCACATTTAACAATAAATCATGGCACATTCGTATTTCGTTTTCGTTAGCAAAACTCAAACACAAGACACTTATCATTCTTGCAATTTCGGCTCAATAGCCACACACAAAGAGCATGATTTGATTTGCTTAAAACATGATCTAATCAAATCATAATTTAAGCTCTTTTACACAAGAACTTACCTCGGATGTTGTCGAACGATTCCGATAGCTATTCGACCATTTTTTCCTTCCCTTTATCGGATTTAGTTCCCCTTTGCTCTTGAGCTTAATTAAACAAATAAATTGATTTAATCATTTGAGCATCGAAAAGAGGAACACAAGGCAGTTAGCCCATATTTATACATTAGACATTAAAGTCACATATGTACGGAATCATGAATCAAACTCAACATTTTGGCTAATTTTCCCCCTTGACCGAATTTTCGAAGCCAAGACAAAAGCATCAATATGCTTGCCTCTGACCGAATACATGCAACACCAATCTCCTTCCTATGGCCGAATATGCATGTCTATGTTGGGGCCGATTGCAACACTTAATACATTCTACAAGTATGGTCACTTGTATTGACTAAACACCATTTTGTTTCAAGTTCAAAACTTGGCTAATACACACATATATACACTAGTAAAGCATCCTCTCCCTTTCCATCAATTTAACACATGCATTACTCATTAATATACAAAAATTATATTCGGCCTTAGCACACAACTTGCTAGCCGATTCTTCTCCATCTAGCAACCAATGCACATATGTGCTCACTCAAAAATGCTAAAAAGAATATTCAAGAATCATCAATCCACCATCACATGCATCATTAACAAGCTTCATATTTAGCATGCAATGGCATTAATACAAAATCCACCTAGGCCGAAAATCATCCCCATGACATAGCAAAGATTTGAACCATGGGCTAATTAGAACTCAAGCTAGCAACTAAAAAAAACATGCATGAATCTCATGGCACAACCTCAAACATACCTTGATCTAGATACAAGTATGGCCAAACCTCCTCCTAATCCTCTTCCAAACCAAACATGAAGCAAGAACTCCTTCCTCCTTCCTTAGAATTTTCGGCCAAAAGAAGATGAAAAAGGATGAACAAAATTTTTCTTTTCTTTTCTTTAACTCACGGCAATGGGGGGAAACAACCACACACTTTTTTTTTGTTTTCATCATATTCCCTTTCATTATTTTATGCCCATGCTCCTTATTTTATCATACTTCCCATGAAACACTAACTCAACATGTTTATGACATGTTCTTGCCCATCACACTTGGTCTACCATGCTTGTCATGGCCGGCCACTACTAATAGAGGGGGGGGGGAAATTGACATGCAAGTCCCCCCTTTTTCAACATGCACTAATAGGTCCTTATGCTTTGACCTATCACATTTCAAAATTTTCTCACATAAGTCCTATTTACTAAAACTCACATGCAATCGACTAAATCGAAGCTTGAAATTTTCACACATTCCTAATTACATATTCTAGACAATAAATATCACATTCGAACATTTCGGTGACTCGGTTTAGCAGTCCCGAAACCACTTCCCGACTAGGGTCAATTTTGGGCTGTCACACTCTAATAACCATATCCACTTAAAGTTTTAAATAACACTTAACATGGTCTAATTATACTCTTAAATGGCCTTAATATACCTCATTGCATGTAACCTCATCTCATCGATTTTTATACATGCTAGGTTCTCCCCTTTATATTAAGGATTTCATAACTTGTAACTCAATTAAGATTGGCTCGTTATCTTAACTCATTGCCAAAATTGTGGCCTAACCACCCCATGTGATTTGGTCATGCTAATACACCATATATAATCATCACAAGAACATTGGAACATAACATTCACAATTTGGTAGGTCATAACCTACACCAACATGAGCCAATTTCCATGGCCATATACAAGTGAATATGTATACTTTTATAAGCCTTCATTTTGGCTAATCAATGACAAATATAACAAAATAACAAAAGGCCTATACATGCCATTGAACAAAATAAGAGTATCTATATACCAAAGCTAGACAAGATGATAGTGTGTTGACTCTCCGACCGTCTCTTAATCTTAGCGAGTCCACGAGCTCTATAAGATAGGGAAAAAAGAGGGGTATGCATTTAGATGCTTAGTAAACCTGAATAACTGGAAAGTAAATTTACTGATTAATTAGCATGCATCCATATTAGGCAATAAAACCAACAAGCACGAAATAGTTTCCCTATCACATGCACTCAATCAATAAGTTAGTCTCATAACAATGCACCATGTAATTTGTCTTAGATAAGCTCATCATCCAAAGTTTTCATTTTTATATCCTATGTTAATCCTGTTGACTTTCCTAGAAATCTCGATGGATTACCCATTTACCATCAAGTCATAAGAACGATCATCTCATGTACTCACTCTCGCGAACCTCACATCATACAGCAGGATTATTAGTCCAGGCTAAATCCCCTGCAATGTAAACTCATAGGGTGATGCCGGGATTACCAGTCTAGGCTAAATCCCTTACAGCGACAAAAACCCATAATAAGCTTGGATCTCAATTACCAGTCCAGGCTAAATTCAGACCCCTGTCGGATTACCCATTCGGGCTAAATCCACAATGCACACATATTCGTCAGAAGGCTTGATCACTCAAGGAACACCTGTCTAGGCTAGATCCTTCCTATATTTGAGATCAACGGATTACCCATCCGGGCTAAATCCTTTTCTGCAACACATGCAAGATCTCAAGTCATGTAAGCCATGGTTTATCCATCGAATTTCCCTTTTTGACTTCAACCGGGACATTTATTGTCATTTCATTATTATTAACATACTTTATGGATTTTCATGCCATCATTGTAACCAATTATCATAGATTCATAATACATGTGACTGGGTATATTAATAGTTTACTTAAAGTTATTCGAACTTACTTGGTATTCGTCTTGGTTTTGCGTTTCGGTTATTCCAAAAACTTTCGTTTCCCTCGATCGACCTCCAAAATTTTTTCTTCGAGGTCTATAAGAATAAAAATGAATCATTAATACCTCACATTATTCCTTTTGAATCTAAATTTCACCCCCGAACAAAATGATCGTTTTACCCCTAACCTTTCATATTTTTACGATTTAGTCCCTAGGCTCGTATAATGAAATGCATACAATTTCCACCTTACCCAAGCCTAGCCAAATGTTTTTCCCTCTTATGGCAGCCCACATCATTCTATTATTTCACATTTCTACCACATATTTTACACCTATTGCAAAAAGGTCCTTTTCAGGGTCTTTCATGAAAATCACCTAAGAAAAGATGTTTAACACACATCCAACTTTCATATTCCTCCATAAAACATCAAAGAATAAGTATGTCACACATGGGTCATTTTGCAGACATGAACCCTAACTCAAAATATAAATAGAAATGGAGAGAGTAAGCTATTAGGATTTCAAAAATACAAAAAAAACATTAAAAACAGGGCTTGGGAGCACTTACTTTTGAGCTTGAAAATTTTGAAAACCCTAGCTGTGGAGGGCTTGAGAATTTTGGCTGGATGAAGGAGAAGAATGGCTATTTTTGCCTTCATTTTCCCATTTTATTTCATTAATTAGCCAAATGACCAAAATGCCCTTAAGCCATTTCTTTAAAATTTCATCCATACATGCCCACTTTTGTCCAAAAGCTTAAAAATTGGGCAAATTTCTCTTTAAGACCTTCTAATTAATACTCTAAAGCAATTTCATACAAATTGCTTCTAGAATCCAAGTTTTATAATTTTTTCGATTTGGTCCTTATTTTCCAATTGGACACCTTACTCATAAAATTTCTTCATGAAACTTTAACACATGCATATTATCACATCCTAGACCTTATAATAACCATAAATTAAATATTTGAATGTCGGATTTGTGGTCCCAAAACCACTGTTCTGACTAGGCCCTATTTTTGGATGTTACATTTCTCCCCTCTTAGGAACTTTCGTCCTTGAAAGTCTTACCAGTAAACAGGTACGAATATTGGCCTCTCATGGTTTCTTCTTCTCCCATGTAGCCTCTTCTACATCATGTCGATGCCATAAAACTTTTACCAAATCCACATCTTTATTTTTCAGCTATTTAACCTCATAAGCCAAAATCTTGACCGGTTCTTCACCATAAGTCATATCTGATCTAATTTCGATCTCAGTCAATGAAATCACATGAGAGGGGTCTGATCGATATCACCTTAACATAGATACATGGAATACATCATGAATCTTTTCTAGTTTTAGTGGCAATGCCAAGCGATAAGCTAATGGTCTAACTCTTTCAGTGATCTCGTATGGTCCGATAAACCGTGGACTCAGTTTGCCTTTCCGGCTAAATCTTAATACCTTTTTCTATGGAGATACTTTCAAGAATACTTTATCTCTGACTTGGACCTCAATCTCTTTTCTTTTCAGATTAGGATATGACTTTTGTCTATCCAATGCTGGTTTTAAGCAATCACGTATCACTTTAACCTTTTCTTCAGTTTTCTTGATTAGATCAACTCCGTTAATCTGACTCTCCTTGATTTCTATCCAATACAATGGAGTTCGGCACTTTCTGCCATACAAGGCCTCATAAGATGCCATCTTAAAACTCGTTTGAAAACTATTGTTGTAGGCAAACTCTACCAATGGCAGGTATTCTTCCTTGCTGCCCTGAAGTTTAAGGATGCAACATCGTAACATATCCTCAAGAATCTGAATTATCCGTTTAGACTGACTATCAGTCTGTGGGTGAAAAGCTATACTAAAACTCAACCTAGTACCTAAAGCTTCTTGTAACATTTTCCAGAATCTCAAAGTGAATCTCGAGTCTCTGTCTAAAATAATCAATCACGGCACCCCGTGTAATCTCACAATTTCAGATATATACAAATCGACAAACTTGTCAAGTGAATAATATGTTCTTACCGGAATAAAATGAGCCAAATTTGTCAACTTATCAACCACAACCCATATAGCATCTTTCTTTTTCAGGGTTAATGGTAATCTTGTCACGAAGTCCATAGTGATTCTGTCCCACTTCCATTCGGGAACCATCACAGGCTGTATTAAACCAGAAGGTACTTGATGTTCAGCTTTGGCTTGCTGACATATCAAGCATTTTGATACAAATTTGGAGATGTCTTTTTTCATGCCATCCCACCAATACATTTTCTTCAAATTAGTGTACATCTTGGTACTTCCCGGATGAATAGAAAAACGGCTATCATGTGCTTCTTGCAAAATTCTCTAAATAATTTCATCATTCCTCGGTAGACAAACTCTGTCTCTGAACATTAAACATCCATCAGGACCAATCTGAAAGTCTAATTCAATGCCCAACTGGCATTGAGTTCTTTTAGCTTGCAGGTCATTATCATTAGTCTGAGCATCATAAATTTCCTGAAGAAATGTCGGCCTAGCCCTTTCTACCAAGACTGAACCATCATCAAACAACCCAATCGAGTGCCCATGGCCATTAGTGCAAACAAGGATATTCTGCTTAATGCATCAGCGACTACATTCGCCTTTCCAGGGTGGTAATCGATGATCAGCTCATAGTCTTTAATTAATTCTAACCATCTCCACTGTCTTAGATTCAAATCTTTTTGAGTCAGGAAATAATTCAAATTCTTGTGGTCTGTGAATATATGACAAGTCTCACCATATAAGTAATGGCTCTAGATTTTTAAGGCAAAAATAATGGCAGCAAGCTCTAAGTCGTGCGTCAGATAATTCTTCTCGTGTGGCTTCAACTGTCGTGAAGCATAGGCTATCACCTTGCCATCTTGCATAAGTACACAACCCAGTCCATTTAAGGATGAATCACTGTAGACCACAAATTCTTTTCCCGACCCAGGCAATACTAGAATAAGGGCTTTAGTCAGCAATGTCTTCAACTTCTCGAAACTCTGCTGACACTTTTCTGTCCATTCAAACTTAATGTCTTTCTGTAGCAACCTCGTCATTGGAGTCGCTATTATAGAGAATCCTTTCACAAATCTCAGTAGCAACCGGCTAAGCCCAAAAAGCTTCTAACCTCAGTTACATTATTAGGTGGTTTCCATTCAATAATGGTAGAGATCTTACTTAGATCAACTCGGATGCCATCACCCGAAACAATATGACCTAAGAACCCTACTTCTTGGAGCCAAAATTCATTCTTGCTAAACTTAGCATACAATTGTTTTTCCTGTAAAGTCTGTAACACAGTTCCCAGATGCTTTGCATGCTCTGTCTCATCCTTGGAATAAATTAAAATGTCGTCAATGAACATGACGGCGAACCTGTCCAGGTATGGCTAAAATATCCTATTCATTAGGTCCATAAATACGGCTGGTGCATTCATTAAACCAAATGGCATGACAAGGAATTCATAGTGACCATACCTCATTCTGAAAGTTTTTTTAAGTACATCCGATTCCTTAACTCGCAACTGATAGTAGCTAGATTTTAGGTCTATCTTAGAAAACACAGTGGCTCCCCTCAACTGGTCGAACAAATCATTGATTCTTGGCAAAGGATACTTATTCTTAATAGTCACCTTGTTCAGTTGATGATAATCTATGCATAGCCTCATCGAACCATCCTTATTCTTTACAAACAATACGGGAGCACCCCAAGGCAAAAAACTTAGCCTTGTAAAACCTTTATCTGTCAGTTCTTGCAATTGTGCTTTTAACTCTTTCAACTCGATTGGTGCCATCCTGTACAGAGCAATAGAAATAGGAGCTGATCCTGGTACTAATTCAATACCAAACTCTATCTCTCTATTAGGAGGTAGTCTAGGTAATTCTTTTAGGAACATGTCTAGATATTCACATACTATTGGTATGGATTCAATCTTCAACTCCATTTCCTTAGTGTTCAGTATAAAAGCAAGGTAGGCTTCATACCCTTTTCCTATATATCTTTGAGCAACTATTGATGTGATTACAACCAGCAGAGTATCTAACTTTCTTGAATCAACCTGTAGAATCTTAGCATCTAGGCACTTCAATTCAATATCCTTGCCACCACAATTTACAATTACATCATACAGGGCTAACCAATCCATGCCAAGTATTACATCAAACTCATCAAATGGCAATAGCATAAGGTTACCCGAAAAACAGTGACCCTAAATCGTCAAAGGACAATTCTTACAGACTTTATCAACCAAGACTGACTTGCCTAAGAGGTTCGACACTCTGATTATAAATTATGTAGGTTCAATGGATATATTTAAACTAGACACCAATCTCATGCAAATGTATGAATGCGTCGATCCTGGATCAATTAAGGCAACAACACAAGTGTTAAAAAGAGAAAAAGTACTCGTGATGACGTCAGGAGCATAAGCTTCCTCTTGAGCGCGTATTGCATATGTTCTTGCCGAGGCTCAAGTCTCTAATTTTGCAGTGTCTTTGGCTGCAACCTGACTGCCACTAGCACTTCCAGGATATCTCAGATGTCTACCTCGCGGAATAGGAGCACTCAATTTCGGGGCTACTTCTACCTCTTTATCAGTTCGCTCTGGGCAGTCTCTAAGGAAGTGGTCAAGACAACCACATCTATAGCACGCACCGCTCTTCATCCGGCACTCTTCGAAGTGAAATTTATTGCAGCTTTTACACTTTGGCTTTTGGTCGTCCACATTCCCCACACTAGTCACCATAGGGGAGGAAGACTTTTGATTACGTCGTTTGGAGCCTCTCACTCAACCAGAATATCCTACCGATGGAGTGGAGCGTTCATGTTGACTCCTTGATTTTTTTGTGCGAAATGAGAGCGTCTTACCACTGGATCTCTTGTTCGCAACTCGAGCCTCTCTCTTAGCTTGCTTCCTTTCAATATTGAGTTTCTCGACCTTCTTGGCCCGATCAGCTAATGCAGCAAACTCTCGTATCTCAAGAATCCTAATCAATAGCTTAATTTCCTTATTCAGACCTTCCTCGAAGCGTTTACACATTTCTGACTCTATTTGAACCCATTCAGTCGCATACTAACTTAGCCTTACAAACTCCCTTTCATATTTCGCTACAGTCTTATTTCCTTGTTTGAGTTTCAAGTGTTCATTTCGCTTCGAGTCTAAGAACCTTTGACTGATGTATTTCTTATTAAACTCCACTTGGAAAAATTCCCAAGTAATGTTTTCCTTTGGTACCACTGAAGATACGGTCTTCCACCAGTGGTATGCAGTATCCTTTAGGAGAGATACAGCACACTTTAAACACTCCTCAGGTATACACAATAATTCGTCCAACACTCGTGTAGTATTCTCGAGCCAGAACTCGGCTCATTTAGCATCATCATCAATTTTAGCTCTAAATTCTTCAGCCCCATACTTTCTAAGCTTGTCCGCCAAGGTTTTACTAACTCTTACAGGTGCCATACCTCGTGGCCCTTCCTCATCAGGTCGGCTAGGGGGCAGGGGAGGTCATGGTATGTTGGGACGATTCCTCAAATAATCCCCAAACCATTCATCCATCATGTCAAATAAGGTGGCTCTAGCCTCTTCCTAACCTTCAGACATAGGCCTTCTACTACTAGTAGAAACAGCTCATTACAAAAAAGCTAGAGCATGGCTCTCGGCTCCCTCAAACTCATTTTGTGCATGAGTGGAAGACATTTACTATATTCAAAGACAATTAAACAGTTAGAAGATATCACACTATCAATATTCATATAACGACATGTATAGCTAAACTCGATACACTCTACGGTAGTCATAGAATCGACTAAACCGTAGCTCTGATACCATTAAATGTAACACCCCTTACCTGTACTTGAGATCGGGACCAAGTATGAGCCATTACCAGGCATGTACTCAAACATTTTCGGGAAATACAGGTTATATTTCTAATTTGAACCCAATCAAACAACATCTTAGTGTCCCTAATATGGGCCTACAGGGCCCAAAACATACACTGAGGAAGGTCTGAGACTAAACCGAGGACCTGAGAAAGTTCTTGAAAAAGTTTCTAAGTTAAGCCTCACACGCCCGTGTAAAGGCAATGCATATGCACGTGTGATTTGGGACACGCCCGTGTCCCCTACCCGTGTGAAACTAATTGAATTTATTTTCTATTTTGAACCTACAGGGGTTTTCAAACGGCCAAGTACACGCCTGTGTCCCTGGCCCGTGTCCTTCACACGGCCTAGACACACCCATGTGGTCGTCCGTGTCCAAAAACTCGAGCTTTTTTTTTATGATGTCAGCATGCATTTAAGGGCACACTGCCAAGACACACGCCCGTGTGCTAGGTTGTGCCCTCCACAAGGTTGAGATACACGACCATGTCTCTACCTGTGTGTCTACTACCATGTATTTTGACTTAATATTTTTAGATACAGGGGACACACGGCCATTTCACCGCCCATGGGGTGGTTCGTGTGTCACACACGCCCGTGTGTCCACCTGTGTTGACCTTGTTAGGCTATTTTCCAAGCCTTAGATCACCCTCTAATAACCATATCCACTTATAGTTTTCAATAACACTTAACATGGTCTAATTATACTCTTAAATGACCTTAATATAGCTCATTGTATGTAAACCTCATCTCATCAGTTTTTATACATGCTAGGTTGTCCACTTTGTATTAAAGATTTCCATGACTTGTGACTCAATTAAGATTGGCTCGTTATCTTAACTCAATGCCAAAATTGTGGCCTAACCACCCCATGTGATTTGGTCATGCTACATATGACTAATTATAAAACACCATTTATAATCATCACAAGAACATTGGAACATAACATACACAATTTGGTAGGTCATAACCTACACCAACATGAGCCAATTTCCATGGCCATATACAAGTGAATATGTATACTTTTATAAGCCTTCATTTTGGCTAATCAATGACACATATAACAAAATAACAAAAGGCCTATACATGCCATTGAATAAAATAATAGTATCTATATACCAAAGCTAGACAAGATGATAGTGTGTTGACTCTCCAATCGTCTCTCAATCTTTGCGAGTCCACGAGCTCTATAAGACAGGGAAAAGAGAGGGGTAAGCATTTACATGCTCAGTAAGCCCGAATAACTGGAAAGTAAACTTACCGATTAATTAGCATGCATCCATATTAGGCAATAAAACCAACAAGCATGAAATAGTTTCCCTATCACATGCACTCAATCAAAAAGCTAGTCTCATAAAACTGCACCATGTAATTTGTCTTAGATGAGCTTATCATCCAAAGTTTTCATTTTTATATCCCATGTTAATCCCATTGAGTTTCCCGGAAATCTCGACGGATTATCCATTTATCGTCAAGTTATAAGAGCGATCATCTCATGTACGCACTCCCGCGAACCTCACATCATACGCTGGGATTACGAGTCCAGGCTAAATCCCCCGTAATAAAACTCATTGGGTGATGCCGGGATTACCAGTCTAGGTTAAATCCCTTGCAGCGACAAACACCTGTAATGAGCTCAGATTTGAATTACCAGTCCAGGCTAAATTCAGACCCTAGTCGGATTACCCGTCCGGGCTAAATCCACAATGCACACATATTCTTCGGGAGGGTCGATCACTCAAGGAACACCCGTCCTGTAACACCCCGTACCCGATACCGTTGCCGGAGTCGGACACGAGGGGTTCACAGACTAAATTCGCTTACTATCGCAGTCCATTTTAAAAATTTCCAGGCAGCTGGCTAACTGCGTCACTGTCACCTTAAAAATCATATCTTGAGTTTCAAACTCAAAAATCAGTTTCGTAATTTTTCCCTGAAACTAGACTCATATGCCCATCTACATTATTTTTTCTAGAATTTTTGGTCTGGCCAATTAGTACAGTTTATTCGTTAAATTCTCCCCTGTTACAGGGTGCGACTACACTGACCTTCATGCATTGCGATTTGGATATCTCCCTGCACAGAATTTCAATACTGATGCCGTTTGTTTCTATAGAAACTAGACTCAGAGAGGAATCTATACATATATGGCATGACTCCTAATTATCTCTGGTTAATTTATAATTAATTTCCAAAGTCGGAACAGGGAATCCAGAAACCGTTCTGGCCCTGTCTCACGAGAACCTGAATATCTCTTAACATACTGTCCATATGATCGTTTCGTTACTTTCCTATGGAAATAGATTCATCAAGGTTCTCTTACATAATTTATTCACTATTTAATTCCATTCCTAATATTTTTAGTGATTTTTCACATCCACATCACTGCTGCTGCCAGCATCTGTTTTTTTTAAGGTAAACTTTACCTATTTCATGATCCTCCATGGATCAACTAGAGTTTGTCATACATATTCCAAAAGTGATCAAGAATAACCCTTCCCATGGCTAACCGTTACCAACATTTCCATACCTCTCGACGGACAACATACAAAACGATTATAATGCTATGATCAAAGTATATTTAAGCCATTTTCGCATGGCTATCCAAATTTACACAAAACCGAAGGGTACATGACCAACAACAAAAGGGTAGTCCTATACATGCCATTTCAAAGTTCAACCAAAATTGTACCAAAAGGGGCTTTGACAGTGTGGGAGACTTCGACTTCCAAAAATCCTGAGTCCGATAGCTGACGAACCAAAATCTATAAAACAGAGATTCAAAGAACGGAGTAAGCATTTAATGCTTAGTAAGTTTTAAGCAGTGTCAACAGATAACAATCAAATTATAACATAGTTGTTCGTATTTTTATTTCACTCTTCCTTCGGGCATACCATCCCTTTACCGAATATGCACATCTCATCATATACAATAGGCAGATAAACTTTCACATAAAAGTGAGCTCATGTGACATAGATATATCGTATGATTTCACATAACCTCTCACACTGATCCGATGTCACATAATCATAGGAATAGTCTCATAGATTGATCTCGTATGCATCACATAACTACCTTATGATTTAGTGAAAATCAAGCTCACATATAAACTTGGAGTACATACCTGTTTAACCTTTCGCATTGAATATATTTATAAGCAATTCTTATTACGAAGTCTTACCCGGACATAATCTCCACACGAAGTTATCGGGTCTTACCCGGACAAAATCCCCACACGTAGTCATCGGGTCTTTAGAGCTCGGATATAGTACGAGCACGAAGCTTACGGACATTAATCAGTGATAATATTCTTGCATAAAGCCTGCGGGGTTTTAACCCGGATATAGTACTGACACAAATGCCCTTCGGGACTTATCACATTTATACACTTTCACATCCATCACGTTGGCCACTCGGCCCTGTCACATATATACACTTTCACATTCATCACATCGGCTATTAGGCCTTATCACATATATACACTTTCACATTCATCACATCGGCCATTAGGCCTTATCACATATATACACTTTCACATTGATCACATCGGCCATTAGGCCTTATCACATATATACACTTTCACATTCATCACATCGGCCATTAGGCCTTATCACATATATACACTTTCACATTCATCACATCGGCCATTAGGCCTTATCACATATATACACTTTCACATTCATCACATCGGCCATTAGGCCTTATCTCATATATGCATGTTCACATCCATCACATAGAATCCTAAATCAAAATATAGATTTTCATGTATTCACATCACAATTATCCAAATATACTTCACATACCACATATACTTTCACGTATACACACTGTCTTGGCTGAATCTACATCTATCATTTTCCAATATCACAATTTAGAATTCACGTATGGGTTTAATCAATAACTTATGAGCAACTAAAACAAGTTTATCAAGGTTTACAACACAATCTCAAATTCAGCACAAGCTGTTTTTCCTGAGCAATAGTCACTAAATTATTTATAACTGGAGCTACAAAACTCCAAATCACTTTCCATTAATTTTTCCTGAATATAGACTCGTATATCTTCCATCCATAAAATTTCCAGAATTTTAGGTTTGGCGAATCAATACCAGATTTTTCTTAAATTTTCCCCTGTTTCACTGTTTGACTAATCTGACCACTCTTCACTACGAATCAAATTTCTCATTTTACAGAATTCAAAATGTGCTGTATTTGATTTCATTTGAAACTAGACTCATTAAGGAGTCTAAGCATATAAATTTTATCTTATAACCATTTTTGTACAATTTATAATGATTTTCTAAATACAGAACAGAGGATTACAGTGTCATTCTGCGCTGTCTCACACAACTTTAAGTATCTCATTATCGGAAATTCCTTTGCTTACACGGTTTCTTTTATAAGAAACTAGACTCATTAAGCTTTAATTTCATGTCTCATTCAGCCTCTAATTCAAATCCATAAATTTATGGTGATTTTCTAAAGTCACGTTACTGCTGCTGTCCTAAGCAGACTATTTCAAATTACCCTTAAATTCCCAAGCTCAAACACTTAAGAACTTACCATTTGAACTTAGAACATATCATGGTCACATCATATCTTATTAAATCAACTCATCATGTCCTATTATAATTGAATTTACTCAACGTTTAATCACTTAAAACTTACCTCGGATGTTGTCGAACGATTTCGGCGGCTATTCGACCACTTTTTCCTTCCCTTTATCGGATTTAGTTCCCCTTTGCTCTTGAGCTTAATTCAAACAAATTTAACTCATTAAAGTCTCATTTTGCTAGCTTATGGCCGAATATACACATAACTTATGTACTTATTCATGTGGCCGAACATACATGTCTATGTTGGGGCCGATTGCATCACAACACCATACCATCTCAATTTTTGGTCATGGTTAAACAAAGAACTTAATGTCTCACTCAAAAATGCTAAAAAGAAGATTCAAGAATCATCAATCCACCATCACATGCACCATTACAAAGCTTCACTTTTAGCATGCAAATGATATCAACACCAATCCACCTTGGCTGAATATCATCTCCATGACATAGTAAAGATTTGAACCATGGGCTATTTAGAACTCAAGCTAACTACTAAAACATGCATGCATCTCATGGAACATCATCAAACATACCTTAGTCTATCAAACCACCATAGCCGCTTTCCTCAAAGCTTTTTTTCCTTCTTTTTCTTTCTCCTATTCGGCCAAGAACAACATGAGAGCCTTTCTCTTCTTTTTTTTTGTCATGCATGAGAATGATGAACACATTTTTTTCTCTCTGTTTTCTTCCTTCAATTTCTTATTAGTTTATTGCCCATGCTTCTTATTTTATTCTTCCATTAACACAACATGTTTCATGACATGTTTTGCCCATGCTTCTTATTTTATTCTTCCATTAACACAACATGTTTCATGACATGTTTTGCCCATGCTTCTTATTTTATTTTTCCATTAACACAACATGTTTTGCCCATCATCCCTTGTCATGGCCGGCCACTAGTACTTAAATGGGGGGAAATTGACATGCAAGTCCACCCCTTTGATTACATGCACTATTAGGCCACTTGCATTTGCCTAGCACAGTTTTAAATTTTCTCACATAAGTCCTATCAACTAAATTCACATGCAATTAACTAAATCGAAGCTTAAAACTTTCACACATTTATATTCACATATTTTAGGCAATAATTATTACATTCAAATAATTTGGTGACTCGGTCTAGCGGTCCCGAAACCGCTTTCCGACTAGGGTCACTTTAGGGGTGTCACACGTCCGGGCTAGGTTCTTCCTATAATTGAGATCAACGGATTAACCGTCCAGGCTAAATCCTTTTCTGTAACACATGCAGGATCTCAAGTCATGTAAGCCATGGTTTATCCATCGAATTTCCCTTTTTGACTTCAACCGGGACATTTATTGCCATTTCATTATTATTAACATACTTCACGGATTTCCTTGCCATCATTATAACCAATTATCATGCATTCATAACACATGTAACTAGGCATATTAATAGTTTACTTAAAGTTATTCGACCTTACCTAGTATTCGTCTCAGTTTTGCGTTTAAGTTATTTTGAAACCTTTCGTTTCCCTCGATCGACCTCCGAAATTTGTTCCTCGGGGTCTATAACAATAAAAATGAATAATTAATATCTCACATTATACGTTTCGAGTCTAAATTTCCCCCCAGACAAAATGACCGTTTTGCCCCTAACCTTTCACATTTTTACGATTTAGTCCCTAGGCTCGTATAATGAAATGCATGCAATTTTCACCTTACCCAAGCCTAGACAAATGTTTTTCCCTCTTATGGCAGCCCACATCATTCTATTATTTCACATTTCAACCACATATTTTACACCTATTGCAAAAAGGTCATTTTAAAGGTTTTTCATGAAAATCACCTAAGAAAATATGTTTAACACACATCCCACTTTCATATTCCTCCATAAAACATCAAAGAATAAATATGTCACACATGGGCCATTTTGCAAACATGAAACCTAACTCAAAATATATATAAAAATGGAGAGAGTAAGCTACCGGATTTCAAAAATACAAAGAACATTAAAAATAGGGCTTGGGAGCACTTACTTTTGAGCACTTACATTAAAAACGGAATTTCATCTAGATGAGGGAGAAGAATGGCTGATTTTTGCCTTCATTTTCCCATTTTATTTCATTAATTAGCCAAATGACCAAAATGCCCTTAAGCCCTTTCTTTAAAATTTCATCCATACATGCCCATTTTTGTCCAATAACTTAAAAATTGGGCAAAGTTCTCTTTAAGACCTTCTAATTAATAGTCTAAAGCAATTTCATACAAATTTCTTCTAGAATCCAAGTTTTACAATTTATTCAATTTGGTCATTATTTTCCAATTGGACACCTTACTCATAAAATTTCTTCATGAAACTTTAACACATGCATATTATCATATTCTAGACCTCATAATAACCATAAAATAAATATTTCAATGTCGAATTTGTGCTCTCGAAACTACTATTCTGACTAGGCCCTATTTCAGGATGTTACAATTAAATTTCAGAAAAAGAATCAAAGAGTAACATTGAAGGAAGAAGAAAAGCTCGCTTATGAACCCTAACCCATCTAACACACATATATATATGACTCATTTCATCATAGTTGAACTTAACAAGTGGCACAAATTAAAATATCTATCATCCTTAATGGTCTACAGTTTTTGATAGAAACATTAATGAGACCGTTGCATAATAGATATCAGACCAATCTATCCAGTTGGTTTCTAACCAGGTCACTTTACAACCCAACCAGCACATTACTTAAGACAAACATGGCGTATTATACATTTGAAAATAACTCATACCATAATTACCTTATTGTTTCACTTATATTCATGTCGGTTACTATACGTCGACACATATGCATCAAAAGTAATAATTGGGCAGATTACACTTTGCCAACTAGATTATTTCACTACTACATGCCTTAACATTGGATCCTCTAGACTTGGGATGTAACAATCATTATAGCCAAAGGACATCCTAGGTACATGCCAAGATCAATGAACACATCGCCAACACTTGAGTTCGAGATTGCCATGCTGAGTCGATGATCAAATTGTAAGTTACCAAACCTACGCATAGAAAAAAAATCCTACGCTGAGTATAACTCAGTGGTATTTCTATAATCCAAACACTATAACATAACATAAGACATTTGAGTAGCATAAGTTAAAAATGCATGATGTTATGCAATTTAATATGTCATCTAACCATTTCTAATTCAATCTTCATGTAGTTAGTGAGCATGTCTAACATTATATCAACACATACCACAAATATACATTCCTTTTCACATATCACTTTCATTTACTAACCATTTGCCATTTTAATATCAATTTCACATCTCTTATAGATCATTCAATCACTTGAATTTTAAGCACTTATCCAACATCAACATTTCAATCATACACCTTTCATTTTTATAAATTATTCAAACATATGACAGCAGTGATCAGCTCAAGATGTACTCAATTTCTTAGTTATTTAAATATACACATTTTTGTAACTATTCGATTTAGTCAAAATGAACACAAATCAATTCAAATCAGTCCAGTAAATCCCATAATCATAAACTATCTCACTTTATGTTCTTACCATACACAAACAGTTCAATATGCAACAACTTACAAGTAGTTCGGAATATAGAAAGGCAAACCGTAAACTCTAAGCAATTTGTAGATGACTTTATCTTTACCTTTTTGTTTTGAGGAATCCAAGTCAATGTTAGCTATGAATTAACATAAATACACCAAATCATCAATACACAATAATTTGACATTCAATTGGTAATTTATGAAAATTTTGAATTTTTTTAAATTTAGTCCCTAAAATCGGGACTAACATAACTTTAAATTTAACCTCTAATTTTATACCAATTTCACTCAAAGCCCAGTTTGACAACCTATTTCTCATTTCTATCACCAGTTTCAAAATTTGTGCAATTTAGTCCCTACTACACTAAATCATCAATTAACATTGCAATTTAGTCCTTTTTAATACTAAATTTAAAAATCTATCAAATTGGTCCTAAAACCTCAACTATTCAACAATGGTAACATCCATAAACATAACCAGTATCGAAAAATATGACATGGGTCAGCAAGCTTAAGCTCCCGAGATTCAGAAAACATAAAAATTACAAGAAAATGACTAAATTGAACATACCAAATTGAAGATTGAAAGTTAGAACCCTAATGTCAAATTCTTCTATTCTCTTCTTCCTACATTCAATTTTGGTGAAAGGTAGAAGGCAACCTTTCTCTTTCTTTCCATTAGCTAAATATATTACTTTGTTTATGTTTTGTTTTATTTTATAGCTTTTATCATATTTTTCTTTAATTTAAACTTAAGTTACCATCCACTAAATGTAATCTAAGGGTATATTTGATATATGTCACATCTTAAAAATCGAGTTAGTAGAAATTAGGGTTAGTGAACCAAGAGTGGTCATGCCCCAATTTTTAAAAGTTATCTTTGCGTATTAGATAATAAATAAGTATTTAGTCTAGTGGTCAATTAGTGGTGGAGTTGTCCTTGAAGATCTGAGTTTGAGTCTCTTCCCTCACATCATTTTCTGTTTTGAGCAATTTTGCTTCAAAATCCTAGTTTGTGTTATGCCTTGTTTTAAGATAAATGACGTTATCATTTAACAAAGAAATTGAAGTGGTTTTGAAACTTTCATGTTTATTCCATGATCAATTCATTGTAACTCCCTTGTCTTCCCATGAATGAGATGTTGGGAGTTTGAATTTTAACTTTGAATTTGGTAGCTAGTGTTGCCATTCCATAGTAAACATTTTGATTAAAAATAATTTTTGTTTGCTATCACATTTTTTCTTTTTCTCCTCTCTATCAACCATCGTGAGCCACCCTTCCTTAGAAGTTCTCCACCATATTTATTTTATTTTTCTACTGTTTCTTATCGTTCAACTCTTCTCCTCTACCATTCCACCACCTTTGGCCACCCATAGCCACCATATCACCACCACGAAAACCACCTTGTGCCACCCAAAAATTGGTTGCTCCTCCTTGATATTCTCTTTTCTTTTCATTTTACTTTAACAAATTGAATCACCACCTATCAACCACCACCATTTTATTAAATCACCACTACAAAACCACCATACCACCACACTAACACCACCATTTCTTTTCAAGTAAAGTTAAATATTCTTTTATCAAGTGGCTAATTTGGGTTGAAGGTTTAATTCGAGAAGCATAGTCTTTTTCTGAGTCCAAGTTGGAGTTTTGGTTGAAGGAAATTAGGGGTAAGCGTTTGTTACAAGTATGGAGAATAAGTTGGTTTATAGTCAATTTCTCCTTTGGGTTATAAGCAATTTCTAATTTTGAATATCATTTCATTAGGTACTAAACAAATTCTTATTCATTGGATCTAAAGAGTTTGAAATCAATTTAGGATTTATGATTTGTACAATTTAAGGTGGTGTGCATTTTATACAAGATAAATACATAAGGATTTGACTACTATTTATCGATCTATTTTACAAATGAAAACATAATGATTTTTGTTACTACATGTGAGTGGCTATGTGGTTATAAGTTAAGTTATTCTCACTTGATTTTTAATGATATGATATGATAAATATTGTTATGAATTGATAATTTCTTTCTAACTTATGTTGTGCAAAAATCATGGCTATATGTTAATTGTAAAAACATGGATTACCATGAATTTTTAAACTTATATGTACATGAAAGCATGTTTAACATGCCTATTGTTTTATAAATGAGATTGTTTTCCATGATGCATTACATCGGGTTGGGACATGTGTAAGGAGGAAGATTGTGACAGCCCTAAAGTGACCCTAGTCGGAAAGTGGTTTCGGGACCACTAAACCGAGTCATAAAAATAATTAACCGTCATAGTTGATGCTTATTATATGTATGTATGCATGTATAAAAATTTCATATTGGAATTTTGTTAATTGTAAGTGAATTTTATTAAATAGGACTTATGTGGGAAAATTTAGAAATGTGGTAGGCAAATGCAAAGTGGCCTATTTATGCATGTTGCAAAATAATTGTACTTGCATGTCAAATTAACCAAAGAACAAGATGGTGGCCGGCCATGCTATAAGTTAAAGCCTATTATAAACATTTGGTGTTAGTGTTTTATGGGAGAAAGAATAAAATAAAAGGTTAGTAATAAAGTAATGAAAAGGGAGGGGTGATGAAAACAAAGTTGTCTCATCCATGTTTCCCCCCCTTTTGCCGTGACTTGAGGAAGAAAGAAAAGAAGAAATCGGTTCTTCTTGGCCGAAATGAAAAGAGGAAGAAGGGAGTGAAGCATTCGGTTATCCTAGGTCAATATTAAGCTCAAAAGCAAAGGGGAACTAAATCCGATAAAGGGAAGGAAAAAGTGATCGAATAGCCGTCGAAATCGTTCGACAACATCCGAGGTAAGTTTCTGAGTAATGAAACTTAGTTTACGATTTGATTAAGTCATGACGTATAATCATAACAAATATACGGTGATATAATGATTCTATTTGAATTATATGTTGAGTTAATTAGTCTATACGTATGATGGGTAGCCGTATGTGCATAGAGATCATGTCACAAAGCAAACCAAATCATGCTGTTTGTATGTGGCTATTGAGCCGAAAATGGGAATGCTTAATAATTGACTTGTGTTTGAATTCTAGTTATGAAAATGAAATAAAGATGTGTCATGATTTACTGATATGTGCATGAATATTCGGATGATAACCGGGCTAAGTCCCGAAGGCATTTGTGCTAGTGACTAATTCCGAGCTAAGTCCCGAAGGCATTGTTGCGAGTTACTAACTCCGGGCTAAGTCCCGAAGGCATTTGTGGGAGTTACTATATCCGGGCTAAGTCCCGAAGGCATTTGTGCGAACTACTATATCCGGGCTAAGTCCCGAAGGCATTCGAGCGAGTAGCTATATCCGGTTAAATCCCGAAGGTACTTGGTTTGGGACTGAGCAATCTTGCTGTAATAATTTCAATTGATATGCTCGTAAAATCCCAACGATAAGGTATGTTTCGTATATGCATTGGATTAACTTATTCCTTTTAAATAGTATTCGCTTAGTCGATTAATGAGCTTCCGGCTTTTGGTTAAG
This sequence comes from Gossypium hirsutum, assembly GCF_007990345.1. Taxonomy (NCBI): domain Eukaryota; kingdom Viridiplantae; phylum Streptophyta; class Magnoliopsida; order Malvales; family Malvaceae; genus Gossypium; species Gossypium hirsutum. The sequence goes on from NC_053425.1 coordinate 92,760,573, forward strand.
TTGATTTCTTATGTATGAGTATAAGGGTTGGTAATGTGAAGTAGGTATGATTTTGAGAATGTGTGTATATGAAATTATCCGTTTAGTCATATGAATGCTATACTTCAATTGTGCCTAATTTCATTGCTCAAAACTTACTAAGCATTAAATGCTTACTCCGTTTCTTTGATTCTCTGTTTTATAGATTTTGGTTCGTCAGCTATCGGACTCGGGATTGTCAAAGTCGAAGTCGTCCACACTATCAAAGCCATTTTGGTACACTTTTGGTTGAACTCTGAAAATGGCATGTATAGGACTACACTTTTATTGTTAGTCAAGTACCTTGGTGTTGTATATATTTGGATAGCCATGCGAAAATGGCTTATATATTTTGAGCATAGTGTTATAAACATTTTGTATGTATATGGTTAATGAGAGCTGTGGATATGCTTGGCAATGATTGGCCATTGGAATGGTTAATCATGATCATTTTGGTGCTTTGTATGACAAATTCTAGTTGATTCATGGAAAACCATGAAATATGTAAAGTTTACCTTAAAAATTGATGCTGACAGCAGCAGTGGTGTGGATTAGAAAAATCACTAAAAATTGTAGGAATGGAATTAAATAGTGAATAAATTATGTAATCGAACCTTTATGAATCGACTTTCACTTGGAAGAAACGAAATGATCATATGAGTCGTATTTTAAGATATATTTAAGTTTTCGTGGAACGGGGCAGAGCGATTTCTGGATCCCCTGATCTGACTTTGGAAATTCACTATAAATTAACCAGAGATAATTAGAGGTCATGCCATATATTTATATATTTCTTTTTTAGTCTAGTTTCCTTAGAAACAAACGGCATAAGTATTGAAGCCCTGTACAGGGATATATATAAGTCGTAATGCATGAAGGTCAGAGCAGTCGAACCCTAAAAAAGGGGAGAGTTTAAATAATAAACTGTACTAATTGGCTTGACCAAAAATTCTAGAAAAAAATTTGTAGATGGATATATGAGTCTAGTTTCAGGTAAAATTTACGAAACTGGTTTTTGAGTTTTGGAACTCAAGATATGATTTTTAAGGTAACAATGACACAGTTAGCCAACTTGTCTGGAAATTTTTAAAATGGACTGTGAAAATAAATGAAATAAGTCCGTAAATACTTCGTGTTCGACTCCGGCAACGATCTCGGGTACGAGGTGTTACAATTTTATTGGTATCAGAGCTACGGTTTAGTCGATTCTAGGACTACCGTAATACGTTTGGGTCTAGCTATACATGCCATTATGTGATTATTTGATAGTGTGGTGATTTCTGACAATTGAAAATGTGTTTATTTATAGTAATGGATCCCGATCCCAACCGAGCGGTAGCTGATGATCTTGAGAGTGTAGCGCCTGCTCCCGCACAAGGGACAGCGCCGGCGGACTCTCAATCTATTGCTAGTAATCCGAATGATGAAGCTAGACAAGCTTTTTATAGCGTGATGAATGATTGGTTCAACCAATATATTCGAACTAATACGGTTGTTCCACAACCTCCATTCCCGACTAATACCACCCCCGCACCTATAATACCTCTGGCAACTGACCAAATAAGGTCAAATAAGCCCCCAGTTGACAGAATCCGAAAACACGGGGCTACTGAATTTAAAGCTACGGACAGTGATGATGCCGAGCAAGCTGAATTTTGGTTGGACAACACTATTCGGGTACTCGATGAGCTATCTTGCACACCCGATGAGTGCCTAAAGTGTACTATCTCCTTGCTACGTGATTCTGCCTACTATTGGTGGAATACGTTGACTTCTGTTGTGCCCAGAGAGCAAGTAACTTTGGAGTTTTTCCAAACCGAGTTTCGAAAAAAGTATATCAGTCAGAGATTCATGGATTAAAAACGGAAGGAATTTTTTAAACTTAAACAAGGTTCCATGTCGGTTACCGACTATGAACGAAATTTTGTAAGGCTTAGCCGGTACGCTCAAGAATGTATTTCTTCAGAAGCCGTGATGTGTAAACGTTTCAAGGATGGACTGAATGATGATATAAAGCTGTATGTTGGCATTTTGGAAATCCGAGAATTTGTGGTACTTGTCGAGCGAGCTTGCAAAGCCGAGGAGCTCAGTATGGAGAAAAGAAAAGCTGAGGTGGGAGCAAAGGAGTTTCGTAAGAGGTCTTCGGGGAAGCCCTTCCAACAGTCATCGAAGAAATTTAGAGATGACTTAGGCCGGTCTAGATACACTTCGGGTTTTTCTAGACGAGATCGCGATCGACCCCCTGTGAGTGCACGAGTCACTTCGGTCACCAGTGTTGGAAATGATCGTCGAGACAGAACGGAGTGTCAATATTGTGGTAAATGGCATTCGGGGAGTTGTAGATTCCATGACCGCTCCTGTTACAAGTGCGGATCAGCTGACCACTTTATTAAAGATTGCCCGAGATTGTCTGAACAGAACGTAAATCAGAATGGGAAACCTGGTGCTACTACTGCTCGGGGTAGACCATCTAGAAATACGGGCAATGCTAGTGGCGGTCAGAGAGGATCTAGAGATGCTACAACCAGATCTGAGGCTCGTGCTCCTGCTAGAGCTTACGCTATACGCGCACGTGAGGATGCTTCCTCGCCAGATGTTATTACCGGCACTTTTACTCTCTTTGATACTAATGTGATTGCTTTGATTGACCCTGGTTCTACTCATTCTTATATATGTGAAACCTTAGCATCCAGTAAGACTCTACCTGTTGGGTCTACTGAGTTTGTAATTCGGGTGTCAAACCCTTTGGGTCGTTACGTGCTTGTCGACAAAGTGTGCAAGAAATGTCCCCTAGTAATCCGAGGTTCCTATTTTTCGGCCGATTTGATGCTTCTACCGTTTGACGAATTTGATGTTATCCTCGGTATGGATTGGTTGACCGTACATGATGCAATTGTAAATTGCAAACGAAAAACCATCGATTTAAGGTGTGTAAATAACGAGATAATCCGAGTTGAGTCTACTGACTTGAATAGGTTGCCAGTTGTAATATCATCGATGTTGGCTCAGAAATATGTAAGAAAGGGGTGTGAAGCATACCTTGCGTATGTACTTGATGACAAAGAGTTAGAAAAGAAGCCTGAATCTGTGCCAGTGGTTTGTGAATACCCGGATGTTTTTCCCGAAGAATTACCAGGTTTACCACTTGTTCGGGAGGTAGAGTTTGGTATTGAGCTTGTACCTGGGACTACACCGATTTCGATAGCTCCGTATCGTATGGCACCAACCGAGTTAAAAGAGTTGAAAGCTCAGTTGCAAGAGTTGACGGATAGAGGTTTCACTCAACCAGGTTTCTCACCTTGGGGTGCACCAGTATTGTTTGTGAAAAAGAAGGACAGAACCATGAGGTTGTGCATCGACTATCGTCAGCTGAATAAGGTGACAATAAAGAATAAATATCCGATACCGTGCATTGACGATTTGTTTGATCAACTAAAGGGAGCCTCAGTGTTTTCAAAGATAGATTTGAGATTGGGTTATTATCAGTTGCGAATTCGAGATTCGGATATACCCAAAATAGCTTTCAGAACGAGATACGGTCACTACGAGTTCTTAGTGATGCCGTTTGGGCTCACTAATGCCCCTGCGGTATTTATGGATCTGATGAATCGGGTCTTCAGACAGTATCTAGATAGGTTTGTATTTGTGTTTATTGATGGCATCTTGGTCTACTCAAGAGATGAAACCGAGCATGCGGAGCACCTGAGATTAGTGTTGCAGATTTTACGAGATAAGCAGTTATATGCTAAGTTCAGTAAGTGTGAGTTCTGGTTAAGAGAGGTGAGCTTCTTGGGTCATGTGGTATCCGCATCGGGTATTCGAGTTGATCCGAGCAAAATTTCAGTCATACTTAACTAGAAGCCTCCGAGAAATATTACTGAGGTTCGGAGCTTTTTGGGACTTGCCGGTTACTACTGACAGTTTGTAAAAGGTTTCTCGATGATAGCCGCACCAATGACGAAACTACTTCAGAAAGATGTTAAGTTTAAATGGATAGAAAAGTGTCAGAAAAGTTTCGATCAATTGAAAACTCATTTGACGGAAGCTCCAGTACTAGTGCAGCCCGAATCAGGCAAGGAGTTCGTCATTTACAGTGATGCATCCTTACTTGGGTTGGGTTGTGTATTGATGCAAGAAGGTCGAGTTGTAGCTTATGCGTCGAGGCAACTGAAGCCACATGAGAAAAATTATCCGACCCATGATCTTGAACTAGCTGCCATCGTGTTCGCTTTGAAAATATGGCGACATTACTTATTTGGTGAGAAGTGCCATGTATATTCGGATCACAAAAGTCTCAAATATTTGATGACTCAAAGAGACTTGAATCTGCGACAAAGACGTTGGCTCGAGTTGTTAAAAGATTATGAGCTTGTCATTGACTATCACCCGGGAAAGGCTAATGTGGTTGCGGATGCCTTAAGTCGAAAATCACTGTTCGCTTTACGAGCGATGAATGTACACTTGTCCGTTCTATCCGACAATGTGTTAGTAGCGAAACTAAAGGCTAGACCATTGTTGATTCATCAAATTCGTGAAGCTCAGAAAGTCGATGATGAATTAGTTGCAAAACGGGCTGAATGTGTTTCGAATATGGAATCAGAGTTTCAAATTGATGATGATGATTGTTTGAGGTTCAGAAGTCGTTTGTGCATTCCAAGAAATTCAGAACTTATTTCGATGATTCTGAACGAAGCTCATTGTAGCCGAATGTCAATTCACCCGGGGAGTACAAAAATGTACAACGATCTGAGACGTTAGTTTTGGTGGCATGGTATGAAACGAGACATTTCTGATTCTGTTTCGAAGTGCTTAGTATGTCAGCAAGTGAAGGCGGAACATCAAGTGCCTACGGGTTTACTTCAACCGATCATGATACCTGAATGGAAATGAGAACGAGTCACGATGGATTTTGTATCTGGGTTGCCAGTGTCGGCAAGTAAGAAGGATGCGATTTGGGTTGTTGTTGATAGACTGACTAAGTCGGCTCACTTTATCCCCGTACGTACGGATTTCTCATTGGATAAACTACCTGAATTGTATGTTTCTCAGATTGTGAGATTACACGGGGTACCTATTTCTATTGTATCGGATAGAGATCCGCGATTCACCTCGCGATTTTGGAAGAAATTGCAAGAAGCTTTGGGTACCAAGCTACATTTTAGCACTGCTTTTCACCCCCAAACCGATGGTCAATCCGAGCGGATAATTCAGATACTTGAGGATATGTTGAGATGTTGCATCCTCGAGTTTAGTGGTTCATGGGAACGGTATTTACCTTTGATTGAATTCGCTTACAATAATAGTTTTCAATCAAGTATTAAGATGGCGCCGTACGAGGCTTTGTACGGTCGTAAATGTCGTACACCATTGTTTTGGACCGAGATCAGTGAAAATAAAATTTTCGGAGTTGATTTGATTAAAGATGCTGAACAGAAAGTAAAAGTAATCCGTGAAAGTCTGAAGGCAGCCACAGATCGTCAGAAGTCGTACGCGGATTTGAAACGAAAAGACATTAAGTATCATGTGGGAGACAAAGTGTTTCTTAAAGTTTCACCTTGGAAAAAGATACTCAGATTTGGCCGTAAGGGCAAATTGAGTCCGAAATTCATTGGGCCGTATGAAATCTCCGAACGAGTTGGTCCAGTTGCATATAGGTTGCTTTTACCCCCTGAACTTGAAAGGATCCACAACGTTTTTCATGTTTCGATGCTTCGACGTTACAGATCTGATCCTTCGCACATAATAAGTCTCTCCGAGGTTGAAATTCAAGCCGATATGAGTTATGAAGAAGAACCAATTCGTATCCTAACTCGTGAAGTGAAAGAGTTGTGAAACAAAAAGGTTCCTTTAGTAAAAGTGTTATGGCTCAAACACGGGATGGAAGAAGCTACTTGGGAACCCGGGAACTCTATGAAAGAACGATACCCAAACCTATTTACCGGTAAGATTTTCAGGGATGAAAATTTCTTAAGTGGGGGAGAGTTGTGATAGCCCTTAAGTGACCCTAGTCGGAAAGTGGTTTTGGGACCACTAAACCGAGTCATAAAAATAATTAACCGTCATAGTTGATGCTTATTATATGTATGTATGCATGTATAAAAATTTCATATTGGAATTTTGTTAATTGTAAGTGAATTTTATTAAATAGGACTTATGTGGGAAAATTTAGAAATGTGCTAGGCAAATGCAAAGTGGCCTATTTATGCATGTTGCAAAATAATTGTACTTGCATGTCAAATTAACCAAAGAACAAGATGGTGGCCGGCCATGCTATAAGTTAAAGCCTATTATAAACATTTGGTGTTAGTGTTTTATGGGAGAAAGAATAAAATAAAAGGTTAGTAATAAAGTAATGAAAAGGGAGGGGTGATGAAAACAAAGTTGTCTCATCCATGTTCCCCCCCTTTTGCCGTGACTTGAGGAAGAAAGAAAAGAAGAAATCGGTTCTTCTTGGCCAAAATGAAAAGAGGAAGAAGGGAGTGAAGCTTTCGGTTATCCTAGGTCAATATTAAGCTCAAAAGCAAAGGGGAACTAAATCTGATAAAGGGAAGGAAAAAGTGATCGAATAGCCGTCGAAATCGTTCGACAACATCCGAGGTAAGTTTCCGAGTAATGAAACTTAGTTTACGATTTGATTAAGTCATGACGTATAATCATAACAAATATACGGTGATATAATGATTCTATTTGAATTATATGTTGAGTTAATTAGTCTATACGTATGATGGGTAGCCGTATGTGCATAGAGATCATGTCACAAAGCAAACCAAATCATGCTGTTTGTATGTGGCTATTGAGCCGAAAATAGGAATGCTTAATAATTGACTTGTGTTTGAATTCTAGTTATGAAAATGAAATAATGATGTGTCATGATTTATTGATATGTGCATGAATATTCGGATGATAACCGAGCTAAGTCCCGAAGGCATTTGTGCTAGTGACTAATTCCGGGCTAAGTCCCGAAGGCATTGTTGCGAGTTACTAATTCCGGGCTAAGTCCCGAAGGCATTTGTGGGAGTTACTATATCCGGGCTAAGTCCCGAAGGAATTTGTGCGAACTACTTTATCCGGGCTAAGTCCCGAAGGCATTCGAGCGAGTAGCTAGATCCGGTTAAATCCCGAAGGTACTTGGTTTGGGAATGAGCGATCTTGTTATAATAATTTCAATTGATATGCTCGTAAAATCCCAATGATAAGGTATGTTTCGTATATGCATTGGATTAATTGATTCCTTTTAAATAGTATTCGCTCAGTCGATTAATGAGCTTCCGGCTTTTGGTTAAATTGATTTCCTATGTATGAGTATAAGGGTTGGTAATGTGAAGTAGGTATGATTTTGAGAATGTGTGTATATGAAATTATCCGTTTAGTCATATGAATGCTATACTTCAATTGTGCCTAATTTCATTGCTCAAAACTTACTAAGCATTAAATACTTACTCCATTTCTTTGATTCTCTGTTTTATAGATTTTGGTTCGTCAGCTATCGGACTTGGGATTGTCGAAGTCGAAGTCGTCCACACTATCAAAGCCCTTTTGGTACACTTTTGGTTGAACTCTGAAAATGGCATGTATAGGACTACCCTTTTGTTGTTAGTCAAGTACCTTGGTGTTGTATATATTTGGATAGCCATGCGAAAATGGCTTATATATTTTGAGCATAGTGTTATAATAATTTTGTATGTATATGGTTAATGAGAGGTGTGGATATGCTTGGCAATGATTGGCCATTGGAATGGTTAATCATGATCATTTTGGTGCTTTGTATGACAAATTCTAGTTGATTCATGGAAAACCATGAAATAGGTAAAGTTTACCTTAAAAACAGATGCTGACAGCAGCAGTGGTGTGGATTAGAAAAATCACCAAAAATAGTAGGAATGGAATTAAATAGTGAATAAATTATGTAATCAAACCTTGATGAATCGACTTTCACATGGAACAAAATGAAACGATCATATGAGTCGTATTTTAAGAGATATTAAGTTTTCGTGGAACAGGGCCAGAGCGATTTCTAGATCCCCTGATCTGACTTTGGAAATTCACTATAAATTAACCAGAGATAATTAGAGGTCATGCCATATATGTATAGATTCCTTTTTGAGTATGGTTTCCTTAGAAACAAACGGCATAAGTATTGAAGACCTGTACAGGGAGATATATAAGTCGTAATGCATGAAGGTCAGAGCAGTCGAACCCTGAAACAGGGGAAACTTTAACTGATAAACTGTACTAATTGGCTAGACCAAAAATTCTAGAAAAAATTTGTAGATGGATATATGAGTCTAGTTTCAGGTAAAATTTACAAAACTGGTTTACGAGTTTTGGAACTCAAGATATGATTTTTAAGGTAATAGTGACGCAGTTAGCCAGCTTGTCTGGAAATTTTTAAAATGGACTGTGAAAATAAATGAAATAAGTCCGTAAATACTTCGTGTTCGACTCCGGCAACGGTCTCGGGTACGGGGTGTTACAAAGATATGGCAGTATTAATTTATAAATTTGGTGGTTTATCCATAACCTACATGTTTTAGTAGTTTGTCTGAAAATTTGGTGGTTTATCCACAAGCTACATGTTTTAGCAGCTTGTCTGCAAATTTGGTGGCTTCGTCCACATATATGTGTTGGTGTGTTATGGATACATGAGTTCTGAAAAACTCCTTTTGGTGTGTAGCACTGATGGGTAGGACGTTTTTAAAGAAATTGTATAATTATTTTACAAAAATTGCATTGCCATAAACATGTGCATAAAAGTTGGTTATTTTGTATATTGTGTATATGCTTATTGATATTTAATTTGTTATAAAATTCACACTGAGCTTATTAGCTCACCCCTTAGTTTACGTAAACATTTCGGATAATACATGAGTGTAGGACTTGGATGTAGCATATGGAGGAGTGTCTCAGATACAATTTTTATTAAAATACATTATAAACTGTTTGGAATTTTTTTTTTGGACTTTTGAACTTTGGACTATTTTTGGGTAATTTTTACTTCTGATATAATAACTGCTATGCATGCATAATCAATGAACTTTTAAATGTTTTAATTATTGTTTTTATAACTTAAATGGTTTTATCTAATTTTAAATAAATTTTAAATTTAAGGTTTTTTATGTGTTTTTAAAGTGTGCTGCAAATTATTTACATCTAGACCATTTATAAAGAGAATTCAAAATTGATGTTCCAAATTTCCTATTTATATGCTTTAAAATGATAATTTGATTTAATTAGTGAATTTTTCCAAAGTAAACATGTTTTACTAAATGTATTACAAAAATATTAAATTATTTAGAAATCAATTATAGGTTTTTATAAAAATGATTTAAACATAAATGTTTTTAATAAGAAAAAGTCTTTCAACGAAATTAATATGGCTTCCGAAATTTGATCATAATGTCTAGGCCGAGTTTGGGGGTTACACTATGTAAGTCCCTTTCATGAATTCTAATTATAGATAATATGCAATTTACATGTTTTTTAACTTATGTGATTTAGCCCCTATGCCATAATTAAGCACAAATTCAACAAAATTACTCGACCGAAATTCATTTCACTTCTAATATAACTCCATAAATATTTAATAAAAATATTTACGAGTCTAATTTATGGAAACAGGGTTCTAAAACCATACTTTTCCATACCACTGACTTTCAGGTAGTTATAATCTTTATAGGTGCCACGGGACTCCCCCCATATGGTCTTACACATATTTTAATGTCCTGTTCTGCCAGTTCGGTTTACATTTCACCAGAGGCCACACCATGAATAGCCTCATTGTCATATAATGCCATGGGTCTTTACCACAAGGTCTTACATACATCTTCATGTCGTGATCTACTACTCCAGTTAGTATTATAGCTGCCCTACAGGAGGTATCACATCCATAATTACATAAATCACGTCATATCTGGACACTCCATCGAGCCTTCATTTCTCCAACGTTCTCAACCATGCATCATACATAAATACACATTCATGCAAAATTCACTCATATCCATATTAGAAATATATTTACATTCATGCAAAATTCACTCATACCTATATTAGAAATATATTTACATGAATGCTTACCACACATCAACATGTTCATTTAACATAGTATACGCTTGATGTACCAACACATAATTGTTTCCCAAAAAACACTTACACTCATGCATACCACACATCATACAATTTCACTCATGCATATGCTTCGCGAGGCTTACACACATTCATCCAGTTACTTTAGGAGATATGCACCATTACATGAACACCAATCGTATGAAGATTCTATTTAGAATGACATGCAAGGGTTTAAGCTAGTAACTCACTTGAGACTCACCTTTACTTCAACTCAGAGTTTCTACTCTGATGATCCTACCGGAACTAGCAACATCAACTACTTAAAATATTATGTAACTTCCATTGAAATACCATTTACAAACAATTTACCAACATCTCAATTCCAGACGACCCTCATGTAGGGTCTCCTATTCACACCCTACTATTTTTATGACTCTTAACATCATTAGTCTTTCAAAATCATAACATGTAGAGCTATCAAACTTACCAGGAGGTTTAAACATCCACCAATTAACTTAGAAACCTTAGCTTCTAGATTAACAACAAAGAAGAGAATATTTAAGTTTAAGAAGAAGAATCAAAGCATAGAATGGAAGGAAGAAAAACCATCTGAATGTCCCCTTCTTATCATATATATATACTCAGTCCCTCTTATTAGATTTTGACAAGTGTCGAATGCATATAGAAATTCTCCCTTAAATGTTCAACAAAAATCGAGCAAAATATAAAAGAGAATTTGGTGCAGATGTTGTTTGATCAACCGGTCCATTCTGTTGACTCCTAACCAATCACATTAAAGAACCCACATTGAACAATGTTTGAGCAAACTTGGCGTACCATACCTTTGGTGGTAACTCTCATAAAGCGTGCTCTTAAGGACGATTTAATCCCCCATAGTTTTCTCATATACTTGGTAAAAAAATTGTGCTCAGTCCAAAACTCTGAGGTGTACTCTTCTTCATTTTGAAAACATGAAATCCTCAGATTCTACACAGGTGGATACATTATGCGCCACGATTTAACTTGCTAAAATTCTAAAAAGTGGCAGACTATACTACAATAGTGTGCCAAAATAGGTAACATTCACATCTATTTGACTTTCTCTTAGATCTGCCAGTTTTGGGGTGCGATAGAAATTCAACATAATAATAAGAACCGGTAAACATGTAAATAGTTTCCAGAAGGAAGTTTCCTTCCTATCCAGTAATTAGATGGAAACCCTAATGAACAACTCTTACTACTACCTCATCCTATCTGGTAAAACTTAAAGAAAGATTTAAGAGTTTAACAACAGATAACTTAAAGAAGTTAGCTTCTACAAGTTTAACGATCAGCTCCTTTAAAATCAATGGAGAACACTTCTGAGTTTTCTTCAATGATAACGAAGGTAAGCAGAGAAGAAGAAATAAAAATCTTCTCTCCACTACTGAGTTATCCTATGTATAAGCAAGCTCTAATCCAAATGTCGCTCTAAGTAAGTTCTCTAATAAGTATCCATCCATACACGTTTCCACTAATTAATCACTATCATACGAGGTTCTCCAAGTGTCCTAGTTATTGACACGATACCCCTATTAGGATATGAGTTAATGACCACAGCTAGACATGCGAAAATCTGGACAGAAAATATTGTAGCAAAAGATATGGAAATGAAATAGCGGTGTCCGAAAGTATATAGGTCAAATTGTAATGTAGTAAAGAATGTTATAACGAAACACTCTGAGAAGCATTTTGAGGATCGTACCTAAGGGAGGTTGAATTAAACATAAATCGGTTTTCTACACTAATAAGGCTAAATAATGCTAACCTAAAATTATATTTACGAAAACCAAAATTATAATTGATTAACCACAAAAACATAAATTATCAAAAATGAAGAAAACCAAATAACAGTTGAAATTAATTCCAATTAAATAAACAGAAGATTAACTCACTTTAGTGTTCCTAATTAACTTTAGTACTCGGGTTTTATCAAGTTAGCTATTAATTAACCAATTATTACCTCTCGGCCTCTAATTAATTAACTCATTGACCAATACACACTTACCTCTCAACCATACTTTCTTGGTCGGGATAAATTATGATTTACTTAGTAGACTTATCTCTAGATCTCATTTATCCTAAATTACTTCCTAGGGTCGTCACTTCCTAAGGTTTAGTCGCACATAATTTAAACCAACTAACTCAAGTTTAAACTATAATTCATCTATTAATTAGTCACACATCTATTTGTTAATCTCCCTAATGAAATTAGCCACTCATGGATTTAGAGGCAATAATCCCTAAACTCATATTCAACATATAAAACGGTAACTTAAATAAAAGAAGTGGATAAGAAAATAAGTATGTTTCAATGTTGATTTGTGTGCAAAATTTGGATTCCCTTTAACAATTGCAAAGATAATTCCGATTGTGGTTGGAAACCAAAAAGAAATAAATAAAAGCTATTAAATTGAAAGTTTGTGCAACATCCCGATTTTGGGCGTAGTCGGAACAGGGGTTTCGGGACCACAAATTTGATGAGGAAAATTTTATTTTTATTATATTTTTTTGGTCTACGATTTCACGGAATGATTTCATGAAAATTTCGTTTGAAAATTTCGACGTTTGGTTACTCAATTTGGTCAAAAGGACTAAATTGTAAAAAGTGCAAAAGTTGAGTTCTACATGGTAGAGGTGTCTAATTGTTATGAGCTTTTAAATTGGAGGTCCTTAAATGGTAATTAGAACATTGGTTAATTTTTGGACAAAAATAGACATGAAATGGGTGTAATAAAATATTTTTAAGTTAGGGGTAATTTGGTAATCTAATAATTAAAAGAATTAAAAAGCCAAAATAGCCAAAATTTGGTCATCTTCTCCATGTACCAGCCGAAACCCCCATGGAACCATGGCTAGGGTTTGGTTCAAGCTTCCAAGCTCATTTGTAAGTGATCCTGAGCCCCGTTCTTAAAGTTCTTTACATTTTTGAAATCCCGATAACATGATCTACTCATTTCTACCATTATTTTGAGCTAGGGTTTATGTTTAAAAATTTACCCATGAGTGACATGCTTTTATTTTGATGTTTAATGGTATAAAATGTGTTGGGTGTTAAATATACGACTTTTACTAAACGGTTTTCGATGAAAACGTCCGAAAGGACCGTTTTGTAAAAGTTGTAAAATTGGTCATAAAAGGGTGATTGAGTGGACATTGAGAGCTTCCATAGTTATGAAAATGATTCAGCTAGGCTTAAAATGTAAGAAAATTTAATAAAAATCATTTTACGAGCATTGGGGAAAAAGTGCAAATATGTGAAAGTTTAGGGGTCAAAATGAAAATTTGTAAAAATATGATTTTTGGACCCATATGAATAATGTGACTAATTATTAGGCTAAATGTGATATTATAGATCAAGGAAATCGAGATTCGGGCTTAAATCGGGAAAATACAAGATTATAGACTAAAATGGTAAATTGTTGTTTCTGGATCCGAGGTAAGTTCGTGTGTTAATAATAATGCAATACCATGCATGAATTGTAATTCTCTATTGATATGGCATAAATTGTATGATTTAATATGTTTAAGAGGAGTTGATGAATGGTGTGTATAATATGGAAAATGTAATGCTTGTTGTGTCATGTGAAATTGAATGGCAAATTATTGTTACATGAATTGAATGTTAAATTACTATTATATGGGTTGTATGAATTGCTACATGGTTGTACCTGACGATATTTCGACAAGTAAGTTCAAATAACTTAAAGTAAACCTCTAATATGCCTAAATGCATGTTTTATGAATGTGTGATGGTTATATATCATCATGGCATGAAAATCCATGAAATGTGTTAGTAATAAATATGACAAAATGATAAATGTCTCTGTTGAATAAATAAGAGATATCTGATGGATACGCCATCTTAATTGATACGAGATTCTGCATGTGTTGCATAAAAGGATCTGGCCCGGACGGGTAATCCGTTGATCTCAGAATAAAAAGGATCTAGCCCGGACAGGTGTTCCTAAATTAAAGTGATCTAGCCTCCTGAAGAATATGTGTGCATTATGGATTTAGCCCGGACGGGTAATCTGATTAGCGTCTGAATTTAGCCTGGACTGGTAATTCAGATCCGAGCTCATTGAGAGTGTTTTTCGTTATAAGGGATTTAGCCTGGATTGGTAATCCCGACATCACTCTATGAGTTTATATTTCAGGGGATTTAGCCTGGACTGGTAATCCCGCCGTAAGATGTGATGTTCGCGAGAGTGCGTGCTTGAAAATGATTACTTGTATGATTTGACGGTAAATGGGCTATCCATCGAGATTCTCGAGAAATTCAACGGGATCAAAATAAGAAATGAAAATGGAAATTCTTGAATCATTGTGCTCAACTAAGATTAATGCTACGATGTTTTGTCATAAGACTAATTTGATGATTGAGTGCATGTGATGGGAATTATCTTATACTTGGAATGCAATACTAAGTATGGTCATGAGAAATAATAACTTTTATATTAAACTATATTGTGAAAAATGAGTAAGGGATCCATGAAATGGTAAGTTCATGATTAGTTGGAAATGATCTTATGATAGTGACCATTATATTGTACCAAAACAGATTTGGACAACAACATTGGTCCTAATTTGAAAATCTACCAAAAATAGTGGAAATAGGATTTGAGTAAAATATGAAATTAAATATTATCGAGTCTAGTCTCTGATAAAGGAAACGGTGTAAGTAAAGGAATCTCATATGATGAGATATTGGAATTTTTGTGAAACAGGGTCAAAGTGATCTTGGACTCCCCTATCTCAACTTTGAAAAATCACTAGAAATTGTACAAAAATAATTATGAGTTAGGAATCATATGAATGAAATCCTTAATGAGTCTACTTTCAAGAGAAAGAGACAGGAACATTATCTGAGTCTCGTACTATGAGATAAATAAATTTTAGTGAATAAAGGTCGAAGCTGTCAAATAACGAAACAGGAGAGACTTCGAATAATAAAATGTACTTATTGGCTAGGCCAAAATTCTAAAAATTTTATGGTAAGAAGAGATATGAGTCTAGTTTCAAGGAAAATTAACGGTCTTTATTTTGAGTTCCATAGCTCCGGATATAAATAATTTAATGACTGTGACTCGGGAAAACAGTTTAGCTGGAATTTGAATAAATAGAAAGAATATTGAAATAGCATGTTATCGCATTGTTTATTATTCTCATGCGAGCTTACTAAGCGTAAAGCTTACTCCCTCCTTTCCATTTCTTTTAGTTTTGTCAGGTCAGCTCAGGGTTGGAGATCGTTGGAGGCAGCATCACTCTATCTAGCCATTACCCTTGGGGTATTGACATGCGTAAGATAAATGTTTTCAAGTGAGGGGCATGTATAGGGACTTAGTTTTTCTATGATGACTATTGTTGTGATTAGCCAAAGATGTGGCTTTATAATGATTTTGGCTTGTAAGCCTATTTATCCATGATATGTGTTAATGTCTTGTGATGTGGTTATGTGATTGTGCTTGTGCTTGTTCACTATGTATGAGAATTATATGGCATATGTACATGATGAATGCCTCAGGACCATTCGAGGCGGTCCTGGTCATGGAATGATTGTGTGATATGGTAATAAGTTGTTAGTGCCCTGAACATGGATGTTGATGTATAAGTGAATAACCCTAACATAATGGTATAAGTGATTAATAAGATGACAAGGTCAAATGTATGTGTGTGCATGTAAAAATGACAAAAAGGCTAGGAAATTAGCCTAAGTTTTGACCACACGGGTAGAGACACGGCCGTGTAGCTCAGCCGTGTGGAGGATACGGGCACTGGCCACGGGCGTGTGCCTTGGCCATTTGCCCTTAGATGGTTGCTGACGTCATAAACAGAGAGTTACACAGACTGAGGACACGGGCGTGTACCAAGCCACACGGGCGTGTGTGACCACACCGCCCAACCCACACGGGCGTGTAACTCTCCAAAGCATGAAAATTTGTTAAGTTGCCCAAACATTTTCAAAGTTCTCGGCTTAGTCTCGAACCACCCCGATGTATGTTATAGGCTTCGAAGGCCTGTATAAGGGACGATATGCATGTGTTTGAAAAGTTTCAATTTTGGGCGAAATTTGGTGACCCGATTTTGTATGTTTGTGAATGTT
The DNA here is from genome assembly GCF_007990345.1 of Gossypium hirsutum. Lineage (NCBI taxonomy): Eukaryota > Viridiplantae > Streptophyta > Magnoliopsida > Malvales > Malvaceae > Gossypium > Gossypium hirsutum. Next base: position 92,776,801 of record NC_053425.1, read on the forward strand.
TAAGTCCAGTAACGCCTCGAACCCTGTCCCGGAGTTGAATACAGGTGAGGGGTGTTACAATTTGGATCAAAATTGAATCCAAGTTAAATAAGAAAAAATTTATTTTAAGGACTAAATTGAAAGAAATTAAAAACTGAAATAAAAACCTAAAACTGATTACATTACATTTTTGGACTAAAATACCCATAATTACGATTTCTAATCGTCGTCTGGTGTTGCAACATTTCCTTTCGAATGGGAATAATGTGGCTTCGAAATTCGGTGTTGCGACACCACTCCTCAATGTCGCGACACTGCAGTCGTCCTTCATCTTCTAAGCCCAGAAATAGTTTCCTACACACTAAATGGAGTCGTTAAATCATTCCTAGGCCCGTAGTGACCCATTAGGTCATGACATTACTCAAAATTGCGTAAAAAAACGTTTATTTTGCGTAAATTGAGCTTATGATAATAAAAACTGAAAACAATATAAAAACATATAAAATCACTAGAAAACAAGCTCATTATGTGCCATAAAGACCTTAATTTGCGACAACGAATTGTGGCAGACTAGTTAATATGCCTCACTATTAGTCCATTACTAAGTTGATGAATGAGTGATCAAAACATCTCAAATCATTAATGTCAATGATCATTTTGTTACTTTCATAGTTGAGTATTTGGAAAAAAAATTTACTAATAATTGGGTGATTAATAATGTATTTGAAGAATAATGATTTAATGGCTCGCGTTGATGTTTGTTAACAAGTTAACGGATGTGACTTAAATGATCAATTTCAAATAATTGAGTGATTAAATTGTAAAATTTTATAATTGGATGATCACAGTGAAAACTTTCTAATTGAGTAACGATAAGTATAATTTACCCTTTCTTATAAAGGGGGAATCAGGAGATTTTTCGATTAAATCAAACTATATTTCCTAACTTGAAGGTGGGTCTTCCTAGATAGTGAGCTTTGTTTTTAATAATGTAATGTTGTTTTGGAGAGTACAAAAGCAATTTTCCTTCGAACAATTTTATGGGGTAGACATTTCCCTAGGAATTACACAAAGGAAGAGGCTCCAGCAATTCAAAATAAACACATGTTCATGAGTCGGAGTTACGGCTCTGATTTTTCTTCTAAAACAAATAAAGTCCATGCGTGAATTTAAGCATGTTGAATCCTTTCACTGTTAATCTATTTAAAAATATATTTTATATTAACATTTATATAATTTTATAATTAAATTTTAAGAAATTGCTTTGACAATTAAACTTTCTTGCAAGTTGGGGGATGACAAATTGTTCCAGAATGTTGTTTCACAGAATTGGACACAAAAGTTGGTCAACATCGCACCACACATTTTTTAGCATCAGTATGGTATAGACATTCTCTAAGAACATGAAAGTTGGGCATATGTTTTACTTACTTTCGTAACCGGCATTTCAAAGAAGAAAAAGAAAGAAAACAACCAACTTCTGAATCCTATGGTTCTATAATGTCTAATAATGTCATTGCCGCTCCATAACATGAGGTTAATTATTCGTTTAAATCCATAGTTTAGGAAAATGGAGTCAAAAAAATTGTCAATTTCAAGTGTTTCTCAGTGTGGTAAAAAATTACATTATAAAGTTAAAATTTACTTTTTAAATATAATGTTTAAAAGTAAAAAAATAGTTAATTTAAATATAATTTTATTTAAAGATATATAATTTTTTAAATATTTTTAAATATAATGGTAAATTATATTTGAATACTTTAATATAATGATACATCAAATATAAAGTAATTTAAATAATTAAATACCTTTTAAATAATTAATATAAATAAGGATATTTTGATAATTCTATAAATAAGAATATTTTGATAATTTTACTTGTAAAAGTTAAAAATACTTAAATTCCAAATTTTATGTTGAGATACAAAAAATACTTTTTGATAACACTTTTAATCGCAAAACCAATTATTTTATGGTATTTTTAAACTTAAAATGCATTTAAAATCCCAAAAATAATATAAAACGATATAAACAAGAACTTAATTGATTTATGCAATCAAATTGAAACTTTATGATCGCTTGAAGAAAATAACTGGAACAAAATTGTAAACCTCTATTTGCAAGACTTATTTATATACCAATAAACGGTTGATTATGGTGGCAATAGCTTTACCTTCGATTAAAATAATTGGAAAGCGCAGTTTTTAAGACGACTATATCTTTAAAGTTCTACAAAAATTAATCTCAACTCCGGCTTTATAACACTTATATATTCTATTATTAATTAAAATATTATATAGATTTAATTTTTATACTTTAATTTAATATTTTTTATCTTTATATTTTTTAATTTTAATTTTTTAGTTTTGAATAAATGGTAGTTATTAAATTAATTAAATTATGCTACTTTAAATTTTATATAGCAAAAATATTATCATATATATAATGTTATGTTAGTTTGTTATTTCTACATATTACACACAAAAATCTAGTTAATATATTTAACGATTCTTGTTTGCATTAAAATTAAAATTTCAAATTTTGAAAAATATAACTAAGAACGATCCACTTGGAGGACATTGACTAAATCTACTATTTTACGTATCATACATGACTAATATCAATATTTAACCAAACAAATTTAAATGTTATTATAACAACCCGTTTTTTTTAGTGGTGTCGAAAACAATGGTTTCGGGACCACAACTCCTACGTATCAGTCCGTAAATATTAATATTTACAAGGTCATTAGTGTCGTACTAAAATTTGGTTAGGAAATTTTATCGTTTGGATAGTTAATTAACTAAAAAGGATTGAATCATAAAAACTACAAAAATTGTGTTTTATTAATTAAAGGAGCTAAATCAATAATTGGACCAATGTGTGTTAAGTTAGTGAATTAAAGTGTTATCATCAATGTGAATAAAGCCTAATTAAGCTTAATGTTAGGTTAATTAAAGTATAATTTAAAAGTCTTAATAATTACAATAAAACCAAGGTATAAATTAAATTAAAGAAACTAAAGATAATATTTTTGCATCATCTTCTTTACCTATCTTCTCCATGACCGAAACTAAAAGAAGTTAGGGTTTTATCTTTTCAATCTTGAAGCTTGAGTTTGTGTAACACCCCAAACTCGACTTAGACATTATGGTCGAATTCAGGGATGTCACAAAGAAGGGTTTTGAAAACAAAGTCAATACAATAAAATCATTTTAGTTTTTCAACTCATGTTCGCTTATGTCCATTGTCGAAGCGTAATTTAATTAATTAATTTTCCAAAACATGATTTACAGTGGAAGTTTATAAAAATATTTTTATTTCAAAAATCCAGTTCGTATTTTCAGAAAAACCTTTGTGTGCGAAAAAACCATGGTTTTTATATATCCGTCGAAAATAAAATCCTAAAACGAAAATCCAAATCTCAAAATCAACCCAAATAGTCCAGAGAGTCCAATTATTACAAAACTCTGGAAATAAACTTGACTTAAAATAGAATAAAAACCATAAACTTAATCAGTACGAACTCGTGGTCACCGAAGGGCTCCATCGCACTGATCCACCTAAGTTTGTGGATTACCTGAACAGAACAGACAAACAGATGTGAGTTTTTGTAAACTCAGTGTGTAACCCAACAGAAATAGACATGCAATACATACAGTAATCTCATATACAGTCAGATACAGATTTGGACTTAAGTCTCGTTTCAAATACAAATATCAGGAACAATTATGTAGAACAGGTAAACAGAATCCTACCCCTATCCTCTACATACCTACTCCGACCATCCTATCACACCATGTGGGGTTAAAAACACCCACCCAACCCTACACATCATATCTTGCCATTATGACACATATCAGATAATATGCGGCCAAGCTGCCAGAACATAGGCGATGATCGCCATACAGAACACTTCCTCCACATATACAAATCCCACCCCAACACAGATAAAGAATACAAATACAGATACAGATATAACATGATTATCATGCTTCTATATAGATATTAGATATACATATAGAAGAATAGTCAGACATCCATAATAGTGTCCTACTCAGAGCAAACTATCAGAATATCAAATCACATAATCTAGGGTTTCTACGATAGGCCCACAGTCAACCAGAACGACCCGTGCGACCCTAGGAAAAATTTTAGAAGTTTGGGCCCACATGCCCATGAGGCCCACACGCCTAGATTTGCCTTACTTGTGTGGCCCACACAGCTTGGCCCAAAATCCACACGCTCGTGTGGCCCACATGGCCACACTCACACTACCACATGGTCGTGTCTTGCGTATGTCCATGCCTTCGTCAATCACACGGCTATGTCCCGAACACGGCCAACCACGCGGGAAACCACACGCTCGTGTGGCATCGACAGAATAGTTTTTTTGGCTTTTGTCGAAGTTTGTTTTTCTATATTTTGGGTACACACCTGGTACGATTTTGATCCCATAGCAAACACGAGCCCTTCAAATCCTAAAAGTCGATAATCCAATGCCCAAATTCAGTAAGTGATTACGAAGCTCAAACACGAATTACCCAAAATAAGATCTCATAACAATCTTTAACACAATCGCGCACTTACCGACAACAAACACAATAACCCAACGTTCAGTTAATTGCAGGAGCATCGGTCGAATCTTGCCTTTCCCCTAACCGAGAATTGAACAAAACCCTCATTAATCACAACCAAGAACAATAAATAAAAACCTGTCTACAAAAAACTTACCGAAACGAATGAGATTTCCAAGTTACTCAAAAGAAAAATGACAAGAATTAACAACGCCAATCCTCAAATACTAATGTACATTTGATAGGTTTGAAAATTATAAAGAAAAGAAGAAAGAGAAATTTTCAAGGAAGATAATAGGGAACAACAAAAAAATGACGTCAAAAACTAAAAAGGGATTTATTTATTTTTTAAATAATTAATCACTAGATACACTCAAAATCCCTCAATAACTCCCCACTAACAGCATAATCTCAACGACCTTAGAATCCCAACTCCACCGTAACACTAACACACAGTTGAGCAAAAAATTAATACCTACACTCGCGCAGGGATTCAAACACAAGACCCCCAACACACCATCTCCCTTTCCACTCATATTAGCAGGCTCATTCTAATGTGAATTAACATAAAATTTTATATAAGCCCACTTAACCGGGGTAAGGCTTGTATAGAAAATAACAACATTTTGGAAAAAGGGAGACTTGAACCCAATATCTCATACACACACCTAAAACACTTAACCATTGAAGTAGGTACACAGTTGTGTCAGATATTTATAGAAATAGAAATAAATAAGTCAGGGCATTACAGTTTATAAGTGAATTCTAGTTCACTTTTGGTAATTTTTATGTTTTCGAGCTCGTATTAACTTGATTTAGCTAACACAATGACTAATTTGTAAAACTGTTAAATGTTTTGAATTTTTCCATTGTTGAATTTGAGTTATTCTTGGAGCGTTATGGAAGAATATTGAGTTTGGTTTTTAGTTCGGACTATTTTGTAAAGTAGTTTCCAATGATTTTAATGTTTAAAGATTAAATTGTTAAAGTGTTAAATTCTAAGGACTTGATGTGAATTAATTATAAATAATAAGGTCCTAAAAGATTCAGCTAAGCTGGGTTTTAAATAAAATTGGTTAAATTGCATGTTTGGGCCTAGCCGTTAGAGTCATTTTTGGCATTTTTATAAAATTACCACCAACATTTTTACAAAATTGTTAAATATTCTGAGCTGGATGAACATATGATAGAGTATGTTTAACATGTCAATAAGTTATTCTACGTGTGGTATGGGATTGGTATGAGATGTGATGATGATTTTGTATATCTTCCATCCACTGAATATACCAAAGTTCTGCATCTATTGCGGACTATCGTGTTATATTACAATGTTTTTTTGGTGTGTTACAAGGGAGGGTGTTAGCCTATAGGCTAGGCACTTAGTGTCGAGGTGTGTTATCAATTGGATTGGCTTGTATGAGCATCTGGTGTGTTCTAGATGGTTAATTGTGTACTCGTATCCATATATCGTTCATCAGACACTATTCATTGATCACTGAATGTTATCAAAATATGGAAAATTGATTTATACAATTACTTGAGTACTATTCACTTATTTTGAGTTGTGATTGACATGGATTTTATTAATACCTTGTTGACAAGAACTCTGTTCATTAATCTTGTTTTTTTTTTAAATTATTTTGTCTACTATAGTAAGCTTTATCGCTTACTCGATGAGCTTACTAAGCTTCATGAAAGCTTATTTGTGTTATTTGTGTTTTCTTTGTAGATTACATTCGTGGAAATTAGGAGATCGAATCAAGTTGAAGAATCACGCTATTCGAGGATCTTTTGGTAGATTTTGAAATACTTTTGGCTTATATGGCATGTAATAGCAGCATTTGGTTATATGTTTGTAGGGTTCCTAAATACTTGTAATGTGTGTTTATGAGCATTTGATGTTATGATATGAGTAACTAAATGTGCTTGTGTGCATTTGATGTTTGTAAGGAGCCACACGGTCTGCACTCTGTCACACGACCTGGCCACACGACCGTGTGACCCTCGTTTTGAAAATTTCCATTTTTGTCTCAAATCTCCAGTTTTGTTTCGAATTGGTCCTTGATTGTTCCAAATTATTTTAAGGTCACATAGGCTCGATGTAATAGCCCGTTTTTAGGTCAAATCAGAACAATGGTTTCGGGACCACAAATCCAACATAGAAATATTTATTTTGTTATTATTTTAAGGTCTACAGTATGATTGAATGATTTTGTAAAAATTTTGTTAAGGAACTTTATCGTTTGAGTGTCCAATTTGGTTAGAAGGACTAAATTGCAATAGGTGCAAAACTTGAGTTCTCTATGTTAAAAGTGCCTAATTTCTATGAATTCTTAAATTAGAGGCCCTTAAATGGTAATTAGACCATTATATTTTAGTTTGGACTAAAATGGACATGGTTAGATAAAATTTCAACGTTTTAAGTGAAGGGAGTTTTAATCATTTGGTAAATAAAGACAAAATAAATCAAATAAAAAGATGTTCATCTTTCCATTTTCATCCTCCTATGCCAAAAATTCAAGGGAGTCCATAGCTAGGGTTTTGGCCACTTTCAAGCTCGATTGTAAGTCCATTCTTGCCCCGTTTTTCATGATTTTTATGTTTTTGAAGTTGTCTCAACCTAATCTAGCCTTTCCAAGGACTAATTTGAATAATGATTAAAGTATAAAATTTTACCCATGTTGAATTTGTGTGTATTTTGATGTTTAATAGTAGACTATGCATGTTTATTGTGTGTTAAACAACTTTTACAAAGTGATTATTGGTAAAAAGTCAAATAGGGACTTATTTGTAAAAGTCTATAAAATGTGCAGAAAAGTGTGAATAAATGAAAAATGTGGGCAGTTACGAGTACTAGTAAGGTTCGGCTAGGCTTGGTTTGTGATGAAATTCATTTTACGAGCCTAGAGACTAAAATGAAAAATGTTGAAAAGTTAAGGGCAAAAATGTAAATTTTGTCATAGTGTGTTTTTGGGCTGAATTGAACAATGTGATAATTAAATAAGTTAAATTTGGTATTATAGATCAAGAAAAATGAAGTTCGGGTCAAGATCAGGGGAAAAACAAAGTAATTGACGAATAGCTCTCTTTGGTCATTTTTGTAACCGAGGTAAGTTCGTATGTTAAATAAGTTTTAATAATTGTATTTAAATGCTTTAATATTGCATGAACTATATGATTAATTGTATGGACGAGTTTAACTTTACAAATAAGTTCGACGACGGTTCGATAAGCAAGAAATCCCGTTTGAACCCTAAGAATAGATTAGGATACGTGACATGTCACTAGGGTTACCATGTGTTATGTGATTATGTGATCCGGGTGCTGGTCTCGTACGTCCCACCAGTGGTTGAGTGTACCGGCATATGTTACAGTTACTTGACAATTTGTGTGAGCAGCACCGAGTAGCTCCGTCTTGACTGACAGCTTGTGTGAGCAGGCCCGTTGATTAGCTCGAGAGCGAGCAATTATGCTATATGAGATTGGGGTAGCATTGGCTACATATGTGGCACTTAGTGTGCTAGATTCCCATGTATCTAACATTATTATTCCGACTGGTTCACGGGTATGTCAAATATGAGAATAAGTGTAAATTCGTTACGAGATGGTATAGGTATGTACTCGAAGCTTATAATTATTAATTCGTAAAATGATGATTTCAAGGTAAGCTGTGATGGAAGTGAATTATTATTTTGAGATTGCTATAAATTATGTCATCTTATGTTATATTACTTGCATGATTAATGTATGGTAAGGTTGCTTATTTCTTCTTACGAGCTTACTAAACCATATAGCTTACTCCATTTTATTTTCAGTGTTTTATAGTGTCACCAAGCTAGCTCGAGAATGGAGATTGCCAGAAGTCGCATCACACTATCAAACTATCTTTTGGGTACTAATGATTTTAAAATATTTTAAGAGTATGGCATGCATACGGACTTGGTCATTTGATTTGGCCAAATGTATTGGCTTATATTTGTTTAAGGTGATTTGGTATTTAGCCATATAATTGGCTTATTTTGGCTAAAATGGTTGTAAACCCATTTATATAAGTATATGTGTTAATGCCTTTTGTTTTTATGTTTTGTAATTGGTTGCTATATGTTTATTATGGTTAAATGACTTGTTGTGAAATGGATGAGATGGGTCCTTTGGTGTGCCAGGAAACCTAAGTAGAATTATGCATGATGAAAGTATTCATGTTGATACTTGTGAATGTGAGTTTGGTATGAATTGATTTGGTAATTTATACTATAGTAAATATGTTAAGTATTGGTAATGAATGATATGATTTAGCCTTGTTTATGGATGTTTTGGTTGCTTAAACATGCCATGTATTATGCCTTTGAACTTTTGTATGTGTAGGTGTAAAAGAGGGTGACAAATGGCTTGGTAAATAGCCTTTATTTTGTCCACATGGGTAGACACACGAGCGTGTTTCTAAGCTGTGTGTGACACACGGTCTGCCCCATTGGCATGTGTTTTGGCCATGTGGCACCTTAATTTTAAGAAACAGAATGCTCAGAATTGAGCACACGGGCAGAGATACGGGTGTGTGTCTCAGCCGTGTGAGGGTACGGCCTCAGGCGCGGGCATGTGTCTTGACCGTGTGAAGTATACACCTATTTTATAAAAATATAATTTACCACACGGCCTGGCATATAGGTGTGTGACTTGGTCGTGTGACATCAATTTGCTCATACACTGCAAAATAGAGAGTTACACGGGTTAGGGACACGGACGTGTGTGACCACACAGCCTACCCACACGGGCGTGTCCCAAGCCACACAGGCGTGTAACCCCTGTTCATAGCAAAACTTTTCAAAGTTTTGTAAAACTTTCCTAAGTGCTCAGTTTAGTCTTGAACCACTTCCAAAACATGTTTCGGGACTCATAGGCTCGTATTAGGGACTTATTGATTGAATATGAATGGTTTTAATTTGGATAAATTTTTTGACCCATAATTGTATGATTTCTTGCTTTGTAAGTCTGGTAATGCCTCGTATCCTGTTCCGGCATTGAATACGGGTAAAGGGTGTTACATTTAATAGTATCAGAGCTATGATTTAGTCAATTATCGGACTGACGTAGCGTGTATGAGAGTTTAGCTATTCATGCCATATTTAATTTGTGATAGTGTGATGACTCTTGATGATTTAAATTGTGTTTATCTCTAGTAAATGGATCCCAACCGTGTGGTAGCTGATGATGTTGAAAGTAATGTGCTGGCTCCCATCGAAGGGACAGAGCCATCTGAAAGTAGACCAGTAACGGTTAGCCAAGGAAGAGAGACTAGAGAAGCCTTCTTCCAAAGGATGAATGAGTGGTTTGCTGAGTTTGTTCGAACAAATCTGGCTGCCCAACATCCTCCACCTTCACCTAACCCCCAATCGGTTCCCGTAGCTCTCCAATGTGTGGAATTGGTAAGACTGAACAAGCCTCCAATTAATAAGATTCGAAAGCAAGTGGTCGAAGAATTTAGAGCTAATATTGACAATGATCCCGAAAAAGTAGAGTTTTGGCTTGAGAACTCTATCAGGGTATTTGATGAGCTCTCTTACACACCAGATGAGTGCTTGAAATGTGCTATATTACTTTTGAGAGACACAGCGTATCAGTGGTGGAATACTCTTGTATCCGTGGTACCGAGGGAAAGAGTTACATGGGAATTCTTTCAAGATGAGTTCAGAAAGAAATATATCAGTCAGCAGTTCATTGATCAGAAATGTAAAGAGTTTTTAGAGCTGAAACAGGGCAGTATGTTTGTGACTGAATACAAGCAAGAGTTTGTTAGGCTCAGTAAGTATGTTTGGGAATGTGTTTCTACTGAGGCTATCAGGTGCAAGAGATTTGAGGATGGGCTGAATGAGGATATCAGACTGTTACTTGGGATTTTAGAGTTAAAGGAATTTTTGGTACTGGTTGATCGAGTTTGCAAAGCCGAAGAGTTGAGCAAGGAAAAGAGAAAGGCTGAGTTTGAGGCTAGAGACTCAAGAAAAAATCGATAAAATAAGTCATTTCAATATTCGTCAAAGAAGTCAAGGGATTTGTATACTCGTTCTAATGCTTCAACTGGGTATCCCAACAGAGATCGTGTGAAACAGTATTCGGGTTCCAAGGCCTAAACTATGTTAATAGCGAGTGTTGGTAATGCTAGGTCTAATATACCTAAATGTCAACACTGTGGTAGACGACATCCCAGTGAATGTAGGATGAATAACCGGGCTTGTTTTAAATGTGGCTCCCCAGATCACTTTATTCGAGATTGCCTAAAATGGCTGAGAAATATAATTTTCAGAATGCAAGGCCAAGTAACACTGCCACTAGAGGAAGGCCACCGAGAAATACTAAGAGTGGGAACAATAGCAAAGGTGTGATGAAAGCGTTAACTGCGAGATCAGAGGTTAGAGCAACTGCTATAACTTACACTATTCGCGCTATCGAAAATGCGTCATCCCCTAATGTTATCACTGGTACATTTTCTCTCTATGATACTAATGTAGTTGCATTGATTAATCTTGGATCGACTCATTCTTATATTTGCATGAATTTGGTATCTAGTATGAATTTGCCTATTGAGTCTACTGAGTATGTGATTAAGGTGTCGAACCCCTTAGGCAAATATGTTCTAGTAGATAAAGTTTACAAGAATTGTCCTTTAATGATTTGGGGTCATTGTTTTCCGGTTGACTTAATGCTTTTATCGTTTGATGAGTTTGATGTAATTTTTGGAATGGATTGGTTGACTTTACATGATGTCGTAGTGAATTGTAGACGAAAGATTATTGAGTTGAAATGTCAAAATAATGAAAATTTTCCGATTGAACCGGATGAGTCGGGTGAGTTGCCTATTGTGATATCGTCGATGTCGGCTCAAAGGTATGTAAGAAAAGGTTGTGAAGCTTATCTTGCATATGTACTAAATACGAAGGTGTCTGAATTAAAGATTGAATTTATGCCGATAGTTTGTGAATATCCGGATGTGTTTCCAAAGGAGTTGCCTAGATTACCACCGATCAGAGAGATTGAGTTTACTATTGATTTAGTACCGGGGACTTCACCAATATCAATAGCTCTGTATAGAATGACTCCGACCGAGTTGAAAGAATTGAAAACTTAGTTGTAAGAGTTGATAGATAAGGGTTTTGCGAGACTGAGTTTTTCACCTTGGGGTGTACCAGTGTTATTCGTCAGAAGAAAGACGAATCCATGAGCCTTTGTATTGACTATCGTTAACTCAACAAGGTTACGATAAAGAATAAGTATCATTTACCAAGGATCGAGGATTTGTTTGACCAGTTGAAAGGGGCAACAGTGTTCTCGAAGATAGATTTGAGATTTGACTATTATCAACTAAGAGTTAGAGACTAAGATGTGCCGAAAACCAAATTCAGAACAAGGTATGGGCATTATGAGTTTCTTGTTATGCCTTTTGGATTAAGTAATGCTCTTGCTGTTTTTATGGATTTGATGAATCGGATCTTCCGACTGTATTTGGACAAGTTTGTAGTTGTGTTCATTAATGACATTTTGATTTATTCTAGAGATGAGGCTAAGCATGCTGAAAATTTAAGAATTGTATTGCAGACTTTGAGAGATAAGAAATTATTTGCTAAGTTCAGTAAAAGTGAATTTTGGCTCCGAGAAGTCAGATTTTTGGGGCATATTGTTTCAGCGGAAGGTATAAGGGTTGATCCAAGTAAAATTTTAGCAATAGTTGATTGGAAACCGCCAAGGAATGTATCCGAGGTTAGAAGCTTTTTGGGCTTATCCGGGTATTATCGATATTTTGTTAAAAGATTTTCGATAATTTCTACGTCTATGACTAGATTGTTACGAAAAGATGTGAAATTCGAGTGGTTTGAGAAATGTCAAAAGAGTTTTGAACAGTTGAAAGCGTTGTTGACTGAGGCATTGATATTAGTGCAACCTGAGTCGGGAAAAGAGTTTGTGATTTATAGTGACGCTCACTGAACGGTCTTGGTTGTGTGTTGATGCAAGAGGGTAAAGTGATAGCTTACGCCTCAAGATAGTTGAAACCGCATGAAAGGAATTATCCAACGTACGACTTGGAATTGGTTGCCATTATGCTTGCTTTAAAATTTTGGCGACACCATTTGCTCGGTGAGAAGTGTCACATCTTTACTGATCACAAGAGTTTAAAGTATTTGATGACCCAGAAAGATTTGAATTTGCGACAATGGAGATGGTTCAAGTTGTTGAAAGACTATGAGTTGGTAATTGATTATCATTTTGGGAAGGCGAATGTAGTCGCCAGTACTTTGAATAGGAAATCCTTGTTTGCTTTGAGGGCAATGAATACGCGACTAACTTTGTCTGATGATGGATCAATTCTAGCCGAGTTAAAAGCTAGACCGGTATTTCTTCAGCAAATTTGCGAAGCTCAGAAATGTGACAGTGAATTGCAAGCTAAGAGAATTTAGTGCGAACTGAATGGTGATTCAGACTTTCAGATTGGGGCCGATGATTGTTTGATGTTCTGACGTAGGATTTGTGTATCGAAAGATACTGAGTTGATTCAAAAAAATTTCATGAGGCACACAGTGGTTGCCTGTTTGTTCATCCAGGAAGTATGAAGATGTATAATGATTTGAAGAAATTGTATTGGTGGTCGGGTATGAAACAAGATATTTCTGAATTCATATGCAGATGTTTGATTTGTCAACAAGTAAAGGCCAAACATCAAGTATCTTCAGGTTTACTTTAGCCTGTGACTATACCCGAATGTAAATGGGATAGAGTTACGATGGATTTTGTATCGGGTTACCTTTGAATCCGAAGAAAAAAGATGTTGTATGGGTCGTTGTTGATAGATTGACGAAATTGCCTTATTTTATTCCAATACGTATCGATTATTCACTTGATAAGTTGGTTGAATTGTACATTGTTGAGATTTTCAGATTGCACAGGGTCCCACTTCTATTATTTCAGATAGAGATCCGAGGTTTACGTCACAATTTTGGAAGAAATTGCAAGAAGCATTGGGTACAAAGTTGAAATTTAATACTGCATTTCCTGTAACACCCCGAACCCGAAACCGACACCGGAGTCGAACACGAGGTGTTAACTGACTTTAACCCCTTATAAAATTTATTTTCCAGACACTGCCCAATCTGTGTACTAGTCGTTTTAAAAATCATATCTTGAGTTTCGTAACTCGAAAATCAGTTTCGTGATTTTTCCCAGAAACTAGACTCATGTGCCCATCTATGTATTTTTTTCTAGAATTTTTGGTCGGTCCAATTAGTACAGTTTATTAGTCAAAGTCTCCCATATTGCAGGGGTCGACTACACTGACCTTTGCCATTACGACTTGGATATCTCCCTGCACGGGGCTTCAATACTGATGCCGTTTGTTTCTATGAAAACTAGACTCAGAGAGGAATCTGTACATATATGGTACGACCCCTAATTATCTCTGGTTAATTTATAATGAATTTCCAAAGTCGGAGCAGGGAATCCAGAAACCGTTCTGGCCCTGTCCCACAAAAATCTGATTATCTCTCAATATACTGCCCATATGATCTTTTCGTTACTTCCTCATGAAAACAGACTCATCGAGCTTCGATTACATAATTTATTCATCAATTAATTCCACTCCTACTATTTTTAGTGATTTTTCAATCTCATGACACTGCTGCTGCCAGCATCTGTTACGAAAGTAACTAGGTCCATTTCATGCCTACCCTTGATCCAACTCAATCGAACATTCGTGCCATTTTCGCATGGCTTAAAATTTACATGCCAAAGTTCAAACACAACGTAATAGCTTATACATGCCAAAATGTTCTTCTAAGCCAACTAAGAAGAAAGTACCAAAACTTGCTATCCGGTGTGATGACTTCGATGACGGCCTGACCCCGCAAAAATAGATGAGTTCAAGCAACCTATAATGGGTGACAAGGAAACACCGAGTGAGTTTATAACTCAGTAAGTCATAAGCAATGCACTACCATCCATCAATAACATTATCACAAGAGGAAACAAAATGGAATGAGACAATTTACTCCATCCATACCGAACCATACCATAGTTCCTCCAACCTATCGATTCAATTTCATATCAATTCATGCATTCACATTCCATATACTCATCAATAGGACATTGAAGCATTTTCATAAATCAATTTATTTTCGTTACAATCAAACGACTAAACGGCCTTTCACCCATCCTACGATAAATTTTATGTACGTGACTTCAAGTATATTTGTCACATAGGTTCAAACTTACCGAGCTCAACACCAAGTATAAGCATAGCACCTATTAGCCATGTACTCAAGACACTTACCCGATCCGCTGTCCGCGATCGACTCAATAGTGTCGCACACGTAGTGTCCATAATGATTCACGAATGTATATTGATTCCGCACACTCAGTGCTATATAATCAACTCGCACACTTAGTGCTACGTAATCAAATCGCACACTTAGTGCTACATAGTCAAACTCGCACACTTAGTGCCGCATGGTCAATTCGCACACTTAGTGCATCATATTCATTTCGCACACTTAGTGCAACATAGTCAAATCGCACACTTAGTGCTGTACAATTTAATCCCGCGCACTTAGCGCCAATCTCATGGTCATAAATGGTTATACCCGCACGTTTAGTGCCGAGATCAACAACTCAGTACATCTTACCTCTTTTCTTTTCATTCAACAATTTCATCATCACATACGTACATGCATATATATATATATATGTATATTTATTCATTCCATTCAGCATCAATACATAAACATTATGACCATTTGAAATAATACCAACTACATGCTTAATGACTTACCTCGTGTTGGGTAAGACGGTTCCAACTCGGCTACTCGATGACCTTTTCTTTGCCTTTGCTCGATTCACCTCCTTTAACTCCTTGAGCTTAATCAATAATTAACTAGTTTAACCATCTTGTTAAACATTCATAATTCAATTACACATGCATATGTATGTTTGTATATTCGGCAACCATCCACACTAATTACCCATTTAGTCGATTACACACATAATTAAAGGTAACATCACGAATGGCATACTTATGTATATATATATGTATATATATATACTTCGGAATGGGCATCACAATTAGATTTAACACCACCTTCATACTCAATTAGATGGCCGAATGCATGTGTATATGCACAATGTCAACTATAACATCATGTAGATCCACATATACTACATTTCTTATGTTCCACATCTTAATGCCCATTATACATAATCAAATTTAACATCATCTATATATTTACTCATATGGCCGAATATACATACCCCTATATAATATCATTTTCATTCCATTTAACACTTAATTCATCATAAATTTCCCCCTTTGCTCTCTTTTTTTTCTTCATGACCGAATGCTCCTTCTACTCCTTTTACCTTCACAAAGCATGAATTTCATCATCCAACTTACAAGCTTACAATCTCATGAAGTTTAACCTTATGGTACCTATCAAACTCTCACTCATTAGCTTCTATCATAAACCTCCAACAACACCCAATAAACATATACTTTGGGGGTCTATGGTAGAACTAAGAAAGGAACTCATAGATATCAAGATGTGAGCAACTACCATTATTCATCTAAGTTTAGCATGAAACACAATCATCACCCTTATTAATCTTTTATAGCCGAAAACCATACTCACCCCCAAAATCGAAATTTCAACATGGTTTACAAAAATCACTTGATAACTCACTCAATATCAACTAAAATTTCAAAAGCTAGTACAAACTTCCTTACCTTAATAGTGACCTAAGATGACCGATTGCTTCACTCCCTTCTTCTTCCTTTCAATTCGGCCAAGAAGAACCAAAGAACACAACTTGTTTTTCTTTCTTCCTTAGAACATTCGGCCAAGGGGAAATGAAGAAAGATGGACACTTTTTTTTTCTTTGTTTTCTTTCTTACTTTCACGGCAATGGGGAGGGGAAGAAACAATTACACACATCCTTTCCTTTTTCCATTTCTTTATTCCCCATACTTCTTATTATATTTTATCCTACATACCTCACTAGGCCAACATGTTCCCAACATGTTTCCACCCATAGCATGGCCGGCCACTACATATTAGGGAGGGGGAATTTGACATGCAAGTCCCCTTTTTCTTCCACATGCACTAATAGGTCCTCATGCATTGACCTATCACATTTTAAAATTTTCTCATATAAGTCCTATTGACTAAATTCACATGCAATCGACTAAATCGAAGCTTGAAATTTTCACACATTCATGATTACATATTCTAGACAATAAACATCACATTCAAACCTTTCGGTGACTCGGTTTAGCGGTCCCGAAACCACTTCCCGACTAGGGTTAATTTTGGGCTATCACAACTCTCCCTCACTTAAGAAATTTCCGTCCTCGAAAATCTTACCGATAAATAGGTTTTGATATCGTTCTTTCATCGTGCTCTCGGGTTCCCAGGTTGCTTCCTCGATCCCGTGTTTGAGCCACAACACCTTAACCAACGGAACCCTTTTATTTCGCAACTCTTTCACTTCACGAGCTAGGATACGAATCGGTTCTTCTTCATAGCTCAAGTCAGATTGAATTTCAACTTCTGAGGGATTAATCACATGTGACGGATCGGATCTATAACGTCGAAGCATTGCAACATGGAAGACATCGTGCATCCTTTCAAGTTCAGGGGGCAAAATCAATCTATATGCAACCGGCCCCACTCGTTCGGAAATTTCCTACGGCCCAATGAATCTCGGGCTCAACTTGCCTTTACGGCCAAATCTGAGTACCTTCTTCCAAGGTGACACTTTAATAAACACTTTATCTCCCACCTGATATTCAATGTCCTTTCATTTTAAATCCGCATACGATTTTTGACGATCTGTGGCTACCTTCAGACTTTCGCGGATTACCTTTACTTTTTGTTCGGCATCTTTAATCAAATCAACTCCGAAAATTTTACTTTCACCAAGCTCGGTCCAAAACAATGGCGTACGGCATTTACGACCGTACAAAGCCTCATAAGGTGCCATCTTAATACCTGATTGAAAACTATTGTTGTAAGCGAATTCAATCAAAGGTAAATACCGTTCCCATGAACTACTGAACTCGAGGATGCAACATCTCAACATATCCTCAAGTATTTGAATTATCCGCTCGGATTGACCATCGGTTTGGGGGTGAAAAGCGGTGCTAAAATGCAGCTTGGTACCCAAAGCTTCTTGCAATTTCTTCCAAAATTGTGAGGTGAATCTCGGATCTCTATCCGACACGATAGAAATAGGTACTCCATGTAATCTCACAATCTGAGAGACATACAATTCGGCTAGTTTATCCAATGAAAGATCCGTACGCACGGGGATAAAGTGAGCCGACTTAGTCAGCCTATCAACAACAACCCAAATCGCATCCTTCTTACTTGCGGACAATGGCAGTCCGGACACAAAGTCCATTGTGACTCGGTCCCATTTCCACTCGGGTATCATGATCGGCTGAAGTAACCCTGAAGGCACTTGATGTTCCGCTTTCACTTGTTGACATATTAAACATCTCGAAACAAAGTCGGAGATGTCTCGTTTCATACCACGCCACCAAAACCGACGTTTCAAGTCGTTGTACATTTTCGTGCTCCCCGGGTGAATTGACATTCGGCTACAATGGGCTTCGTTCAGAATCATTGGAATGAGTTCCGAATTCCTTGGAACACACAAACGACTTCTAAACCTCAAACAACCATCATCATCAATCTGAAACTCCGATTCCTTGTTCGGAACACACTCAGCTCGTTTTGCAACCAATTCCTCATCGACTTTCTGAGCTTCACGAATTTGATGAGTCAATAATGGTTTGGCTTTTAATTCAGCTACTAACACATTGTCAGGTAGAACAGACAAGTGTACATTCATCGCTCGCAAAGCAAACAGTGATTTCCGGCTTAAGGCGTCCGCAACCACATTAGCCTTTCCCGGGTGGTAATCAATGACAAGCTCGTCATCTTTCAACAACTCAAGCCAACGTCTTTGTCGCAGATTCAAGTCTCGTTGAGTCATCAAATATTTGAGACTTTTGTGATCCGAAAACACATGGCACTTCTCACCAAACAAATAATGTCGCCATATTTTCAATGCAAACACAATGGCGGCTAGTTCGAGATCATGGGTCGGATAATTTCTCTCGTGTGGCTTCAATTGTCTCGACGCATAGGCCACAACTCGACCTTCTTGCATCAATACGCAACCCAACCCAAGTAGGGATGCGTCACTATAAATGACAAACTCTTTACCCGATTCGGGTTGCACCAAAATTGGAGCTTCAGTCAAATGAGTTTTCAGTTGATCGAAGCTTTTCTGACATTTCTCCGTCCATTCGAACTTAACATCCTTTTGAAGTAGCTTCGTCATTGGTGTGGCTATCATCGAGAAACCTTTGACAAATCGTCGGTAATAACCGGCGAGCCCTAGAAAGCTCCGGACTTCGGTAACATTTCTCGGAGGCTTCCAGTTAAGTATGGCTGAAATTTTGCTCGGGTCAACTCGAATACCCGATGCGGATACCACATGACCCAAGAAGCTAACCTCTCTTAACCAGAACTCACACTTACTGAACTTAGCATATAACTGCTTATCCCGCAAAATTTGCAACACTAGCCTCAGATGCTCGGCATGTTCGGTCTCATCTCTTGAATAGACCAAGATGTCATCAATAAACACAACTACGAACCGATCCAAATACGGCCTGAAGATCCGATTCATCAAATCCATAAACACCGCAGGGGCATTAGTGAGCCCAAACGGCATCACTAAGAACTCGTAGTGACCGTACCTCGTTCTGAAAGCAGTTTTGGGTACGTCCGAATCTCGAATCCGCAACTGATAATAACCCGATCTCAAATCTATCTTTGAAAACACCGATGCTCCCTTTAATTGATCGAACAGATCATCAATACGCGGTAACGGATACTTATTCTTTATCGTCACTTTATTCAGTTGACGATAGTCAATACACAACCTCATGGTTCCGTCCTTCTTTTTCACGAACAATACTGGTGCACCCCAAGGTGAGAAACTTGGTCGAGCGAAACCTCTATCCGTCAACTCTTGCAATTGAGCTTTCAATTCTTTTAACTCGGTTAGTGCCATACGATACGGAGCTATCGAAATTGGCGTAGTTCCAGGTACAAGCTCAATACCAAACTCTATCTCCCGAACAGGTGGCAAACCCGGTAACTCTTCAGGAAAAACATCCGGGTATTCACAAACCACCGGCACCGATTCGAGTTTCTTTTCTAACTCCTTGTCATCAAGTACATACGCGATGTATGCTTCGCACCCTTTCCTTACATATTTCTAGGCCAACATTGCTGATATTACAGCTGGCAACCCCCTTAAGTCCGCAGACTCAACTCGGATTATTTCGTTATTTGCGCACCTCAAATCGATAGTCTTGCTTTTGCAATTCACAACCGCATCATGCGCGGTTAACCAATCCAAACCAAGAATAACATCAAACTCGTCGAACGGCAAAAGCATCAAATCGGCCGGAAAATAGGATTCTCGGATTATTAGAGGGCATCTCTTGCACACTTTATCAACAAGTACGCATTGACCCAACGGGTTTGATACTCGAATTACGAGCTCAGTAGACTCAACAGGTAGAGTCTTACTAGTTGCTAAGGTTTCGCATACATATGAATGAGTAGAACCAGGGTCAATCAATGCAATCACATTAGTATCAAAGAGAGTGAAGGTACCAGTGATGACGTCGGGGGAGGATGCCTCCTCTCGTGCGCGAATGGCATATGCTCTAGCAGGAGTACGGTTCTCGGCTCGATCGGCCGTATCAGAGGCCCCCCTCTGACTACCACCCCTGCCTCCTAAAATTCTCGGTGGTCTACCTCTAGATGTCACTCCACTAGGTCTTGCACCTTGAATCTTATTCTTCTCATCCAGCTCCGTGCAATCTCTAATGAAGTGGTCCTTCGAACCGCATCCGTAACAGGCCCTGCTAGTAGACTTGCCCCAACATTCACCTAGGTGTCGTCTTCCACATTGGGGACATTCAGGTTTCTCGTGACGATTATTGCCCACACTAGCTACCGAAGTAGCTCGGGAGCCCATCGATGGTCTTGCCCTGATGGAAATTCCCGCAGTCGCCCTCGACTTATTAATGTCCTCCCTGAACTTCTTTACAGCTGAGAACGGAGCTTTACCCGTCGATCTTTTACGATAATCTCTAGCTTCAAATTCAGCCTTCCTCTTCTCCTTTCCAAGTTCTTCCGCCTTGCAGGCTCGTTCGACTAGTGTTACGAATTCTTTTATTTCCAAAATACCCATTAGTAGCTTTAAATCTTCATTCAATCCTTCCTCGAATCTTTTGCACATAGCAACCTCATCAGCTACACACTCCCGGGCATACCTACTGAGTCTTACGAATTCATGTTCGTATTCAGATACAGTCATACGGCCTTGCTTGAGTTCCAAGAACTCCTTACGCTTCTGATCAATGAACCGTTGGCTAATAAATTTCTTTCGGAATTCCGTTTGAAAGAAGTCCCAAGTTACTCGCTCGTTCGGGACTATGGAAATCAAGGTCCTCCACCAATAGTAGGCTGAGTCTCGCAACAAAGATACAGCACATTTTAGACATTCGTCGGGTGTGCATGACAATTCATCGAACACCCGAATGGTGTTATCAAGCCAGAACTCGGCCCTTTCGGCATCATCAGTTACTATGGCCTTGAACTCCTCGGCCCCACGCTTCCTAATCAAGTCTACAGGTGGCTTACTCAGCCTCACAGGATCAGCGACTGATGGCATTACAGGCTCTTGGGGTGGATTATTCAAATTTGGGAATTGTTGGACAGCCGGGTTGGTTCGGGCATATTGCGCGACCCACTCATTCATCATGGTAAAGAAGGCTTGTTTAGCCCCCTCACCTTGATTATTCGCAGATGACTGAGGTTCAACAGGCGGCGTCCCTTGTGCAGGAGCAGCCGCTACACTCTCAACGTCATCCGCTAGGGTTCTTTCTTCATCGGGGTCCATTTACTAATCAAAACAAAAACATTTCAACCGTCGGAAGTCATCACACATTTAAACATTAACATTCAGCATGTATAGCTAGACTCATACGCGCTATGGTAGTCCTAGAACCGACTAAACCATAGCTCTGATACCAATCAAATGTAACACCCCGAACCCGAAACCGACACCGGAGTCGAACACGAGGTGTTAACTGACTTTAACCCCTTATAAAATTTATTTTCCAGACACTGCCCAATCTGTGTACTAGTCGTTTTAAAAATCATATCTTGAGTTTCGTAACTCAAAAATCAGTTTCGTGATTTTTCCCAGAAACTAGACTCATGTGCCCATCTATGTATTTTTTTCTAGAATTTTTGGTCGGGCCAATTAGTACAGTTTATTAGTCAAAGTCTCCCATATTGCAGGGGTCGACTACACTGACCTTTGCCATTACGACTTGGATATCTCCCTGCACGGGGCTTCAATACTGATTGCGTTTGTTTCTATGAAAACTAGACTCAGAGAGGAATCTGTACATATATGGTACGACCCCTAATTATCTCTGGTTAATTTATAATGAATTTCCAAAGTCGGAGCAGGGAATCCAGAAACCGTTCTGGCCCTGTCCCACAAAAATCTGATTATCTCTTAATATACTGCCCATATGATCTTTTCGTTACTTCCTCATGAAAACAGACTCATCGAGCTTCGATTACATAATTTATTCATCAATTAATTCCACTCCTACTATTTTTAGTGATTTTTCAATCTCATGACACTGCTGCTGCCAGCATCTGTTACGAAAGTAACTAGGTCCATTTCATGCCTACCCTTGATCCAACTCAATCGAACATTCGTGCCATTTTCGCATGGCTTAAAATTTACATGCCAAAGTTCAAACACAACGTAATAGCTTATACATGCCAAAATGTTCTTCTAAGCCAACTAAGAAGAAAGTACCAAAACTTGCTATCCGGTGTGATGACTTCGATGACGGCCTGACCCCGCAAAAATAGATGAGTTCAAGCAACCTATAATGGGTGACAAGGAAACACCGAGTGAGTTTATAACTCAGTAAGTCATAAGCAATGCACTACCATCCATCAATAACATTATCACAAGAGGAAACAAAATGGAATGAGACAATTTACTCCATCCATACCGAACCATACCATAGTTCCTCCAACCTATCGATTCAATTTCATATCAATTCATGCATTCACATTCCATATACTCATCAATAGGACATTGAAGCATTTTCATAAATCAATTTACTTTCGTTACAATCAAACGACTAAACGGCCTTTCACCCATCCTACGATAAATTTTATGTACGTGACTTCAAGTATATTTGTCACATAGGTTCAAACTTACCGAGCTCAACACCAAGTATAAGCATAGCACCTATTAGCCATGTACTCAAGACACTTACCCGATCCGCTGTCCGCGATCGACTCAATAGTGTCGCACACGTAGTGTCCATAATGATTCATGAATGTATATTGAGTCCGCACACTCAGTGCTATATAATCAACTCGCACACTTAGTGCTACGTAATCAAATCGCACACTTAGTGCTACATAGTCAAACTCGCACACTTAGTGCCGCATGGTCAATTCGCACACTTAGTGCATCATATTCATTTCACACACTTAGTGCAACATAGTCAAATCGCACACTTAGTGCTGTACAATTTAATCCCGCGCACTTAGCGCCAATCTCATGGTCATAAATGGTTATACCCGCACGTTTAGTGCCGAGATCAACAACTCAGTACATCTTACCTCTTTTCTTTTCATTCAACAATTTCATCATCACATACGTACATGCATATATATATATATGTATATTTATTCATTCCATTCAGCATCAATACATAAACATTATGACCATTTGAAATAATACCAACTACATGCTTAATGACTTACCTCGTGTTGGGTAAGACGGTTCCAACTCGGCTACTCGATGACCTTTTCTTTGCCTTTGCTCGATTCACCTCCTTTAACTCCTTGAGCTTAATCAATAATTTAACTAGTTTAACCATCTTGTTAAACATTCATAATTCAATTACACATGCATATGTATGTTTGTATATTCGGCAACCATCCACACTAATTACCCATTTAGTCGATTACACACATAATTAAAGGTAACATCACGAATGGCATACTTATGTATATATATATGTATATATATATACTTCGGAATGGGCATCACAATTAGATTTAACACCACCTTCATACTCAATTAGATGGCCGAATGCATGTGTATATGCACAATGTCAACTATAACATCATGTAGATCCACATATACTACATTTCTTATGTTCCACATCTTAATGCCCATTATACATAATCAAATTTAACATCATCTATATATTTACTCATATGGCCGAATATACATACCCCCATATAATATCATTTTCATTCCATTTAACACTTAATTCATCATAAATTTCCCCCTTTGCTCTCTTTTTTTTCTTCATGACCGAATGCTCCTTCTACTCCTTTTACCTTCACAAAGCATGAATTTCATCATCCAACTTACAAGCTTACAATCTCATGAAGTTTAACCTCATGGTACCTATCAAACTCTCACTCATTAGCTTCTATCATAAACCTCCAACAACACCCAATAAACATATACTTTGGGGGTCTATGGTAGAACCAAGAAAGGAACTCATAGATATCAAGATGTGAGCAACTACCATTATTCATCTAAGTTTAGCATGAAACACAATCATCACCCTTATTAATCTTTTATAGCCGAAAACCATACTCACCCCCAAAATCGAAATTTCAACATGGTTTACAAAAATCACTTGATAACTCACTCAATATCAACTAAAATTTCAAAAGCTAGTACAAACTTCCTTACCTTAATAGTGACCTAAGATGACCGATTGCTTCACTCCCTTCTTCTTCCTTTCAATTCGGCTAAGAAGAACCAAAGAACACAACTTGTTTTTCTTTCTTCCTTAGAACATTCGGCCAAGGGGAAATGAAGAAAGATGGACACTTTTTTTTTCTTTGTTTTCTTTCTTACTTTCACGGCAATGGGGAGGGGAAGAAACAATTACACACATCCTTTCCTTTTTCCATTTCTTTATTCCCCATACTTCTTATTATATTTTATCCTACATACCTCACTAGGCCAACATGTTCCCAACATGTTTCCACCCATAGCATGGCCGGCCACTACATATTAGGGAGGGGGAATTTGACATGCAAGTCCCCTTTTTCTTCCACATGCACTAATAGGTCCTCATGCATTGACCTATCACATTTTAAAATTTTCTCATATAAGTCCTATTGACTAAATTCACATGCAATCGACTAAATCGAAGCTTGAAATTTTCACACATTCATGATTACATATTCTAGACAATAAACATCACATTCAAACCTTTCGGTGACTCGGTTTAGCGGTCCCGAAACCACTTCCCGACTAGGGTTAATTTTGGGCTGTCACATTTCCTCTGCAAACTGACAGTCAATCTGAGAGAGTGATTCAAAATCTTGAAAATATGTTTCCCTGTAGTGTTTTAGAGTTCAAAGGTAGTTGGGAGAAAAACCTACCGTTTGTCGAATTTGCTTATAACAACAGTTACCAATCAAGTATATAGATGGCACCGTATGAAGCATTGTATGGCCTCAAATGCTGAACTCCGTTGTACTGGACCAAGCTCGGTGAGAAACAAATTCACGAGGTTGATTTGGTCAGAGAAACTGAAGAGAAAGTGAAAGTAATTCATGATTTTTTGACAGCAGCTTCGGACTGACAGAAATCATATGCGAATTAGAAACGAAAGGATATTGAATTTCAGGTTCGTGATAAAGTGTTTCTAAAAGTATCATTGTGGACGAAAATTCTTAGATTTGGTCGCAAAGGCAAGTTGAGTCCACGGTTCACTAGGCTGTATGAGATTTCTGAAAGAATAGGGCCAGTGGCATATCGATTAGCTTTGCTGTCAGAATCGAAAGGATGCACAGTGTGTTTCACATGTCAATGTTGAACCATTATTGATCAGATCCTTCGCATGAAATTTCACCGACAGAGATTGAGATTCGACCCGATATGACTTATATTGAAGAACCGATCAAGATTTTACCTCGGAAAGTTAAATAGTTGAGAAATAAAAGCATAACTCTAGTGAAAGTTTTGCGGCAACGACATGGGGCCGAAGAAGCTACGTGGGAACCTGAGGAAGCTATGAGTTTCGAAACCATTTTTTGATGAAACGGGGTCGACTTTATATTTTGAAAAGAAAACAAAAGTTGGGAGTCGCCACCAATGTTTTTTGTTTAGGTGTGATCAGATCAGCTAGAAATTTGATCATTTTAATAAAACATTTCAATTTACTAAAACAACGATTTTGGTCTTATGAAATTTGAGAAAACGGGTTCGGGAGTCAGTTACGTAAGAGGAAGGATTAGCACCCTCGTAATGCCCAAAATTGGTACCTAACTGATTAATTAAGGTCTTAATGTCGAAAGTTGAAAAGATTCTAAAATAAATTTTAAAATGCGATCCCTTTTTATGAATGTTTGGATAACTCGAAGTGGATATTAAGATTCTCTTGTTCCGAAGAAATAAAATATCACATCCAGCACGTAGGACACGACATTTCAAACCTTCGATGCCAAAATCATCTCATGATTTCCAAAACTTATGCATTGAAACGTTAAAAGGATATTCAATGGTTCGATCAAACGAAAAATCGAAACCCAACACGTACGCACGATTTCTCGAAATTTTCAAACACGAAATATTGCCTTGTTTTTTAAAAAAACTCGAATAAAAATGCAATTGTATGAAAAAATTAAGATTATTTTGTTTCGAAGAAACAAAATATCACATCCAGCACGTAGGGCACGTAGGGCACGTAAGGCGGTGGCCGGAGCCATGTGAAGACTAGATTTTCAGCCCTTTTCAAGAGAGTCCAAAAGCAAAGTGCCTTCCAAACTCAAAAAATCCAAAAGAAAAGGTCTCTCTCCTTTCCCTTTAAGTTAGATTTTGACGACGGAGAATAGATCCGTCGAGGTGACGCGGGATTCCGGTGAGATTCCTTCTCTTATTTTTAAAATAGATTCGTAATGGAACAAAAAGAAAAATAATAGTAATAAACGAAATGAAACAAAAAATAAAGAAAGAAAATGAACAGTCAACCTTTTGTTTGTTTTTTGATTGCTCAATTATGCTTGTGTAACCTCTACAATATCTCGTTTTTTAGGCTTATATAGCCGAGAAATATATCGATTTAATATTATTGCTATCATTTATGCTTTTGCTTGTTTTCTTGCTTTGTCTATGCTCTGTCTTTTGCCTTTTGCTCTGTGGCCTTGCTTTGTTTCCTTTTTTTCTCTTTTTGCTTTCTTTTGTAGGCATACAAGGGGTCAACGAGGCTGTAGACGGCCATTTCGGTGAAACAGAGGCTGAACCTTGGTCTCCGTGCATACCGAGGGCGCACATGGAGGCGCAGCACCCTAAGCTGCTAGGGTTTTTTGTTTTATATTTTGGGCTATTTTTCTAGGCTAGGTTCTTTGGTTTGGTCCTGTATTTTGCTTGGGCCTTGTAGTGAAATGGACTGTTATTATTATTTTTTATTTTGAGTTTGGTTTCTGATGGGTCCGGGCAATTTTGGCCCGTTACAGCTGCCCCTCTTTGCTCATTGTCGTGCAACGAGAATAGAGCAAAGACTATAAAAAGGGCCAAATTTGCCGGGACCTGCTGAGTCTTGACTTCTCTTGGCGCTTCTTTTCTTCAAGTATCTTCAATGTGTTCCACTACAACTGCTCTATTACAACTCCAGAGAGATAAGATCTATGATTTATAGATTCAATCTATTCCACTGCAACTCCAGGGGAATAAGACTTGTTATCTTTAGTCCGCTCCGTTGCAACTTCAGGGAGATAAGACTTGTTTTGATCTGCTCTACTGCAACTTCAGAGAGATAAGATCTACAATTTATAGCTTCAATCTGTTCCACTGCAACTCTAGGGAAATAAGACTTGCTATCTTCAGCCTGCTCTACTGCAACTTCAGGGAGATAAGACTTATTTTGATCTGCTCTACTGCAACTTCAGAGAGATAAGATCTGCAATTTATAGCTTCAATCTGTTCCACTACAACTCCAGGGAAATAAGACTTGCTATCTTCAGCCTACTCCACTGCAACTTCAGGGAGATACGACTTGTAATTTCAACCTACTCCACCGTATCTTCTGGGAAATAAGGTTAGTGGCTTCGATCTGCTTCACTGCAACTTCAGGAAGATATGATTTGCCGAAATTCGTAATTACAATTGATCTTGCTACACCGTCCTCTGAAGGACATGACCTGTAGAATCGATTTTTTGAGCCTATGCATATGCCAAATGATTAGGATGTCATAAATGAATCAAATGCTCCTAACTAGATGTGCATGGATGATGTTGGGGTGAATGCAAAAAAATTTTATTTTTCTTATCATGTTTAATTTGATATTAATCCGACTTTCTAACTTTTGAATTTAGGTTAGTTTTAACTAATTGGTCCCGTTTTAGGTCCTTGTATCATTTAAAATCGTTTCAGAGTAATATACAGAACTCCTTTTTGAATATCATTAGTCCATTAATCATCATTTCAATGAAAAATACTTGAATAAGATTGTTGCAATGGACAAAATGGAATCTTATTGAGAGTAATGCTCGAAATGAATCGAGTAATCAAAATAGAAAATTTGGCTAAGATACAAAATGAATAAGATGAAAATAGGTGCCCCAGATATCGTAGCATGAGCTTTTCTGCACAAAACTCCTTGAGGAACCTTTGAACTTGGTACGTGTTTGGAAAACCGAGAGTACTTTGTTGATGCCCTAAGATATAACATCCCTCCTTCTTGTTAATTCAAAGAAGACAAGACCACCGTATGCCCCATCCTCGATCAAAATTTGAATTGCCCATTCCCGGATTTTCAACTCAAAACCTCTTTGGTCTCAAAGTGCCCTTTTTTACGGGTTTTTGCCTTGGCCTCTCCATTTTTTTTTTAGGTAAAGTACCTCTTGACCAATCCAAATTTATGGGATTATGCAGGCTTTTTTCATCCATCTCAGTCAAAATTAGAGCTCCTCTAAAGAAAGCCTTCATCACCACATATGGTCCTTCCCAATTTGGCATCTATTTTCCTCTAAAATCCTTTTGTATGGGGAGAATATTTTTCAAAACAAGGTATCCTTTATGGAATTCTCTAGGGCGGACCTTCTTGTTTTATGCTCGCATCATCCGCTTTTGGTACATTTGACCATGGTGAATAGCTTTCAGCCTCTTTACCTCAATTATGTTCAGCTGATCGTACCGTGACTGAGTCTATTCTGCTTCATCTAACTTTAGTTCTGACAGCACTCATAGAGAAGGAATCTCAACCTCAATAGGCAGAACTGCCTCCATTCCATAAACCAAAGAGAAAGGTGTTGCCCCGGTAGAGGTTCTGACTGACGTTCGGTAGGCGTAGAGGGCAAATGGTAACTTCTCATGCCAATCTTTATAAGTCTCACTCATTTTTCCCACAATCTTCTTAATGTTCTTATTGGCCGCTTCCACTGTACCATTCATTTTTGGGCGATATGGTGACGAGTTATGGTGTTTGATCTTGAATTGCTTACAAACCTCTGCTATCGTGCTGTTATTCAAGTTCAGCATATTGTCTGATATGATCCTCTCAGGCATCCTATATCGACATATGATCTCTTTCTTTAGGAACTTGTTGACTGCTGATTTCGTGACGTTGGCGTAAGAAGTGGCTTCTACCCACTTGGTGAAGTAATCGATGAACACAAAGATGAATCAGTGCCCGTTAAATGTTTTCGGCGAGATCGACCCTATGACATCCATGCCTCACATAGAAAAAGGCCATGGAGAAGTCATGACATGAAGAGGTGAAGGCGGTACATGAATCTTATCTCCATAGATTTGGCACTTATGGTACTTTTTTGCATAGTTGATGCAATCCCCCTCCATAGTGGACCAATAATATCCGAATCTCATGATTTGTCTGGCCATTGTGAAACCATTAGCATGTGTTCCGCAGATACCCTCATGGATCTCTTCCAAGATTTACTTAGCCTCGACAGCGTCCACGCATCTTAGGAGCACCTGATCCTTTCATCTTTTATATAGGATCTCTCCATCTAAGACATAGTCACTAGCCAGCCTTCTCAACGTCCTTTTATCATTCTCGGTCTCCTGGTCTGGGTATTCACGATTCCTCACATATCACAGTATATTTTGATACCAAGGGTGATCATCTTTTTCTTCTTCTTTGTCAATGTTGTAGCAATGAGCCAGAGCCTCATAGATACTCATCTAGATAAGCTTCATATCCTCCTACTTGTTTACTTTAATCATAGAAGCTAAAGTTGCCAAGGCATGAGCCATGTGGTTTTCATCTCGTGGGAGATAGCAAAAAGTGATATCGTCAAACTCCTCAATTAACTCTAGAACCAGTTTTCGGTAATTGATCAACTTAGGATCTTTTGTCTTCCATTCACCTCTGAGCTGATAGATTACTAATACAGAATCCCCATATACTTCTAATATATTGATCTTGCGTTCAATGGCCGCACAGATACCCATGATGCATGCTTCGTACTCTGTCATATTATTTGTGCAATCGAAATCTAATTTACTAGTGAAGGGATAATGATCTCCATTTGGGGATACCAGAACTGCCCTGATTCTGTTACCCACAGCATTTGAGGCTCCGTCAAAATTCAGTCTCCAGGGATGATCTTCTTGAGAGTCTTCTTCAGACATACATTAGATCCTCATTTGGGAAATTGAAGCTCAAAGTTTCATAATCTTCTAGAGCTCTACTGGCGAGAAAATCTGCTATTGCACTCCCTTTTATGGCCTTCTGGTTTACGTAGACTATGTCGAACTCAGAGAGCAAAATTTGCTAACGAGCCATTCTTTCGTTCAAAGCGTTTGATTTCATTATGTACTTCAGAGGGTCTAGTTTTGAGATGAGCCAAGTTGTGTGGTACAGCATATACCGTCTCAGTCTCGGGGTCGTCCAAATCAAAGCACAACATAATTTCTCGATCGGTGAATATCTTGTCTCACATTCAATGAATTTCTTACTGAGATAATATATCGCTTTCTCTTTTCTTCCTGACTCATCATGTTGGCCTAACACGCATCCCATGGAGTTTTTGAACACTGCCAAATACAGTATCAGTGGCTTATCTAGGCAAGGTGGCATTAGCATTGGGGCATTAGACAGGTAATGCTTGACTTTATCGAAAGTTCTCTGGCACTCCTCATCCCATACACCTGGGTTTTGTTTCTTAAGGAGGCGAAATATCGGGTCACATTTCTCCGTTAGTTGTGAAATAAACCAGGCAATGTAATTTAGCCTTCCTAGAAAACCTCGAACTTCCTTTTGAGTGCGTGGTGGAGGTAATTCTTGTATGGCCTTGACTTTATCTGGGTCAATCTCGATCCCCTTTTTATTGACTACGAATCCTAACAGCTTTTTTGACCTGGCCCCGAAGATACATTTTGCGGGATTGAGCTTTAGTTGAAACTTTCTTAACCTTAGGAACAATTTCTTCAAGACTTGTATGTGCTCTTTTTCTATCCTGGACTTCTCAATCATATCATCAATGTAAACTTTGATCTCCTTGTGCATCATATCATGGAACAGAGTTACCATGACTCCCTGATATGTTGCTCCTGCGTTCTTCAGTTCGAATGGCATCACCTTATAGCAAAACGTTCCCCACATGGTCACGAATGTGGTTTTTTCCATATCTCCGGGGTGCATCTTTATCTGGTTGTATCCCAAGAAACCATCCATGAAGGGGAAAAGTGAGTAACTTGTCGTGTTATCCATTAATGTATCAATGTAAGGCAACGGGAAATTATCTTTTGGACTGGCTTTGTTCAGATCTCGATAGTCTACGCACATCCGTACTTTTCCATCTTTCTTAGGAACTGGGACTATATTGGCTACCCATTCTGAGTATTTAACCACTTGTAAGAAACCGTCGTCGATTGTTTCTTGACCTCTTCCTTTATCTTCAACAAAACATCAGGTCTCATTCTTCGGAGTTTTTGTTGGACTGGCTTACACTCTTCCTTTATAAGGAGTCGGTGTACCACAATATCGGTATTTAACCCGAGCATGTCTTGATATGACCATGCGAAGACATCTTTAAATTCTTGTAGTAGGTCAATGATATCTCGTTTTGTCTCCATGGCAATACAGGCTCCAATCTTCACCTCTTTTCCTTCTCCTAAGCTCACAATTTCCACTGACTCCTTGTGAGGTAGGATTTGTTTCTCATCTTGTTCTACCATCCTTAACAAATCTGGAGATAGGTTACAGTTTCTGTCATCTTCAAAATCCTGGGAATCCTCCGTACACATATCTTGCTCAAAAGGAGACTCTGAGTCAGTAACAGTGTTACTCATATCATTGATATCTGGAGACCTGTTATAGAGATGATGAAAAGTCCAAAGAACAAAAGAATCTAAGAATATTTATTGGTGGTATGATTATGAATGAAATGGAAAGAATAAAAGAATATTTGCTCAAGATGATACGCAAAAGTGCATTTTTATTGAAATAACGATATTTGGACATATGCCTATTTCATAAAAGGATTCTTATTACCCCCAGGCTTAGAGAAATAAGCTTGTTTTGGACATTACTCTAAATTAGTTTTAAAGGTTACAGGGATCTCCTCCGCGGTCCAATTGTTTAAAACGCTCTCGGGCACGTATGGGCAAATGCCTATATGATCCTCGTCTCTTATTTCTTCCTCGGATATGGCATTAATGCTCAAAATTTTCAACATTTCTTCGGCCGACCCCTTCCTCGTCTACCTTCCTTCAGAGCAAATAGTCCCTCCCGACACGAATGTTCTAGATATGTGAGGAAAGGTCATTGGCTCCTATTTGACCTCTTCTCCATTTAAATGCGCTATTCTCCTCTCTTGTTTCTTCTCTATCTCCTTCTTCTTCTGCCTTGTATCTGGCTTGTACCCTAAACCAAAATGGTCTCGTTTGTCCGTGAGCATGGGTGCCTCGATCCTCCATGTAGATTTCTTCTAAGCCCATTTCCAGGCAAAGCTCCTTTCCCGACTGTCAGTTGTAAGCCCATCCTAGTAGTTTTAGAGATTTTTGGCATCGGGACCTTGTTCTCTTCGATAATAAAGGTTGCATTCACAAATTTTAATGATCGAAAAGAGCATTCTATTACTTCATCATCTATCCCTATATATGGTGTCTCGCTGGTAACGGACGCAATGATATCTTTTTCTGTGTTTACGGTCACCAATCGGCCTTCCGTTACAAATTTTAGCTTTTGATGTAATGACGATGTCACCGCTCCTACCGAGTGAATCCATGGCCTTCCTAACAGGCAATTGTAAGAAGGCTTGATGTCCATTACTAAGAAATCTATCTCGTATGTGCTTGGACTGATTAAAAGGGGTATTTCAATCCTCTCCATTACCTTCCTTTCAGTACCATCAAATGCCCTCACTACATTTTGGCATGTCTTCATATGGGAACTATCCACTGGCAACCTATTCAGCGTAGATAGGGGTAGGACATTTAGTGCAGACCCATTTTCAATCAACACTCCCGGTAGTGTATATCCTTTAGAGCAGGTGGTGATGTGTAGCGCTTTTGTTGACCCCATTCCCCCCGGCGGTATTTCATCGTCATTGAAAAATATGAAATTATCGGCACTTATATTATTGACGAGGTGGTCCAACTTGTTGACAGAGATATCATCCGCGACGTAAGTTTCATTTAGTACCTTAATTAACGCGCTCCGATGTGCCTCCAAACTCAAGAGCAAAGCTAGCACTGAGATGCGAGCCAGTTGCTTGTGTAACTGTTCAACCACGCTGTACTCACTATGCTTTAAGAATTTTAGGAATTCTCTAGCTTCATTCTCGGTTACTGGCTCTTTGATTGGCTATTCGAGCCTGATAGTATTTTTCTTCCTCTGCTTGACTATTGAGGTCTTTCCTTTAACAGTTTCAGTTCCTGTACGCGCAGGATCATAACGTCTACCACTGTGTGTATAAAAACCCACATCTTGGTTCTCTCTTGAAGCGCTAGCTGGGTTCTCCCCACCCGGGATCGTCACGTTGCAGTCGTAATTCTAGGGAACCCTTTTACTATCCTTGTAAGGGAAGGATACCGGCATTTGGATTATGACTCTTGGCACCATTTGTACTCCTACTTCATTGTTCTTTGTTTGAGAAATTATCACCACAGGATGATTAACTCTTTGGGCCCCTTCTGTTGTTCCTTCTTCTGAGGCGTAAACCTCTCCTTCTTCTGATCCTTCGATTTCTTCGTAAAATTCCATCTCTTTATTGTCCATCAGATTTTGCACTATGGACCTAAACTTATTGCACTATTGGATGTCATGGCCTTCATCAGCATGAAACTCGCAGTACCTTCTTGCTTCTCTCCGCCTTTCCCTTGAATCTTGTGTGATTCAACCTCCTTCCACCATCTTCTTCCAAACCCATTTCAATGGGGTTTTTACCTCTGATACATCCATCTTGGTTCTCCTCCTTTTGTTTTCAATTATCGCATTTACCCCTTTGTCTAAATGACCAGGTAGCAGATTCCGTGCCACGTTAGGTCCTATGGGCTCATTGAACTTCACAACGCCCATGCCTATGAGCCTTTC
Organism: Gossypium hirsutum; assembly: GCF_007990345.1. Lineage (NCBI taxonomy): Eukaryota > Viridiplantae > Streptophyta > Magnoliopsida > Malvales > Malvaceae > Gossypium > Gossypium hirsutum. Next base: position 92,811,056 of record NC_053425.1, read on the forward strand.
GACTACCTTTTCGAAGGTAGTGCAGTTTTCAATTGTATGTCCTGAGATTCCTACATGGTATTTGCATTGAGCGTTTGCGTCATACCACTTAGGGAATAGAGGTTGTAGGGGTTTTAAGTAGTACGGTGACACCACATGGGCATCGAATAAACTCTGATACAACTCCCTATATGACATTAGGATAGGTGTAAATTGGACTTTTTCCGTGTTAGGCCTTGGGTTTAAATCTTGTCTTGCAGAGCCCTGATGGTTGGTAGTCACTGTCTTTGGTTGGCTCACAGCGACTGGCTTGGAATAACTCTTATTGTATACGCCCGCATTGTTCACTTTATTTTCTTTCCTTCTCGAAGCTGATTTCTTGGCATTTTCCCCTGTTTCAATCTTTCCGCATCTTATTGCGTTCTCTATCATTTCTCCCGACATTACTATGTCTGAGAAACTCTTAGTAGCGCTCCCCAGCATGTGGTTGATAAATAGAGCTTTTAGAGTGTTGATAAAGAGCATAGTCGTTTCTTTCTCCAGAAGAGGTGGTTGAACTTGTGTCGCCACCTCTCTCCATCTTTGGGCGTACTGCCTGAAGCTCTCATTTTGTTTCTTCTCCATGTTTTGTAACGTGATTTGATCAAGTGCTATGTCTGTCACATGACCGTACTACTTCATGAAAGCTTGTGCCAAGTCTTTCTATGAATGGATTTGAGCGCGACTTTGTTGGTTGTACCATTTGGCCGCAGACCCGACCAAACTGTCTTGGAAGCAGTGGATCAATAGTTGATCATTGTGAACGTACCCTGCCATTCTTCGACAAAACATGGTGCTGTGAGCCTCTGGATAGCTAGTTCCATTGTATTTTTCAAAGTCTGAGATTTTGAACTTAGGAGGGTGGACTAGGTCCGGGACCAAGCTCAGATCTTTAGCATCGATCCCACAATGATAGTCAGCACTTTCCATCACTCTGAACTTTTCCTCTAACCACTTGCATCGGTCTTCCAATTCTTTCGAGACCCCGGGATTAGAGCTTGAGCCCGTTTGATAATTGATTGGCATTAAGGTATCGGCCTGAAATTGCTGAGGCCTGATTGTAACGGACGGTCTTCCCATGTGTAGCTCGAGTTGCGTTTGAGCATTCGTCGGGGTGAATCCAGGGGGGTAAAGGGGATCTTCAGTAATGGATGGCCTCTGTGTATGTGTCTCCTTCTGCGTTTGAGCATTTGCCGGGGTAAAACCAAGGGGGTAGAGGGAATCTCCATTATTATTCCCCATATCGGCCATAAGGCCCTTTCCTTTGTCCGGCCTACTAGTCAATAGTTGGGTTAACTCTTGCATCATATTTCTTTGGGATTCCAGCATCTGGTCTCTCATTTCCTGCTGGATTTTTGCTAACTGTTCTTGCACTTGTGCTTGCATCTGCTCCTGTATCTCTTTCTGCATTTGCTCCAGTCTCTCTAGTTTTTTATCCATTGCTTCAGTTTTCCTTCTTGTACCGTAAGGATGTGTATTCGGGAGATTTTCGTCGGTTTCCAGATTACTGAAACATTTTTAATTAATTAGAATCTTTTTATGGCCTTTAATGCGAAGAACTTTACTAGAAAAAAAATTTCTTTACATAGAACAGATGATTACATATACGACTTTGCACTAATGCCCAAAGCCTTAACCTTCCTAAGGAGCCAAGCTAAGTTTCGGCCTCGATCTGATTCTGACTTGTATTTTAGGCTTAATACATCAGCCTGAACTGCCAAGGTTTGCAAATGATTGGCTACCTCTCGAACTTGAGCCACAGCTTCGCCCATGACATAATCTCTATTTCTAATTTGATCTTGAGAGTGGTGAAGTTGTTCTTTGCAATGTTCATTGTTTGCCTCAAGGAATTCCACTCGAATTTTGCTATCTTGTAATGTCGTCTCAAGTTCCTCTATTCTTCCTTTCAACTCTTCGATTTTGCTTAAGCTGGTCTTCAACTCAATTACGGAGTTATGGCTACGATGCAGATGTAGCGATTTTTCCAGTTTGGCTATCCGAGCTTGTAATTTCTCTTTTTCGCTCTGGCTTCCCGACAAATTCTTTTTCAAAACATCTTCCCGCACTCGAACATCTTAAAACTTCTTCTCCCAATGATTGGCTCTAGCCTTTTCTTTTTCAATTTCTTGACGCCACTGATCCGACGTCTTACCCAAATAGGCAGTTCTTATTGACACACGCAGCTTCTTATAATTAGTCTTCAGACTACCAGGTCCTCTTCAGCTTTATTCCTCCATTTCCTTAGTTTCTCAGCCTCTAGCTTGTGGATGTTGACATCTAATCCTAGCCGCATCTTTTCCTCCTCTAATTGTTCTATTTTCTTTCCCAATTCCGAGCTTTTTTTTCTCAAATTCTAGCTTGATGATCTCTAACTCAGACGGGATGAGTTATAAATGCTCTTCTATCGGTCAGGCATTTTCCTAATTTGGCAGTAGGATGTTATCGTTGACTCTTTTACCCCACCACCGGTCATACTCGGGGGTCGTCATTGGACCCGCTGTGAATGCTTTCATTCTTCGGGTTCGTTTCAAAGTATTTGACATCTCACAAACCTTTTTCCTATAATTGTCGTCCTTATAAGAGAGCTCACATTGAGCTAATCCCTATGTCACTGGTATGAACTACCTCGACTGATACTGTCTTAGAACAAGTAGTAGAGCATACCCAATGGCTCCCCATATCCCAAGTAAGGGGACCCAGTCAAAGTCCCCACACCGATATAAGATCTCGCAAGGGATCATCCATGAGGCTCTCTACTCGATATCTTTAGCTTGTAGATTCTGGAGAATCGCCATCCATTTCTCTTCAAAAAGGTCATCCCGCCTTATCGTACCCACTAATTCTTTCAGTAGGGAGTAATTCTCAGAGAAAAATCGATAGGAGACCTTTTCTACTTTCCAAAAGTGGCTATGAAACCAAGCCAACAATAACTGAGCACACCCTATGAATCTGCCTTCACCTGCCTTCCGACATGCATTCAAGGACTTGAAAGTTTCCGCTAGGATTGCCGGGACAGGTGTGACCCCTTTATCAAGTCGATCGAAAAGGTCTGAGACTGCTTCATCTACATATCCTAATGCTTTAGAAAAGACAACCAAACCATAGATGCTCAAGGCGAACACGTCAACCGTTTTCCTTATATCCGGATGCGCTAGAATTAGATCTCTCAAGTTCTTCCAATGAGTACACTTACTGTCTCCTTTTTTTTTATTCGGCTTGCAACCCACTATTCGCTCATCCCCGTGATACTCACTAATTTTTTTACAAAGGCTGTGACATTAGCAGCTCTTGAATAGGCTTTGTCGACCTGAATCTTCGGGGAACGAAGTAAAGCCATTACTCCTCCACAGGAGGTACCAAATTGACTTTTTCAAAGGTGAAGCAACTGTAGGTGGGATTCCAAAACTGAACGAGGGCTCGAAACAAATGCTTGTCCACCTTTGCATCGAGCAAAAAGGGTAGGTCATCATAATTACAATAAAAGAGTTGCTTGACTTCGTCATTCCATTGACCCTATATCTCTTTTAATTCTTCTAGGTCACTTTGAGTCACATCGATGCGAGTGAAATCCCACAATTCTGATTCATATCATTTGGTCAAACTATCACATTTCTCTTGTTATGTCGTCTCGGACCATACTCGGACTGTCGCATTATCCTCCACTCTATCAAGAAACCCCTTTTCCATGCTAAGCTCTTCTACTTAGTAACCGAACGGGAATCAACACCTTTTTATGATGAAATGCCATGCAATAACAGTAAAACACAGGAAGTCAGTATTATGTAATAGAACTTAAAGCAAATAGGAAATATCAATCACCTAATCGGGTAATCACTAAGGTCTGGTGCAGTTCTACCTAGAGTAGGCTCTTAGGGCTCATTATATGTGGTTTGGTTCTAGAGTAAGGGTACCCGAACTAGCAGATTCCTCGATCCTCACCCATTATAGGCTCATATAGACCGAGTTCAGTTCAGGGGAATACATTTCCCTATGGCTACACGGAGATGAAAATCTCACGAAGATATAAGTACGAATGTATCCCAAAAGCGATCCACTATCCTACACGGAGGTGAAAACCTCACGAAGTAATAGTTTCTCACTTCCACTTAAGAGGTGTGACGACAACGGTCATGTAACGCAATGTGCGATGATATATACATAAAAAACTTAAAGAAAATAAGAACAAAATGATGAAAACCATAAGAAAAACGAATGAAATGCAATGAAGGGATCATAAGTTTAAAACAAATTTTTAATTTTCGACAAAGGACAAAAATTAATCAATCTATGGCTCGACTCTCAAAGTCCCCAGCGGAGTCGCCAAGCTGTCGAAACCATTTTTTGATGAAATAGGGTCGACTTTATATTTTGAAAAGAAAAGAAAAGTTGGGAGTCACCACCAATCTTTTTTGTTTAGGTGTGATCAGATCACCTAGAAATTTGGTAATTTTAATAAAACATTTCAATTTACTAAAACAACGATTTTGGTCTTACGAAATTTGAGAAAACGGGTTCGGGAGTCGATTATGTATGAGGAAGGATTAGCACCCTCGTAACGCCCAAAATTGGTACCTAACTGATTAATTAAGGTCTTAATGTCGAAAGTTGAAAAGATTTTAAAATAAATTTTAAAATGCAATCCCTTTTTATGAATGTTTGGATAACTCGAAGTGGATATTAAGATTCTCTTGTTCCGAAGAAATAAAATATCACATCCAGCACGTAGCACACGACATTTCAAACCTTCGATGCCAAAATCATCTCATGATTTCCAAAACTTATGCATTGAAACTTTAAAAGGATATTCAGTGGTTCGGTCAAACGAAAAATCGAAACCCAACATGTAGGGCACAATTTCTCGAAATTTCCAAATACAAAATATTACCATTTTTTTAAAAAAAAACTCGAATAAAAATGCAATTGTATGAAACAATTAAGATTATTTTGTTTCGAAGAAATAAAATATCACATCCAGCACGTAGGGCACGATATTTCAAACCTTCAATTCCAAAATCATCTCATGATTCCCAAGACTTTACTTTGAAATTTTGAAAAGGATATTTGGTTGTTCGGCCAAACGATAAATCGCAACCCAACACGTAGGGCACAATTTATCAGAATTTCCAAACGCGAAATATTGCCTTCAACTTTGAAAATTTATTATTTTTTGAATAATAGAGAGTGCAATACAATGTATACTTATCTTGTTTAGAGTATAACAGTGAATAGATATATCTAAATGCGGTTCAAAATATGATTATAATAAAATAAAATAAAATGCTAGTATATGAAGGTGGAATAATCATAAAAAAAATAAAATAAAATGACGAATACAATTAATGATAATAATATGACATGAGATAAGGGAAATTTGAAAACATCAATATCAACAACAAATTACAACCGGGAATTTTGGAAAACAAATAATGCATGTGAACATTTAAAATAGATAAAGAAGAAAATAATAATAATAATGATAAATTAAATATTAACACATGAACAGGTTTTGAAACAAACACTAGGTAAGTATGAAATTAATATACATGGTATGCAAAATGATTTAAAAGACAAATAATATTGAATAATTTAAACTAAATAATAAAACGGTTTCAAAATAAATAATATGTCAAGACAGATTTTTAAAAAAGGCAATATATACATAAAATAATTCTAAGCAAAATTTTATATAATAAAACAATTTGTAATAGATTATATGAGCACAACTTAGAATATATGAAGCAAATTTAAAAGGAATAGGCAATTCATGATGAAATAATGTATAAAAACAAATGAAGCGATAAATACATGAACAAAGAAACAAATATTAGATATTAGCTAAATTAGTTTAATAGTATAATCATAATAGCATTAATAAAATAAATAATCCAACACTTATAATAATGAAAATATGAATAGAATGGGTAGTTTATGAAAGAAAGTAATATGAATAAATAAATAATAAAATAATAATACAAAGGTAAATGAAAATTGAAAATAAATAAAGGAATTATGGAATGATTCCAAAAAATAAAACGAGTAACATATATTAATGAATAAATAGATACGTAAAATAAAAGAACAATGGATATACATATGTGCAAAGACGTAAATGAATGAACGAATGAATAAATAAACAAACAAAAAGGACTTAATCAAAATTCAATCAGGAATTTGGGATAAATCGTGAATGAAAACAAGGAGAAAGGGTTAAATCGGAATCAAAACGGAATTAAAAGGAACAAAATGGAATAAAAACAAAATGTTAGGTCCGAATCGTGATACGTGAATGAAATGGGGAACCAAATGGGACAATATCCCCGTCACCCACAACACATAACTTCAACAGGGACCGAATTTGAACACTGCAAAAATTATGGGGCAAAAATCAAGAGAAAAGGAAGAGGGGATGAGGCCAAATTGTGACAGACCACGAAAAAGGGGGGACCAAACCCGTAAATAACCCATCAGGGAGAAAACACGTGGGTCATGGCCTACACAAGTCGGGTCACACGGGCCTAACATCTAAACGACGCTTTTTGGTCGTTGGTAGCCTTAGTGCCAAAACGGCACCGTTTTGCTGCACCATTTAACCAATTTTCATTACTCTTTTTTTATTTTGTTTCATTTTCTTAAAAGAATAGCCCCTCCTTTTTCATTTGTGCTCTGCTAGGGTTTCGAAAGAAACCTATCATCGTCATTATCACACCATGCCACCGAGGGCGATCGCCGGAGGCACGTAAAGACTAGATTTTCAGCCCTTTTCAAGAGAGTTCGAAAGCAAAGCACCTTCCAAACTCAGAAAATCTGAAAGAAAAGGTCTCTCTCCATTCCCTTTAAGTCAGATTTTGACCACGGAGAATAGATCCGTCGAGGTGACATGGGATTCCGGTGAGATTCCTTCTCTTATTTTTAAAATAGATTCGTAATAGAACAAAAAAATAACAGTAATAAACGGAATGAAACAAAAAATAAAGAAAGAAAATGAACAGTCAACCTTTTGTTTATTTTTTGATTGCTCAACTATGCTTGTGTAACCTCTACAATATCTCATTTTTTAGGCTTATATAGCCGAGAAATATATCGATTTAGTATTATTGCTATTGTCTACGCTTTTGCTTGTTTTCTTGCTTTGTCTCTGCTCTGTCTTTTGCCTTTTGCTCTGTGGCCTTGCTTTGTTTCCCTTTTTGGTCTTTTTACTTTCTTTTGCAGGCATACAAGGGGTTAACGAGGCTGTAGATGGCCATTTCGGTGAAACGGAGGCTGAACCTTGGGCGCCGTGCATGCCGAGGGCGCACATGGAGGCGCAGCACCCTAAGCTGCTAGGGTTTTTTGTTTTATATTTTGGGCTATTTTTCTAGGCTAGGTTCTTTGGTTTAGGCCTTGTAGTGAAATGGACTGTTATTATTATTTTTTATTTTGATTTTGGTTTCTGGTGGGTCCGGGCAATTTTGGCCCGTTACAATGAGAAATTAGTATCCTAACCTCTTTTCTGGTAAGATTTTCGGGGACAAAAATCCCTAAAGGGGGAAAGTTGTAACAGTCCGTTTTTGGTTCAAATCGGAATAGTGGTTTCGGGACTACAAATCTGGCGTAGAAATATTTATTTTGTTATTATTTTAAGGTCTTCAGTATGATTGAGTGATTGTGTGAAAATTTCATTAAGGAATTTTATCGTTTGAGTGTCCAATTTGGCTAGAAGGACTAAATTAAAAAAAGGTAAAAAACTTGAGTTCTCTATGTTAAAAGTGCCTAATTTCTATGAATTCATAAATTAGAGATCCTTAAATGGTAATTAGACCATTATATTTTAGTATGGACAAAAATGGACATGGTTAGATAAAATTTCAAAGTTTTAAGTGAATGACATTTTAGCCATTTGGTAAATAAAGACAAAATAAATCAAATAAAAAGATGTCCATCTTTCCAATTTCATCCTCCTATGCTGAAAATTCAATGGAGTCCATAGCTAGGGTTTTGGCCACTTTCAAGCTCGATTGTAAGTCCATTCTTGCCCCGTTTTTCATGATTTTTATGTTTTTTGAGTTGTCTCAACCTAATCTAGCCTTTCCAAGGACTAATTTGAAGAAGGATTAAAGTCTAAAATTTTACCCATGTTGAATATGTGTGTATTTTGATGTTTAATGGTAGAATATGCATGTTTATTGTGTGTTAAATGACTTTTACAAAGTTATTTTTGTTAAAAACATCAAATAGGGACTTATTTTTAAATATCTATAAAATGTGTAGAAAAGTGTGAATAAATGAAAAGTGTGGGCAGTTGTGAGTACTAGTAAGGTTTGGCTACGCTTGGTTTGTGATGAAATTGAATGAAATTCATTTTACGAACCTAGGGACTAAAATGTAAAATGTTGAGAAGTTAGGGGAAATAATATAAATTTTGCCATAGTGTGTTTTTGGGCTAAATTGAACAATATGATAGTTAAATAAGTTAAATTTGGTATTATAGATCAAGAAAAATGAAGTTCAGGTCAAGCTCGAGGGAAAAACAAAGTAATTGACGAATAGCTCCCTTTGGTCATTTTTGTAACCGAGGTAAGTTCGTATGTTAAATAAGTTTTAATAATTGTATTTAAATGCTTTAATATTGCATGAACTGTATGATTAATTGTGTGGATGAGTTTAACTTTACGGACGAATTCGACGACGGTTTGATAACCAAGAAATCCCATTTGAACCCTAGGAATAGATTAGGATACAAGTGACATGTCACTAGGGTTACCGTGTGTTATGTGATTATGTGATTCGGGTGCTGGTCTCGTACGTCCTACTAGTGGCTGGGTATACCGACATATGTTGCGATTACTTGATAGCTTGTGTGAGCAGCACCAAGTAGCTACGTCTTGACTGACAGCTTGTGTGAGCAATCCCATTGATTAGCTCGAGAGCGAGCAATTATGCGATATGAGATTGGGGTAGCATTGGCTACATATGTGGCACTTAGTGTGCTAGATTCCCAAGTATCTAACATTATTATTCCGAGTGGTTCACGGATATGTCAAAGATGAAAGTAAGTGTAAATTCGTTACGAGATGGTACAGGTATGTACTCGAAGCTTATGATTATTAATTCGTGAAATGATAGTTTTAAGGTAAGCTGTAATGGAAGTGAATTATGATTTTGAGATTGTGGTAAATTATGTAATCTTATGTTATATTACTTGCATGATTAATGTATGGTAAGGTTGTTTATTTCTTCATACGAGCTTACCAAGCTATATAGCTTACTCCGTTTTATTTTCAATGTTTTATAGTGTCACCAAGCTAGCTCAGGATTGGCGATCTTTGGAAGTCGCATCACACTATCAAACTTCCTTTTGGGTACCAATGATTTTAAAACATTTTGAGAGTATGGCATGTATAGGGACTTGGCCATTTTGTTATATGTGTCATTTGATTTGGCCAAATGTATTGGCTTATATTTGTTTAAGGTGATTTGGTATTTAGCCATGTAGTTGGCTTATTTTGGCTAAAATGGTTGTAAACCCATTTATATAAGTATATATGTTAATGACTTTTTGTTTTTGTGTTTTGTAATGGGTTGCTATATGTTTATTATGGTTAAATGAATTGTTGTGAAATGGATGAGATGGGTCCTTGGGTGTGCTAGGAAGCATAAGTAGAATTATGCATGATGAAAGTATTCATGTTGATACTTGTGAATGTAAGTTTGGTATGAATTGATTTGGTAAATTATACTATAGTAAATATGTTAAGTGTTGGTAATGAATGATATGTTTTAGCCTTGTTTATGGATGTTTTGGTTGCTTAAACATGCCATGGATTATGCCATTGAACTTGTGTATGTGTAGGTGTAAAAGAGGGTGCCAAATGGCTTGGTAAATAGCCTTTATTTTGTCTACATGGGTAGACACACGGGCGTGTTTCTAGGTCGTATGTGACACACGGTCTGCCCTATGGGCATGTGTTTTGGCCGTGTGTCCCCTGCACCTTAATTTTGAGAAACAGAATGCTCAGAATTGAGCACACGGGCAGAAACAAGGGCGTGTGTCTCAGCCGTGTGAGGGACACAGCCTTAGGCACCGGTGTGTGTCCTGAACGTGTGAAGTTTGCACCTATTTTATAAAAATATAATTTACCAAATGGCCTGGCACGCGGGCGTGTGACTTGGCCGTATGACATTAATTTGTTCATGCATTGTAAAACAGAGAGTTATACTGGTTAGGGACATGGACATGTGTGACCACATGGCCTGCCCACACGAGCATGTCCCAAGCCACACGGGTGTGTAACCCCTATTCATAGCAAAATTTTTTTAAGTTTTGTAAAAATTTCCTAAGTGCTCGGTTTAATCCCGAACCACTTCCAAAACATGTTTCGGGCCTCATAGGCTCGTATTAGGGACTTATTGATTGAATGCGAATGGTTTTAATTTGAATGAAATTTATGACTCAGAGTTGTATGTTTTCTCACTTTGTAAGTCTGGTAATGCATCGTATCCTGTTTCGGCGTTGAATACGGGTAAGGGGTGTTACACTCGATTTAAAGCCCATAGATGTACGATATATTTCAAACTTAATTATTTATGAATTCTGTTAATTAATTTGATAAACTTGATGCTACCAGTTATTGATTCTTCTGAATTGTACGTTAATATGTCGTAACCCTAATCCGACGACGGGTACGGGTTATGGGTGTTACAGTAATCCTTTAGACAAGACAAAATTTTCAAAATTCGAAAAGTATATAGACTAAAATTGACCAATTCAATAAATACATGGGCTAAAATTGATAAAATTAAAGTAAGGATATTAAATACATAACTTACCCAAAGTATATGGTCTAATAGCCAAAATTGACCCTTTAGATTTTAAAAAAAACAAACCTTTCTTCTATATTTTCAATTTTTTTCTGCTTAATGGTAAAAAAAAAGGCCCTTAGCAAAATATCAGAAAAATCAATTAGTCCATCATAAAAAATTTGCATCCGATTGAGCCCTTAAGATGAAAAATTAATCAACAAAACCACTCTATTAATGTTGACCAAGTTTAACTATTAACTTTTGCTCACGTGGTTGGCAAACCAATCGAACGATGATAAGTGGCAACCACATGTACGTTCAAATCAACAAATATTTTTTAAAAATACTAAAATAACTAAAATTTAAACCTTTATTTAAAAATCACATCTATGATAAAACATGGACAAATGGTTGTCCAGGCTCAATTGAATCCGAACTGTAACACCCCTATACTCGACCCGACTATTGAATCAAGTATAGAAATGCTACATTGGTTGTCAGAGTAACAGAAAATAACATTCAACTTAGTTGAATTCCATATGTTAAAACATTTTGATTTCATTATCATATCATTCCAAATATCGAGATTCGGAATAGACCCAGATAAAATTTTCAAATATTAATGCTTTTAAATGAGATATTGATACAATTACTAAGTATAGGTACTAAACACAAAGTATCAATACCCCTGTCAAGTATCAATATTGTTTGTGGCTTCGATGTTTTGAAAATGTTTCAACAAGTTCAATAGTATCGATACCACTAAAGAGGTATCAATATCATCACCAGAGTATCGATACTCTAATAAGGTATCAATACCATTTTGAGATTCGAAGTTTCAAAAATTCAAGTAAAAAGTTTAAGTTTTGATATTTCCCTCAAGTATTGGTACTTTGCCTTTGGTATCGATACCAAAACATGATTCATTGTTTGCAATTCAAGGGAAAATTTTCCAGTTTCGAAAACTTATACATTTAATTCCCTGCACATCAAACACTTCAACACAACCAAACAAATTCATAATTTAAGCATATAAATCAATTATAATATCGATAGCTTATAACTCATCACAAACACATTAAAGATTTTAATTAAGTTCACAAGATTGATAAAGTTTACAAAGTCTTGCATTTTAGTCTTCTGTATCTATATCCCATACCATGCTACCTATGTACATGCCAAACTAAACCAAAATTTAGTGCCATACACTTTTCCAAGCTTGGAGATGTGATGAGATGAGTTGACCATGATCACTGTCCTAGCTCGTTGGATCTATCTTCTACCTACGTGTTAAAATAAACGTGTCAAACTGATGGAGGCTTAGTAAGTACAATATTTACATACTTATCCCTAGCGCATTCAAGAAAATAACAAAGAGAAATTAAAACCGACTTGAAATTGTCTTTTTGTTTTAGACTGAAATTAGACCTATGTAAAGTTAGGACATGAACTGTTGATGTTTCTTTTGGTGGGTTTGGATATGTGGTGAGAATCCATTCTGTAATAGGCTAATTTATAAATTAGAGATAAATTTTCTGAATTGAGAGTTCTCAACGTTTTTCGATGCTCAAGTCACTATTTGAGTGAAAAAGCTATAAGGTTAAAGATGACACTGAAAATTCGAGCAAGTGTGCGGTTAGACTTGAGGTGAAGTTAAATCAAGGCTTATATAGTAAATCCAAGTTATTCATACCACATACTGTGATTACTTAGAATTCTTTTTTAAATGTTTTTAGATTGACTTAGACATATGAATGTTATCTTTAAAAGGACCAAATAGGAAGGATTTGAAGGTAAAAGCACCTTTCATTGAGCAATTGTTGGCATTACAGAACATCAGATATAAATATTTTAAGGGAGCTTCAAACCAAACATCAGATATTTGCATTAATTTGCAGCAATCCATATGAATTAGTCAACAAAAGCCCATCAGCATTACACAATCTGAAAGCTAAACTATGCAAAATGTTTGTTCAGCCCCTCACATACCCCCAAAATTAAAGATTAACACTGTTTGTCACCTTTCGCCGCTTTCCTGATCCTAAAAATATAGTTCAGTTCCCTCACATGACTAGGGTTAACATTTTCGTAACCTGTCATAAAGGTCCTTACGAATAGCCACAACACACTCGATTAGAAGACGTAGAACACTGATGTGACCTATGAGACTAGTTTGTATCACCGTCATACAACATTGATATAAGCGGGCCGCTGCAGATTTCTGCTTGAAGATTACTTTTTCTTTGTGTTTTGGCTGATTGATGATATCCTGCAGACTCGGAGTTTTCTGAGCAACCTTAAACGTAAGACCACAAGAGGCCCTTCATAGTTCTGATCAAGTTCAAACATAGCTGCAAAGAATAAAAAACAAATCCAGTCCTCTGCTGTTGGTAAACTTTGGCCAAAAACAGCCTACTTTTTTGCTAAGATGTAGCATAAATGGACTGATCAAAGCAATTTCTCCAACCCTACAATTAGCGGCCTTGTACAAGCCTTGATCGCCAATGAAACAAGTTACTCAAAGAACCCAAATTATTAGTATAATCCTTGACACTAGACTCTGCAATTGTAATACCACTCATCGGTGAATTATCTTCTCATTAACAGAAAAAAAAAATTAAGAAAGAAAGTTTGCTTTAAAAGTATTATATTCTTTCAAAAAAGAAAGTTATACTTTTCATCTTTCATATCCTCATTTGTCCAAACACATCTTTTGTTAGACAATTCCAGGGTCAAAATCCTGTAGTAAAATTTATGAAATTCTCCAGCACATTGGAGAGGCCAACAATATTTTCAATTGTGTATTCAAACTGCACAAAAATATCGTTTATCGCATTTTCATGTCTCTCTGGAAAGAAATTTTTACACCGTAAAACCAGTTTCTTTATGTAACGAAATGGATATGTCAAATCAAAAATTTATTTATAAGCACAAGCTGTTTATTAATTATGGAATTGAGCACTATCAAGTTATGTTACCATAGTTGCAGAGTGCAATTAAAACATCAAGGAATGTTTGATTATGGCATGTCTCAGATGTGGATTCTGGCACAGTTTTAGATAAATGTATGATCCCTATGAATAAAAATGGACCTTGAATTTAGATGGTGCTGCCGTTTCATGGGAAACTAAAAGAGAGGGTTGGAAAATGAGCAAGTACTAAAAGGGAAGGTTGGTAAACGAATGGATTCTGATCTAGTATAGGACGGCACACTAAAACCTGGGGTTTAGACCAATTGGTTCATGTTCTCCAACCCCCTTTCCCATCCCCAGTTTTCGACTTCCTTTATACCAAACACTCAGCAACCGAGATGAACCATTTTCAATCGAAGAAATATATGGCAGTAGGAATAAATTTTAGTGGTTCAGAACAGCCCAATTGCAAAGCGGTAGAAGATGGGTTGCTATAAGTTCCAAAAACCTAAGATTAGATTCTGTATGAAATCAGATGTCAATGCTAAGTGCACAGGTTTTTTTGTAGCTTCCAGCTAGCTATATAACTTTTCTGCAAAATCTTATTTGAAAAAAAGTTGAAGACTGTAGAGCACTGCTGCAAATACTTTCATTCTTATTTGCCTTTTTTGTCTCAGACATCCAAATTCTAGACAAAACATAAAGATTCAACTATCCTCATTAAATCTTTGTAATGCCTTCCATTGATGACCCACTCATAAGATTTTGATCACTGACTATGATTTGACCATATTTTTCATGAAGAGGAAACAGATAGGCCATACCCCTTCCTCTTAGACACTGTTACTATGATGTTCTGTATGAAGCCAGGACAAAAAAGGGTTCATACAATTTCAATACTGAAAGCAGTTCCAGTGTCATAAATCAAGGAAAACATACTTTATCCCCTTATTGCTATGCAAGCTCAATCAACTTAAAGAAGGCCAACCTTTTTGTTGCCGCCAGCAAAAATTCTCAGTCAAATAATTTCTCTTCAATAGATGCAAAGGCTTGAAAACAGTAGCCCCTATTTTCTTCATCCCATTATCAACATTTGCAGGAATGATGAAGATTGTTCCAAGTGTTAAAGGCACTTATGTCTTTCTTATCGATAACGTCTCCCTGCAAAATAACACAAACCAATTTTCTTTTGTTACAACAAACAAGAGAACTTCACTTCTAAAACCTTCATTTATTGAGAAAGATTGACATGTGAAGATGAAAAATTAGGAAATTTTAAAATAAAGACAATTGACTTAACTGTCTTAATATTAGATTTTACTATCTACAGTAAAATCTTTTCCTAATACTTTGGAAGTGATGAATTTGTTCATAATTGTATCTAAAATACTGTTATGTACAGTATTTAGTATCTTTAACTTTCTTCTTTAACTAGCATGCTAACAGTTATACCTGAGGAAAAACAGATTTAAGGTTACACTCTCAGGGCAGCCTAAAAAATGGCATTCGGATTAAAACCTAAATCAAAGCAACAATGATTGTATTAGTGATAAAATAAAATAAAAGGAAATAATAATGCTAATATTATCTTAAGAATTAAAAAGGAAGTTGGATTAATTTAACATAAACTGGTATGAAAAATAAATCAGAACCCTCTTTATTTCTTGTCTGAAATGGAGATACCATTAATTGCCTATGTATTTTAACCTACAATTTCCTTTTACTAACAATTAATTTTTAATTATGACAAAAGTATTACGAAAAGGGGGAAAAAAAACCAAGAATTCCTTTTGCAAATTAACCTATTTAACCAACCCCTACAATCTTCTGTTACATTGGGATTTGCATTGTCAAGCTCACGCATCGGTGCATAGTCTATAATGGTCCAAGAGCGATGGGATGGTATCTTATTCGATCAAAGTTGATGGGAACTAATTGGCAGCTCCATACGATTGGGTATAATTGAACTGAGTCCTGGATTCTTTTGAAATCCCTTGTTCACCATTGCTGTCCTCATTTTTTCAGCCTTTTCCCATCTGTCTGAAGCTGCATAAATATTTGACAACAGTACAAGATGTGAATTATCCCCAGAATCCATGTCATCGTCCATTTTACCAACATCTTGCATCACCTGCTCTACCATATTTGTATCCAAATGAATCCTGCAAGCGCCAAGCAGAGCTCCCCAAACTACATCATTTGGCTTTATTGGCATTCTCTTGATTAAATCGAAAGCTTCTTTCAATCTCCCAGCGCGTCCCAGAAGGTCCACTAAGCAACCAGAATGCTTGATGGTTGCTACCAAACCGTAAGTCTCTATCTTGGAGAAAACATCTAACCCTTCATCTACACAACCTCCATGGGCACAAGCTGATAGAAGAGAAAGGAAAGCAATGTCATCTGGCATCTCATTCGATTCTTCCATTCTTTGAAAAAACTCAAGAGCTTCTTGGTTCTTTCCATGAGTAGCAAGACCTAAGATCATGGAATTCCAGCAGACGCTTGTCCTATGTCTCATTCCTTCAAATATCAATCTTGCTTGGGCTAGATCCCCACACTTTGCATACATATCTAATAGCGCATTCAAAACAAACTGATTAGCCTTCATTCGCTTCTTCTTAATAAGATAATGGATTTCTTTTCCAATATCTAATTCACCTAACTGTGCGCAGGCAGATAAAACACTTGTGATGGTAACTTCATCAGGTTCAAAACCTTCATTTTGCATTTTCTTATACATGCGCAAAGCTTCCTCACAGAACCCATTTTGTGCATAACCTGTAATCAATGAATTCCAATTCACCAAATTCCTAACAGGAATTCTATCAAAAAAGTTCCTTGCTTCCTTAACATTGCCTCTCTTACGATACCCAGAAATCATTGATGACCAAACAAAGTAGTTCCTTTCTGGCATCGTATCAAAAATCTCCCTTGCAGCTTCTAGTTCTCCATTTGCATTATACCCGTCAACCATCACTGTCCAAGTCACCACAGTTCTTAACTTCAATGGAACTCTATCAAAAAACTGTCTTGCTTTGAAAGTATCTCCACACTTGGCAAACCCATCAATCATCTCAATCCAAGTCACTGAATTTCTTCTGATTGGCATCTTTTCGAACACTTCCAATGCAGATTCTCTATCCCCATTTTTAAAATACCCACCAATCATCGCGTTCCATGTCACCACATTTCTCTCAGGCATCTCATCAAACACTTTCCGGTAATCAATCAAATTACCGCATCTTGAATAAATGCTCAGCAAGGACGAAGCAATATGTAAATCAACAGCCACCCCAAACTTGATGGATTCGGCATGCAAAGATTTGCCATAAGTTTGGGTTGAAGCAGAAGCACATACCTTGAAAATCAAAGGAACCACACCAAATATATAGAGTCCTGTTTGGCGTATTTGGGTGTATAAAGAAAGCACTTGATTAGTAGCTCCTTCAGAAAGGTGGTTTCTAATGATATACGACCAACTAGGTTGATTTGGGTTTGAATTGTTTTTGGCTATATTTCCTACGATTCTAATGGCTTGTTTTGGGTTTTGAGGCAATTTTGTTGTTTTCATTGTCTCATAGTTTTAATTTTCAAGGAAGTAATAGGGATGTAGTGATCATCATCAATAAATCTTGTATTGTACCGTTAAATATAAAATGCTTACTCTTTCCAAGACATCCATAAAAGATCTCATAGTCTCCATCTCTATAATTTTATTTATTTAAGTAGGATAAAGACAATCCGAATATTTTAACTGTTTTTACATTTCAAGTTGAAATAAAAGGTTATTGATTTTAATTTTATCAAATGGTTACTAAATTATTTAACAGATTTTATTTAAGTCATTAGACTATTAAAACTATTATTGTATATTTTTCTCTGTTTACATCACCTACATTAATGAAAAACTCTCATTTTCTTTCTCTTCTAAAGTTTAGTTCTTTTTCCATGAAATAACTTTGAGCATCAAGAATCAATGAATCAAAATTGAAATAGTTTTTTTTTCTAATCTTCAATATTGACCGTTAGATCGATTTGGATCTAAAATATATTCTTCTACTCGTTGATAGTTACTCTGATTTATAGTATTCACCGTCAAATTATTGCTTGGAGTTCATTAGTCGAATTTAAAAAAAAAACTTCACAACCTAGTGACTTAAATAAAATGTTTTGAATAGTTTAGTAACTTAAATGTAAACTTCCAAATAGTTCAATAACCATTTTATAATTTTTTGAAGTTGAGTAAACAAAATGTAAACTTACCAATAGTTTAATAATTTTAAGTGTATTTTACCCTAAAATAAAAAACGTATAGACTAAACTATTAACTTTGTTTAAATTTTTTTTTTGTTGATCTAATAATAAATTTAGTACCTTAATATTCACAATTTTTATCATCTTAATCCTAAATATAAAAAATTTAACAAATTTAACTCTTAAATGTCTCAAACTTGTAACAAAGTGTCCATTCTAGATCCCTTTCCACAATAATCTTCTCATGATTGATAAACTAAATCGTGATCCATACGAACTTCTAACTATTTCACTACCAAATCCGCACTGGAATCCAATTCTGCAGCTGAAACCACATTCTGTATAAGAATCTGATACTTTCCTAGTCGAAAACTCTCTTTTATCTGAAGAAACATCTTGGTGGAGTACCTTTCTCAGAGCCAAGCCGCAGAAGGGACCGTTCCCAGTTTCAGCCTTTCGACTCAAGAAAACGTGTCCTAACACTCCAAAGATTTTGCCAATATTCAGCGAAACACCCTGCAGTTGCTGCAACAAGCCAGGAGTCCATTTCTGAACCTGCCAACCAAAACTAAATCCTTATTTCGATTATCGACATCAACAATTTTCATGAATCCAAGTTTGAAAAAGAGAACATCATTGGCCTTACAACTCAAACATCCTTTACCAATTCAGCATATTAATCAAGTGTAGGATGGAATCTTCATTAAACTGAAAACAATATGCAAGCTAAGGCTGAAGCAGCTTAAAAGAATCCATTTCAAAAAAACTACCAAGTTCAATACCAAGATCAATTCCCAAGAATCCAATTCTGAAAGCGAAAATATCATTGGCCTCACAACTGGAGCAATTCAACACAATCAATAATCAATTATAGAACTTAATCTTCTTGAATTATTAATACAATAGTTTTCCAAAAGCTTGGAAAAATATGCAAGTTAAGATTGAAACTCTCAATTTCATAAATTTAAAAGAAGACAATGATAAATTAATCAATAGAAATCTCAAAGCATAGATTTTTAAAAATATTAAAAAGTCAAAATTTCTCATTTTGAAATTGTTGAGGACTAAATTTATTAAATTTATTATATTTAAGAATAAATTAATAAAAAGTGTAAAGCTAACTTTATTATTAGATCAATAAAGAAATTCATCGTATCTTTCCGCTACTCATCTGGCCACAACAAAAAATTGATTTGAATATTTAATTTAAAAAATTTAATAACTAAATCCAAAAAAATAAAAATAAAATTAACTCAATAGTTTAGACACATTTTTATGCTTTACCCAATAAAAAAAAACTTTGATTGCTCGAACTAAACCCATTTTTTAAATTTATAATTAGTTTAAATGTAATAGTTTGTTCTTTAGTGGTGTCGAAAATTGTGATTTTGGGACCACAAGTCGATGAATAAATCCGTATAATTAGTACTTAAATTATACGAGTCAAAAATAATTTTTATAATTAATTTTGATTTGAGGATTTTAACTAATTGAATTAAAAGTTAGTATAAGTTATTTGGTTCAAAAGGCAAGTGGTTATTGAAAACGAGCTATTAGGACCTCATTTCCGTAATTTAAAGACGTAAATAATTTTATTAAATATTTACAAAGTTGTATTATATGTGAATTGAAGTTTGATCGGTAATTTTGATGATTTATTGCTTAATCACGATAAAAGGATTAATTTGTAAAAGAGGTAAAAGTTAATTCCTATAGATTTAAAATAATAAAGGGACCAAAATGGCAATTAAACCATGGTTAAAAATTCAAAGCGGTGGTGGATATGATTAATCCACTATCTTTTGGGCTATTTGCTCTTTTAGTCCTAATTAGTTTAGCGCTAAATTGAAATTAAGTTTTTTTTAGTTAGAATTTAAAAAGATTGAAGGACCAATTGTGTAATTAAACCTTCCTTAGATGGTAATTATACCATATTTATATATCATGGACACTTATGGACATGATTTAGTAATTTTATATGTAACACCCCTTACCCGTATTCAACGTCGGATAGGGTACGAGGCATTACTGAACTTAAGCACAAGCAAACATACATTTTCGAGCAGTAAATTTTCGTCCAAAATTAAAACCTTTTGCATTTAATCATAAAGTCCCTAATACGAGCCTACGAGGCCCAAAACATGCATTAGAAATGGCTCGGGACTAAACTGAGAACTTTAGAAAATTTTTCAACAATTAGAAAATTTTTGCCCTAAATAAGAGTCACACGCCCATGTGCATTTGGGACACTCCCGTGTGGGTAGGCCGTGTGGTCACACACGCCCATGTCCCGAACTCATGTAACTCTCTGTTTGTCACCCAAGAACAAATTGAAGACACACGGCCAAGTCACACGCCCGTATGCTAGGTCGTGTGGTCAATTTAAAATTCATGATTTTTCATTAAATATATGCAGACTTCACACGCCGAAGATACATGCCTGTGCCTGAGGCCGTGTCATCCACACGGTTGAGACACACGCCCGTGTGCTCAATTCTGAGCATTCTGTTTCTCACAATTTAGGTGCAAGGAACACACGACCTAAACACATGCCCGTGGGGCAGACCGTGTGTCACACACGGCCCAGACACACGCCCATGTGTCTACCAGTGTGGACAAAAATAAGACTATTTACCAAGCCTTTTTGCCACTCTTTTAAGCATACACCTACACAACACAACATAGCACTAAACCAAGCATATACATACAACCAAATCAGCCACAATCAAGACATCCACACATCAATCACATGCTACCATTTATCATACACAAACATCACATAATTATCAACTCAAACAAGTAAATTCCCACATCCATGAAAAAAACATCATCATATAAATTACTTAAACCAATAATAGCCAATTTCAAATGGCCTTATACAAAATGAATTTTCAACTAATATAAGCCAACACATTTGACTAAATCAATTATGACACATAACAAAATGACTAAGACTCCTATACATGCCATAACTTAAAATGTTGAATTCATTGGTAATATTTAATGATAGTGTGAGTGGATCTCTGACGGTCTCCGATCCCCGAGCTAGCTTGAAGATACTATAATACAAGGGAAAGGAAGGGGAGTAAGCTATAAAGCTTAGTAAATTCCTATGCAAATAATAAGCATCATAACCACACATTTACATAAAATTAACATGATGAAAATTAGCATGAATGTTATTAAAATCTTATAGTCATAACTTACTCAATCACAACCTTACCAAGGGTTCATCACATATCGAGCTCATTACGAATGAGTTTTACGTACATACATGCACCAACTCGCAACATAACCATATCCTTTCACAACTTTGATATTCCCGTTGAACACTCAGAATATTAACAGATACTCGGAAATCTTGCACATAAGTGCCATATATGTAGCCGAAGCTACCTCATATCTCATAATACATATGGGCTCGATTTCGAGCTATTTATAGGCCTACTCACACAAGCTGTCAGTCAAGACGGAGCTACACAGTGCTATTCAGACAAGCTGTCCGATATTCGTAACTCATGCCGGACTACCCAGCCACTGCTAGGACGTACGAGACCAGCACCCGAATCACATAAACACATGGGTTCCTAATGACATGTCACTCGTATCCTATTCTATTCCTAAGGCTCAATCGGGAATTCTCGCTTATCGAAACTTTGTTGAATACATCCAAAGAGTCAACCACAATTCATACAATATTAAAACATTTAAAACATAAATATAACAATGCATTATTTAAATACGAACTTACCTCAGTACAAAAATAGTAGAAATTGGACCTAATCGTCAAACACTTTGTTTTTCCCCCTATCAAGGTCCAAACCTTATTTTTCTTGATCTATAATAACAAATTTAACTCATTTAATACTCACATTGTTCAATTCAGTCCAAAATTCATATTATGAAAAATTACATTTTTGCCCCTAATGTTTCACATTTTTACAATTTAGTCCCTAGGCTCGTAAAAAAGAAATGTGTTCAATTTCTTCAAAACCAAAGCCTAGTCGAACCATTTTCATACTCATACCCACATTTTTCATTTAATTACACTTTTACTATTTATTTTTGTAGCTTTTACAAATAGGTCATTTTTGACATTTTCATAAAAAATCACCTAGCAAAAGTTGTTTATCTTACATATAACATGTATTTTCTACCATTAGAAATCAAAATACACAAGTATCTATCATGGGAAAAAATTTAGACTTTGATTATTTCTTAAATTAGTGGTAGAAATAGATAGATCGGGTTGCAACGACTTCAAAAATGTAAAGAGCATTAAAAACTGGGCAAGAACAGACTTATAATCTAGCTTGGAAGTGCCCAAACCCTAGCTATGGCTTCCCTTTCTAAAATTCAGCTATGGTGAGGAAGATGGACAAATATTTTGGCTTGATTTTTGCTTTTTAATTCATTTAATTACCAAATGACCAAAATACCTTTTTCTTAAAACATAAAATTTCTCTTACTTCATGTCCATTTCTGTCCACTAACTTAACAAATGGTCTAATTATCATCTAAGGCCCTTTAACTTAAAATTTCATAGCAATTAGACACCTCTAGCTTCTAGAACTCAAATTTTGCACTTTTTACAATTTAGTCCTTTTTGCTAAATTGAGTACTCAAACATCAAAATTTTCGAACAAAATTTTCACAGAATCATTCTATAAAACTGTAGACAATAAAAATATAAGAATTTTTTTTTGCGTCAGATTTGTGGTCCCGAAACCACTATTCTGACTAGACCCAATATCGGGTTGTTACAACTCTCCCCCATTTAGGGATTTTTGTCCTTGAAAATCTTACCAGAAAATAGGTTTGGGTACTATTTTCTCATAACTTCCTCAGGTTCCCACGTAGCCTCTTGGACCCCATGTCTTTGCCATAAAACTTTTATTAGGGCTATACTTTTATTTCTCAATTGTTTGACTTCTCGAGCTAAGATCTTGATTGGTTCCTCACTATAAGTCATATCGAGTTGAATCTCAATCTCTGTTGGAGAAATCACATGTTATGGGTCAGAATAGTATTGTTGCAATATCGACACATGAAACACATTATGAATCATTGCCAACTCTATTAGTAAAGCAAATCGATATGCCACTAGCCCTATTCTTTCAATAATCTCATACGACCCAATGAAACGTGGACTCAACTTGCCTTTACGGCCAAACCTCAGAATCTTCCTTCACGGAGATACTTTCAAAAATACTTTATCACCAATTTGAAATTATATCTCTTTTCTTTTCAATTTTGCATATGACTTTTGTTAATCTGAAGCGGCTTTCAAGCAATCACGGATTACCTTTGCTTTTTCTTCGGTTTCTCTAACCAAATCAACCCTGTGAATCTGTCTCTCACTAAGCTCTGTCCAATACAACGGAGTTCGACACTTATGGCCATACAATGCCTCATACGGTGCCATTTTTATACTCAATTGAAAACTACTATTATAAGCAAATTCAACCAAAGGTAGATATCTTTCCCAACTACCTTAAGATTTTAGAACACAACATCGAAGCATATCTTCAAGAATCTAAATTACTCTTTCGGATTGACCATCGGTTTACGGATGAAAAGCAGTACTAAAATTTAACTTCGTACCCAAAGCCTCTTGTAATTTCTTCCAAAATCTCGAAGTAAACCTCGGATCTCTATCCGAAATAATAAAAATCGGCACTCCGTGCAATCTCACAATCTTAGAAATGTACAATTCAGCTAACTTATTGAGTGAGTAGTCAGTATGTACTAGAATAAAATGTGCCGATTTCGTTAATCTATCAACAACAACCCAAACGACATCTTCCTTTTTCAAAGACAGAGGCAAACCCGTTACGAAGTCCATCGTAATTCTATCCCATTTCCACTCGGGTACCATCACTGGCTGAAGAAACCCGAAGGTGGTTGGTGTTCAGCTTTTACTTGTTGAAAAATCAAACATTTCAATACAAATTTAGAAATATCTCTTTTCATACCTGACCACCAGTAAAATTTCTTCAAATTATTATACATCTTCATACTACCTGAATGAACCAATAAACAACCACTGTGTGCCTCGTGTAAAATTTTCTGAATAAGTTTATCATTTTTTGATACACATACTTTATCCTGGAACATCAAAGAATCATCTGAACTGATTCAGAAGCCTGTATCACTACCCGATTCACACAGAGCTCTTTTGGCTTGCAATTCACTATCATTTTTTTAAGCTTCACAAATTTGCTAAATAAATACCGGTCTAGCTCTTAACTCGACCAAAATTGAACCATCGTTAGATGAGGTCAATCTCGTATCCATAGCTCTCAAAGTAAATAAAGACTTTCTGCTCAAAGCATCTGCGACTACATTCGCCTTACCCGGATGATAGTCAATCACTAGTTCATAGTCCTTCAAAAACTTGAGCCATCTATGTAGTCGCAAGTTCAAATATTTCTGAGGCATCAAGCATTTTTAACTCTTATGATCAATAAAGATATGGCATTTGTCACCATACAAATGATGACGCCAAATTTTCAAAGCAAAAACAATGGCGGCTAATTCTAAATTGTGTGTCGGATAATTCTTCTTATGCGGTTTCAACTGTCTCGATGCATAAGCTATCACTTTGGCCTCTTGCATCAACACGCATCCCAAGCCATTCAATAAGCATCATTATAAATTACAAATTCCTTTACCGATTCAGGTTGTACTAAAACTGGTGCCTCGGTCAATAATGCTTTCAATTTCTCAATACTTTGCTCACATTTTTCTGACCACTCAAACTTAACATCTTTTTGCAACAACTTGGTCATGGGAGTAGCAATCATCAAAAATCCTTTGACAAAACATCGGTAATAATGACTAATCCCAAAAAACTTCTAACTTCAGATATATTCCTTAGTGGTTTCCAATCAACAATTGCCGAAATCTTACTTGGACAACCCAAATACCATCACCTGAAACAATATGTCCCAAAAATTTGACTTCTTGGAGCCAAAACTCACTTTTACTGAATTTAGCAAACAACTTCTTGTCTCTCAACATCTGTAACACAGTTCTCAAATGCTCGGCATGCTCAGACTCGTCTTGAGAATAAATCAGAATATCATCGATGAACACAACCACAAACTTATTTAATATGGTCGGAAAATTCTATTCATTAAGTCTATAAAAATGGTAGGTGTATTAGTTAATCTGAAAGGCATAATAAGAAATTCATAATGCCCATACCTTGTCTTGAAAGCAGTTTTTGGCACATCTAACTCTTTAACTCTCAACTGATAGTAGCCAGATCTCAAATCAATCTTCGAGAATATGATTACTCCGTTTAACTGATCAAAAAAAATTATCAATCCTCAGCAAAGGATACTTGTTCTTTATAGTCACTTTGTTAAGCTGTCGGTAATCAATACAAAGCCTCATAGATCCGTCTTTCTTATTCTTTAAAAATAACACTAGAGTACCCCAGGGAGAATAACTCGGTCTCGCAAAACCTTTATCTGTCAACTCTTGCAATAGAGTTTTCAATTATTTCAATTCAGTCGGAGCCAACCTATATGGAGCAATTGATATCGGTGAAGTCCTAAGTACCAAATCAATTTCCACTTCTCTGACCAGTGGTAACCATGACAACTCTTCTAGGAACACATCTAGATATTCACAAAACTATTGGCACTATAACACCCCAAACCCGGCCCAGACGTTATAGCAGAATTTGGCGTGTCACATTGAAGTGTTTTAGCGAAAACCTTATTTCCATTGGAAACACTTCTTTAAAATGAAAAACCTTAACTACTTTGTAAAATCTCTCTTTTCAATCGCAAAAACTTGTTTAAAACATATGATTTATGAAAACTTATTCTTTAAAACTTTAGTTGTGAGAACGTAGTATATAAAAACTATGGTTTAGAAAAATCCATGTTCAACTTCTCATAATCACAACACATAAAAATAATAAAAAACCTAATTTGAATTATTAGCCAGAGGAAAGACCTTGTTACAACCTAAATCAAATAGAAATAATTGAAAATCAAAATATTAAAAATTACATAAAGACTAAGTCTAAACTTTTTATGCTAGTTGGCCACCTCCGAGTCCCTCCATCTGTTGAACCGCCTACTGAGAGTCACCTAAAAAATTTAGAAGGAGGGGGTGAGTTTTGAAAACTCAGTGTGAACAACCCTCAACAAGTATAAAGCGATCGTCAGTCATTTTGGGCCAGAGCCGAATTCAATAGCAGTGGCCTTTGGGCCTTAGCCCATGTTAGCCTCAGTTGGGCCGAAGCCCACATCGCAATAATATCATAATAATATCATACATGCAATGCTGTACAACCCACCCCAATAATCTAGCCGCTACACACCAACTCCGTCCCCCGGTACACATCATGTGGGGATATAAATATCGACACACCCAACCGATACACATCAATGGTAGCTCAGTTGTGATACTACCTTCATTGCAGCAAGCTGCCAATCATATATTGGGCTTAACAGCCGTCGGTGGATCCATGGTTGTCAAGCAACCATGTGATCCTCATATACTTCCTCCGTTCCATAATTCCCAACCCATATGCAACCTAAATAGAATATCATATGAATGCATATGAATGCAGCAGGTATACATGTAACATCCATAAATTTTACATTCAATAGATAGGGGTATTTTGGTCATTTTTGCCCTTAAGGGCATTTCAGTAATTTCCTTTTATTAGGTTTGTTACTTACCTTGGCCTGTTAACAAGTCCTCGTTGGCTAAAGTGAACAGATACTATGCACCAGGTAGGGTTCCAGATAAGAGGAGGTGAGTCATTAAGACCGCTTAAGTACCAAGCTCTCCCTAAATCTAATCCCAGACATGCATATACCTATTACCACACCTTAACCTTATGACTCGTCCACGGTCACAATTAATTAATTAATTTTTATATCAATTAAACAGTTATTAGATACTAGGCCCAAAACCCCTTATAGAGCCCAAACAAGTCTACATACATGCATATGGCCCACTAGGCCCAATCTCATTTATATGGCCTATTAGGCCCAAATCACATTCGTATGGCCCAATAGGCCAAAATCACATTCATATGGCCCATCAGGCCCAAATCACATTCATATACATGCTTTCAAATAATTTCCATCACTTAACATCAAGTTGCCAATTTTGTCTATTGTGGGCTCAACAGCCCATCAGGCCCACTTAGCCCATCTTGGCCCGGTTGGCCAAAACATGACCCAAGTTCATGGAATCGCCTATGGGGCCTCAGATAATCTATCAGTTTCCCCCTTACGAGTGTTCGTGCACACGCAAGACTACCGTAGCCAAACTTTCGGCTTTTCGGCATTTCACCTTTTCGGCATTTTGGCTTTTCGGGATTTGCCGATCTACTTGTGTGTGCAGTGTATGTACACATTTTCGGCTTTATATCAAGTTATCATAGGGTAGAAGTCACACCTTATCACTTGGAGTACTAAGTATGCATAATCGCCCGAACTTATATTGTAACATCCTAATTTTGGGCTTAGTCGGAACAGTGGTTGTGGGACCATAAATCCGATGAAGAAAATTTTATTTTTATTATATTTTTATGGTCTATGATTTCACAGAATGATTTTCGTGAGAATTTCGTTTGAAAATTTCGACATTTGGGCACTCAATTTAGTAAAAAGGACTAAATTGTAAAAAGTGAAAAAGTTGAGTTTTATATGTTAGATGTGTCTAATTTTCATGAAATTCTAAATGGGAGGTTCTTAAATGATAATTAAACCATTGTATAACTTGTTGGACAAAAATGGCCTTGGTTGGGTAAAATTTGAAAGAATAGTAAAAAGGGCATTTTGGTTATTTAGAGGTAAAATGAATTAAAAGACAAAATTTAAACCCCAAATGTGTCCCTTTCTTCTTGCTACAGCAGAATGTACCAAGAGCAGCCATGGTTAGGGTTTGGCCAAGGTTGCAAGCTTAATAGTAAGTGATTCCGAGCTCTGTTTTTAATGTTCTATGTATTTTTGAAATCCCGGTAACATGATCTGCTCATTTCTACCATTATTTTGAGCTAGGATTTATGTTTAAAAATTTACCCGTGAATGATATGCATGTATTTTGATGTTTAATGGTAGAATATGAAGCTTGAAATTGTGTTAAACAACTTTTGCTAAGCGATTTTACGTGAAAACGAGTAAAATGGTATAATCGGTAAAAATACCTAATGTTCATAAGTACATGTTAGAGTGAGAATTTGATGTTGCCATAGAAGGGAAAAAATGATTAGCATGTCATAAAACATAAGAAAATAGGAAGAAGTTTAATTTCCGATCCTTGGGAAAAAAGTACAAATATGCAAAAGTTTAGGGGTCAAAATGAAAATTTGTAAAAAAATGATTTTTAGACCCATATAAATAGTGTGACTAATTAGTAGGCTAAATGTGATATTATAGATCAAGGAAATCGAGATTTGGGCTTAAATTGGGAAAATACAAGGTTATGGACTAGAATGGTAAATTGTCATTTCTAGATCCGAGGTAAGTTTGTACATAAATAATTTATCGATTCTTTTTATTTTATTATATTTTGTTATCATATGAAATGTGGCTGCCTATAGAATGGATTATTTGTTGTAAATTGCAAATTGAAAAAGGACTATGAATAAATTGTAACATATTGGAAAGTGAGGAATTTCCCGGTTGAGCCTTCGGAATAGTAACGATGTGAATGATCTATTGTTAGGTCACGTGTGTAGTACTAAGTGCAGGCTACTACATGTACTAGATAATTGGTCGCATGTGTAGTACTAAGTGCAGGCTACTATCCGTACCCGATAACTTCAATCATGTGTGTAGTACTAAGTGCAGGCTACTACGTGTATCAAATGGTTAGGTCACGTGTGTAGTACTAAGTGTAGGCTACTACGTGTACCGGATAATTGGTCGCATGTGTAGTACTAAGTGCAGGCTACTATGCGTACTAAATAGCTTTAGCTACAAGTGTGAAAATATGTGTAGGCAACTGAGTATCAGTTATTATTCCGAAGAGTTTAACGGGAAAATCGATTAAGTAAAAATACATGTGAACATGATTATATGATGAATAAGTGCTGGTATATGTTTAATAAAATTTTGAGCAACATGTTCGATATTTGAGTGAACATCGATAAGACAAAATGGATTAAGTGAAATTATGTAAGAGTGAATTTTAGTAGTAAAACAATGTTGGACAGCAGCAGTAGTGTGACTTTTAAAATTCACCAAAAATTGTGTAAGTTGAATTAAATTTAAAATAAATTATGGAATTAAATATTAATGAGTCTATTTTCATATAAAATAAATAAGGGGAGCAAAAGAGTTGTATATTATGTGATATTCTAATTTTTGTAAGATAGTGTTAGAATGAATTCGAGATCCCCTATTCTGAATTGAAATTTTTTTTAAAAATTGTAGAAAACTAATTATGGGTTATAATTTATATGATTAGAATATTTGATGAGTATACTTTTAATAGAAACAAATGTGAACATTATCTGAATCTTGTATAATGAGATAAATAAATTTTAGTGAAGAAGGGTCGAAGCTATCAAATAGCAAAATAGGGGAGACTTTGAATAATAAATTGTACTTATTGTCTGGACAAAAAATTATGAAAATTTTATGGTGGAAAGATATATGAGCTTGGTTTCTGGGAAAATTTACAGATCTTAATTTTGAGGTCCGTAACTCTAGATATAAATGATTTAGTGACTGTGACTCAAGAAAGTAGCATAACCAGAACATGTGTAAATGTACAATTGGGTTAGTTTTACTATGGAAAGCATGTTTGTAAATTGCTTATTATTATTTCATGTGAGCTTACTAAGCATAAAGCTTACCCCCTCCTTTCCATTTCTTTTAGTGTTGTCATGTTAGCTCAGGGTTGGAGATCGTCGGAGGCAGCATTACACTATCAAGCCAACACCTTGACAGTATAAACACATATCCTAGAATTATCAAGTGAGTGGCATGTAAAGGGACCTAGTTTTATAACATGTGTTATTATAATTTGGCCAAATATATTGGTCTTTAGTGAGTTAATGATTCTGACTTATAAATCTAGCTATTTATATTATGTTTGATATTGATGATGTGCATATGCTTGTTTTCCATGCACGGTTGGTAATATGTTATGTGTTGTTGTGAATGTTTAAGTCTGTTAACGCCTCGAACCCTGTCCCGACGTTGGATACGGGTGAGGGGTGTTACATATATTCAACATTATACTTTATTAGTCATATTCTATTAATTCAAAATAAAACCACTACTTACCAAAAAACAACCTATACTTGCCTTGACTAGATTGATCGGCTGTGATCTGCCTCAGTAACTCGAAATCTGACGTAGTTCCCCTTCCGCATCCAGGCGAAAAGTCCCGAACGGCTGACAGCTTACGTTGCTTAAACTTGGGAGCCTCTATCCCAACTTCTCTGCTAGAACCCTCTTTTTCCATCAACTAATACTTAGCCAGTGATCACACTCTTGAATGAGAGGGAGAAAGAGAAATAAATAGAGAAACCATAGGTTAACAAAAGTAATGGTATTTGGAAAGGATAAAGAAAAATTGGCTTTTAAGAGTGTAGAAACGAATGAACTTAGAAATATTTAACAAAAGTCGAAGAAGATCTAATTCAATTACTGATTGCGAGCTCACTTGCCAACAAGAAATCAAACCCCCAAAGTGTATGACTCAACTTTTAAATGAAAAAGAAACAGTCGGCTAAGTTGAAGAGGGAAGAGGTTGATTCGATTAAAATAGGGAAGAAAAGATCAAGAGTTTGGTTTAAAAAAAGAGGAGATGATACGCGACTGAAGCACACAAAAACAACAAATGCCCTTACCTGCTCATACGACACACATATATATACTAAAAGAAAAAATAAATAAATAAATAAATAAAAATACAAACCTACACTCCCCAATCAACTTAAACTAGTTAAATTCCCTTCAATTTCTCCAATTTTTATCCTCATCATATCCACACTTAATCCTCATCCTTATCTCATTGATTTTAGCCAAAAATTCCAATTTGAATTGCATTCAAATTGCTTCCACCGATTGACCATCCTTCCCTGCGTTGAGTAGCAAAATTAATCCCCTTTTTGCGCATGGAACGACTCAAACTCCTGTCCTCCAACTTCCCAACACACTACTGGCCACTGCACCGGTACCTATTTTGTGCTAACATTCGGTCAAAATTAACTATAAGGCTTATGTGCTTAAGCCTCAGTTCTCTTAAGGAATAAAACTTTAAACTTTGTCAGGCCTGCGATTCGAACCTGCAACCTCTCATATCTATAACATGCTTCTCGCCACTGCACCACAGGCGCTCTTGTGCCATATTCCATCCCTAACTAGTTTTAAGGCCTATTTACCCACAACCAGGTTATCCTAAAAATATTTGCTACCATTCAGATTCAAACCCCCAATCTCTTAGCTGCACTATACGTCCCTTGCCACCACGACACCTACCTTATTTGTGTTGTTCTTCCTCCCCAATTATTTATAAGATCTTTCTGCCGACCTCCAGGTCGTCTAAAAAAAAACCCACAACGTCTGCTCATGCCGTAACTTAAACCCAACACCTCTCCTTACTCCCAACGCCATCATACCACCGGGCCAAGTGCATCCTTTGTGTCAAATTTCCACCAAATACATTTATAAGGCCTAAACGCTAGCTCCCCTACCACTCATGTGCGCAATAAAAATTTTTGTCAAGGCCAGGACTCGAACCCTAGACTTTTTGCTTACTACCAACGCCTCTTGCCACTAGGCCAAGCATTTCCTTGTGTCAGATTTGACCTGGCCTTATTAATAAGCCTTCTACTTAATGCTCAGGGCCTTTTTTTGAAAAAAATGCAAAATTTTGCTAAAGCCCTGGATCGAACCCAAGACTTTTTCCCACACTACCAACCCCTCCTAAATCACTTAACAATTAAACTAAACATGCAATTATAAAATATTTAAGCACATTTCATTCATTTAAGCCACCTTCTAACCAATCCCAAACTCAAGGCCCATTACTTTTAGGCCCAAAATTCAGGGTGTTACAGGCACTGATTCAATTTTCAATTTAGAAAGGCACTGATTCAATTTTCAATTTAGACATCTTTTTGTTCAACACATAAACAAGATAAGCTTCGCAACCTTTCGTTACGTACCTTGAGCAGACATAGAGGAAATCACTATAGGCAGGTCACTTGATTCATCGGTTTCAGCCCAATGAGCCTCACCATTTTCATATTTCAATTCAATAGTTTTCTATCTACAATTTACTACAGCATCATGCAATGTCAACCAGTCCATACCCAAAATAACATCGAATTCATCAAATGGCAACAACATTAAGTCAACCGAAAAATATTGACCTTGAATTATCAAAGGACAATTCTTGCAAACTTTATCAACTAGTGCATATTTGCCTAAGGGGTTTGACACTTTAATCACAAATTCAGCAGACTTATCAGGAAAATTCTTACTAAATACCTAATTCACACGAACATAAGAATGAGTCGATCCAGGATCAATCAATGTAATAACATTAGTATCATAAAGAGAAAATGTACCAGAAATCACATCAAGAGATGACGCTTCCTCACGAGCACGAATGGCATAAGCTCTAGCAGGTGCTCTGGCCTTAGATCTCACGGCTGTATCTTTCATCACACATTTACTCGACCTTGCACTATGAAATTGTTCTTTCTCAGCCTTGCACTATGAAATTATTCTTTCTCAGCCATCTCAGGGTAATCTCGAATAAAATGCTTTTGAGAACCACACTTGAAACAAGCTCGGTCATTCATCCTACACTCGCTGGGATGTCTTCTTCCACAATGCTGACATTCGGGTCTGTTAGACCTAACATTACCCACACTTTCCATTAAAGTATCTTGAGATTTAAAACTCGAATATTGCTTCCTGCGGTCTCCGCTCGAATACCCAGGTGATACATTCTAACGAGAATTTATTTCTCTAGATTTCTTTGACTGAGATTGAAATGACTTACTCATCGACCTTTTTCTTGCATCTTTAGCCTCACTCTTGGCCTTTCTTTTCTCTTTGCTTACTTCTTCGGCTTTCCAAGCTCGTTCAACCAATACAACGAATTCTTTTAGTTTCAAGATTCCAACTAACAATCGGATGTCCTCATCCAGCCCATATTGGAATCTTTTACACATAATCGCCTCAGAGGAAATACACTCGCGGGCATACTTATAGAGCCTGATAAATTCTCGCTCAAACTCTGTCACCAACATTCGGCCCTGTTTCACCTCAAGAAATTCTTTATGTTTCTGGTCGATGAACCGCTAACTAATATATTTCTTTCAGAATTCCTCTTGAAAGAACTCCTATGTAACCCTCTTTCTCGGTACTACAAATATTAGTGTTTTCCACCAGTGATATGATGTGTCCCTCAATAACGATATAGCACATTTCAAGCATTCTTCGGGTGTACATGATAATTCGTCAAATACTTTGATAGTATTCTTAAGCCAGAACTCAGCTCTCTCGGGGCTATCATCGACATTAGCCTTGAATTCCTCATCTCCTTGCTTTTGAATTTTATCAACCAGAGGCTTATTCTGTCTTACCAAATCCACACCTTGAGGAACTACGGGAAACAGTTGAGGATAAGGAGGGGGTAGAGGATGTTGAGCATTCAGATTTGTTCGAACAAACTCCGAATACCACTCATTCATTGTAATACCCCGAAAATTTTTACAGTAAGATATTATCCTTAATATAGTAAAATAAGAAAATAAAGTGACAAAAAGGAAAATTTTGAGTTGTGTCAACCTTGGGAAGTATATTATGATATATTAATTCAAGAAATGACTGAATTGTAAAGATGAGAAAAGTCTTGTTACACAAGAGTAAATACTCAAATTTTGAGGGGTTAAAGTGTAAATATGAAAAATTTGAAGGACCAATAGTGAAAATATTTTAAGGGTGGAATGATCTGGAAAATAAGGAAAATGGATGAATTAGGACCGAATAGAATAGGTGAAAAATTATGAGGAACTAAATGACAATTTTACCAAATTAAGTGATGACTTAAGGATGGAATTCTGAAAGATCATGAAGAGAAAAATGGTCAATTAGTAAGAGAGAGAGTTCTAGAATGTAATGATTATGTTGATGATATTTTAAATTAGTTAATTAGATAAATATTATTTTATTAATATTTTAATGAGATATTTATTATTATTTTATTATTATTTATTCAGTATATAAGGTAAGAAAGATGAAGAATTCTCATCATCTTTCCATGCATGCAAATGTTAGATGAGAAGAGAAGAAAGAAAGTTTTCTTTTCTTTACAATTTAGCCCTTCCACCAAAAATTTACTATTTTCACCTAGAAATCAAAAGAATTTCCATAGCTACCAAGAGAGAAAAATGTTAAGGAGACTATAGGGAGTTAGAATATCAAATTGGACTCTAGGAATAGAAGCTGGAGGGGAGAGAAAATCAAGATGAAGATTGGAACAAGGTAAGAACATCATGATATCAATATATTTTTAAGTTTGATAGTATTGAAAAGCATGATATTAATGTTAATGTAGAGTTTCCTTACATATGGTCCTATGTTCTTGATATTTTAGTGAAGAGAAAACAAGAGAAAGTGATGAGAAATAGTGTAGAGAAACAAAATAAGGGTGTTATAAACATGGTAATTAATATCTTGTACTAAAATAGTTTTGGATAGCAGCAGTGGTCTAACTTTGAAAAATCACCAAAAATTGTGGAAATTGAATTAGAAGTTGAATAGAATATTAAATTAAATTTTACTGAGTCTAGTTTTTCATAGAAGAAATGGTGTAAGCAATGAGTAGTAAATTGTGAGATATAACAAATTTAGTTAGACAAGGTCAGATTGATTTTGGGTTCCCCTGTTATGAATTTGGAAAATCATAAAAAATTGGAGAAAAATAATTACTAGCTTAAATTGATATGTTTAGAATTCTGAATGAGTCTATTTGTAGTATAAACAAACAGAAACATCATTGAAAATCTGTACAATGAGATAATTAATTTTTAGTGAAGAAGGGTCAGAACTGTCAAACAGTAGAATAGAGGTGACTTTAAAGAATAAACTGTACTAATTAGCTAAAGAAAAAATTCTGAATATTCCCGTGGGGCAGATCGTGTGTGGCCTAGACAAATGCCCATATGTCTACCCGTGTGGACAAAAATAAGGCTATTTACCAAGCCTTTTTGCCACCCTTTTAAGCACACACCTACACAACACAACATAGCACCAAACCAAGAATATACATACAACAGCCACAATCAAGACATCCACACATCAATCACATGCTACCATCTATCATACACAAACATCACATAATTATCAACTCAAACAAGTAAATTCCCACATCCATGAAAAAAACATCATCATATAAATTACTTAAACCAATAGTAGCCAATTTCAAATGGCCTTATACAGAATGAACTTTCAACCAATATAAGCCAACATATTTGGCCAAATCAATTATGACACATAACAAAATGACCAAGTCTCCTACACATGCCATAACTAAAAATGTTGAATTCATTGGTACCAAAATATTTGATGATAGTGTGAGTGGATCTCCGATGGTCTCCGATCCCTGAGGTAGCTTGGTGATACTATAAGACAAAGGAAAGGAAGTTCCTGTGCAATTAATAAGCATCATAACCACATATTTACATACAATTAACATGATGAAAATTAGCATGAATGCTATTAAATCTTATAGTTATAATTTACTCAATCACAACCTTACCGATGGTTCATCACATATCGAGCTTATTACGAATGAGTTTTACATACATACCTGTACCAACTCGCAACATAACCATATCCTTTCATAACTTTGACATTCCTGTTGAACACTCAGAATATTACCGGACACCCGAAAATCTTGCACATAAGTGCCATATATGTAGCCGAACGTACCTCATATCTCATAATACATATGGGCTTGATTTCGAGCTATTTACGAGCCTACTTACAGAAGCTGTTAGTCAGGATGTAGCTACATAGTGCTGCTCACACAAGTTGTCAGGTATCCGCAACTCATGCCGGACTACCCAGCCACTGGTAGGACGTACGAGACCAGCATCCGAATCACATAAACACATGGGTTCCTAGTGACATGTCACTCGTATCCTATTCTATTCCTAAGTCTCAACCGGGAATTCTCGCTTATCTAAACTTTGTCGAATATGTCCAAGGAGTCAATCACAATTCATACAAATAGTGAAGCATTTAAAACATAATTATAATAATGCATTATTTACATACGAACTTACCTCGGTACAAAAATAGTAGAAATGAGACCTAATCGTCAAACACTTTATTTTTCCCCCGATCAAGGTCCAAACCTCATTTTTCTTAATCTATAATAACAAATTTAACTCATTTAATACTCACATTGTTCAATTCAGTCCAAAATTTATTTTTCCCCTAATGTTTCACATTTTTATAATTTAGTCCCTAGGCTCGTAAAAAGAAATGTGTTCAATTTCTTCAAAACCCAAGCCTAGCCGAACCATTTTCATACTCATACCCATATTTTTCATTTAATCACATTTTTACTACTTATTTTTGTAACTTTTATAAATAGGTCCTTTTTGACATTTCCATAAAAAATAACCTAGCAAAACTTATTTATCTTACATCTAACATGAATTTTCTACCATTTGACATCAAAATACCCAAGTATCTATTATGGGAAAAAATTTAGACTTTGATTATTTCTTAAATTAGTGATAAAAATAGATAGATCGGGTTGCAATGACTTAAAAAATGTAAAGACTATTAAAAATTGGGCAAAGAACAGACTGAAAATCGAGTTTGGAAGTGGCCAAACCCTAGCTATGGCTTCCCTTTCTAAATTTGGCTATGGTAAGGAAGATGGACAAAGATTTTGGCTTGATTTTTGCTTTTTAATTCATTTCATTACCAAATAACCAAAATACCCTTTTTTTTAAAACATAAAATTTCTCTTACTTCATGTCCATTTTTGTCCACTAACTTAATAAATGGTCTAATTACCATCTAAGGATGTTTGATTTAAAATTTCATAGGAATTAGACACCTCTAGCTTCTAGAACTCAAATTTTGCACTTTTTACAATTTAGTCCTTTTTGCTAAATTGAGTGCTCAAACGTCAAAATTTTTGAACGAAATTTTCACAAAATCATTTTATAAAATTGTAGACCATAAAAATATAATAAAATCAAATTTTTATACATTAAATTTGTGGCCCCGAAACCACTGTTCCGACTAGACACAAAATCGGGTTGTTACATTATAAGTTTTATTAAAAGGTTAATTTCATAAAAAGTAAAAAAGTAAGTTAAAATAATTAAATAAATAAATAATAATATGATAAATTTCCTTTCTTCTTCTAGGTGGAGCGAATACACCATGGAAGAGAAGAACAAGCTTCGGCGAAGTTAGGGTTCTTTAATTTGGTGAGTAAATTTCGCCCGTTTTTAGTAATTTTTATGTTTTTGAGCTCGTATTAGCTTAATTTAGCTAACCCGGGGACTAGTTTGTAATACTTTTAAACGTTGTAGATTATGTCATTGATGAATTTAAGTTCTTGAAGTTTTATGGTAAATTGTTAAGATTGG
The DNA here is from genome assembly GCF_007990345.1 of Gossypium hirsutum. NCBI lineage: Eukaryota > Viridiplantae > Streptophyta > Magnoliopsida > Malvales > Malvaceae > Gossypium > Gossypium hirsutum. The sequence continues at coordinate 92,848,646 of NC_053425.1, forward strand.
TTGTTAGATAGGACTATTTGGTAAAGTAATTTGTAGTAATTTTAATGTTTAAGGATTAAATTGTTAAAATGATAAAATTACAAGGACTTTGATGTGAAATAACAACAAGTATAAACTGTAGTGGAGTGTTACACTATTCAGCTGAAGTTAAATTTAGTTAAAATTGGTTAAATTGAGCTTAAGGACTAAATTGCATAAAAGTGAAATATTGGGGGCAATTTCATAAAAATGCCTAAAATGACTTAATTGCATAAAATGGGTTAGTTTTACTATTGGAATTAGTTAATTGAATGAAAATATTATTTTAGATCTAGAACGAGTGGAAAATCAGAGAAAAGAGAAAATTACCGAATAAACCCTATACCTTTGCCATTGCTGCAACTTAGTCAGGCAAATTCATTCGATTTAATTTTAGGACATTTATAAATGTATTATATAAATTTAATTACATTATGTTCAATTATATTGATGTGTGTAATTGAAATGGAAGTAACGAATTGAAATAACGTCGATCACTGATTGAGATATTCTGAGCCATTAATGTAAATAAATCCTATAAGTTTGTATGTTTATTAATACTTCTAATGAATTTTATATTCTTTTTTAATATAAATTTATTAAATTTTATATTGTATAATGGTATAATCTTGAAAAAGAAAAACAAATGGAATACTAATTCTACTGAAAGTGCTCAACGAGCAATATCTACTGATCCTACTGAATGTTCAATGTCTACTGATTCTACTAAACTGCTCAAATGAGCAATATATACTAATTCTACTGAATACTTGCTCAAGCGAGAAATATCCACTGATTATACTGAATGCTTACTCAAACGAGCATTACCCACTTATTATACTGAATAAGATTTTTTGTACCGATGATTGGACACGAACACTGAAATAATGTTTTGAATAGTATTATTCATTTGATGGAAGTTGTGATTGATGGGAACTCTATTCATTAATCTTTATTTGAATTATTATTTATGTTTTATTTGATAAACGTTACCGTTCAATCGACGAACTTACTAAACTTTACATAAGCTTACATATATTTAGTCTATTTTTGTAAATTACATTTTTTTTGTGTAACGCCCTGATTTTTGGGATTTTTTTAAGGTTTCTGTGATTTTTGGTAAATTTTAGAATTTTGGTGTTCTGAATATTGGAATTGTGTTTAAATGTGTTAATAGGACTTTAGAAGGCCCAAGCCTAGGTTAAACATGGTAAAATATCAAGGTTGGATTTTAAGCGAATAGGAGACTGGGTTAAGTGGGCTTTAAGAAGAACTTCGTAAGTCATGACACAAATAAGGCTTTGATAAAGTGGCAAGGTGGCGCCACTAGATTCCTAAAAAAATGGCGCATGGGAAGGAATTGAAGGTCCAAGGTTTGAGTCGTAAGGTAGGCATGTAGTTACTTTTTAATTTTGGACATGTGCCGGGCACATGATCACTCAAGAGAATTTCAGCAAGGGCCTTAGGGAGGTTGGGCCGATTGCTTTAGTTGATATTAGGGTTAGGTTTTTTCTTTTTCTGTCTTGGAGGATTAGGGTTAGCCACCTGAAAGTTTTCATTCATTCATTCTGAGTTCTCACAAAAGCCGAAAACGCAAGTTCCTCTTCTTGATGCCAAATTCTCTCCCTCTCTTTTTCCCCATTTTCTTTCTTCCCTTATGCTTCTTCTGTTAGCCAAAACCTTCTGATCACCCTACTCACCTTCTCTGTCGATCCAATCCTCCACAAAACCTCCATAGCTGATTGCCATAAAAGTCGAATCCCTAAACTCACTACTTGTGCCGATTTCTCCAAAGCCAAAATCCTTCGGTATTTTTGTTTCTCTTGATCAACATTCATCTTCTCTAAACCCTTGGTACCGGTCGGCAGCATTATTCCAAGGTTATAGCCTCGAATCGTTATCTTCTTCACCACTTAAAATGCCGAAATACCATAAGACTTAGGGGCTTATAGCCGAAACTTCAGATCTCCTGGATTCGGGTTCTGCCATCGTTTAGAGGATAGATCTACATCAGATTTATGTAGAAATTAAAGAGGAATAAGTGGTAAGTGCTCATTACTTCAGATCTAGTCTTATTTCTTTCAAGTTAGAAAAAGTCGAAGTCCCTAAAGGTTAGGGAGGCTGTCGATTTGGGCTTGTAGCTCTAAGGGATGTTATAATTGTTTTATTTTGATAATAGTGTGATCTAGAGGCTACTGATCGAAGGCTTGGACAAGTGGAACGACTGGATCTAAACCTAGTCGCTAATTTTGGCAAAGGTAGGATCATTAGTGCCTAAGGTGCTTTTGGCCGATTATGGTAAGGGGGTTAATACGTAGTTTGTTTTTGATAGTTAGATTAAAATGTTAGTAATCCAATTGTAGGCAGTTCATGTGTGTGGATCTCGTCAGCATATCGTCCAAACAGGTGTGTAACTGACACCCTTTCATAGTCTAGATCGGCAAAAGCAGAAAAGCTAAAATGCCAAAAAATTGGTATTTTGTGGACTTACGAGTATACGAATGCTCGTGAGGTAAATTGATTAACGTTTTTGGTAAACTACAATGTTTAGACTGTAGAGTGCATGATTTCTGTGCCTTCGATATTTTTGGGCTTTATGGGCTAAAATTGGGATAATGGGCCAACGGGCCCAATTCGGTAAGAACCCTCGATAAGTGTTTCTGTTAGTACGTGAAAGGTGGGAATATGCATGAAAACCCTTTAAAACTGATAAAATTACTGAAATACCTTTATAGGTGGACACTTTACAGATTTACCCCTAGGAGTAAAATTACTGATATATCCCTAGGGTTAAGGTTGACCTGAATGCATGTTTGACTGCTATTATTTACTGTATGCCATGTTATTATTATTATCTGATGCATGGGACTGGGATATTGATGGAGGAAGTACTGAAAGTGGCTTGTCCACGTACTGGAGGCTTTGCCTCAACTTACTGAGAACTGAGCAGCAATGCTGCAACTGTGGAGTGTAGGGCTGGGTGGGTTGAGTTATTCCCCACATGGAGTGTAGGGCTCGTACGGGTGGAGTGTAGCGGTTGGTTATAGGCTGGGTTGGGCTTGCATACACGAATATGTCTGATCTGTTCTGGAATGGTCCTCTGGGCCATACTGTTATCTAAAAGTGGGGCTAAGGTTCAGTTTATTGTATTCTGAAAAGGGTTTCGGGCCAATACCCACTGTTATCTGAATGGGCTTAGGCCTAATGGGCTTGAGCTGACTTGGGCTTTGGATGGGCTTTCCTTACACACTGAGTTTTCCAAATTCACCCCTTTCCCTACCATCCTTGCAGGTGAGCCCTAGTTGGTAGACTTGGAGCTGGACGGGATTCAGAGTGGCCACAAGGATTAATTTCTGTTTTTTTAAGTTTCGCAATTATTATTTTGATTATTTTTTTCTGGTTTAAGTTGTAATAAGGCCACTCTTTTTATTATTTTATTTATTTTTGGTTATTAAAATGGTTAGCTTTAGGGCGCGTTTTATAAAAGTTTCCTATTTTCAAAATATCACGATAACCGAGCAAAGCTTCCGCAATGTAAACGTTTTCAAAGGAAATGAATATTTTAAATAGACTTAACTTAATTAAATATTCGTGGACTAGTAACAGGCATAAAGTGTGGCAATGGATGTGTGCATGTCTAGGATTGGATCCGTGAAGAGCTTGGTACTTAAGCAGTCCAACAGACTCACCTCCTCTTTTTTGGCTTCCTACCTGGTGCATAGCTTCCATTCACTTTAACTTAAAACAAAACATTCTTCAAACCCTAAGAAAGATTTTTGGATAAAACATAACTTCTTTAGTAACATTCCCCATGTGACACGCTGAATTCGGCCGTAATGTCTGGGTCGAGTTTGGGGTGTTACATTGTGGACTTGAAAGATCAGATCAACATGAGAAATCACACTATCCATGAATCTTTGGTAGATTTTAATTTTGTATGGCTTATATGGCATGTAATAAGGCCCCTTTTTAAGATGCGGTATTAGTTCTTGATTTTGTGCAAGTTTACATTTGAGCTTGTGATATTGTATTTAAATAACTATGAAAATATGCATGTTTCACCTAAGTTGAGTTGTTGGTCAAGCATGAAATACAATAATACTATGTTGAGTTGTGGTATGAAATGAAATAGAGGTAAGATTTTGATGCGTACGTTGTGACTTGAATATACAATAATGGAAGTGAATTGTTATGAAATATTGTGGTGTCAATGATGACATATGGTTAGGCACTTAGATTGATTGTGTTTACAGGAGTTGAATGCATTTGAAGGTGTTTAATGACCTAAGGGATTGTATGTTTAAATATGTTTAAGTGCTCAGGCATATGGGTGAAGAAAGGAACATGATTTAGGTAAATTTTGGGTACACACGGGCTGTGACACTATCGTGTGCCTCACACGGGTAGCCCACATGGGCGTGCACCCTGAGTGTTTTTAGGTGTAGTTTTCACATGGGCTGTGACACGACCTATGACACAACCGTTTGACCTAACATCGAATGTTACACTAGCTATCACACGACCAGTGACACAACTGTGTGACGTCATTTCGAAAGGTACACGATCTAACACCTGGGTAGTGACACGGTAGTGCCTGGCATCACACGATCTGGATCATGACACATGGCCTAACCACGCGGTTGTGTGATCCCTATTTTGAAAGTTTATAAATTTTCCCTGAATATTGTCATTTGTTTCAAATTGTCCCTGATTGTTTGCAAACTAATTTTAAGGCATTGTCAGCCCGATTTAAGGTCCATAAGTGTATGTTTATTTTGATTTCAATTATTAAAATTTTTTTGTTAATTATTCTAGTGAACTGGATGCTATTGTTACTGAATGTTTTGAAATATATAGTGATACTCTGCCCTTAATCTGATGATAGAAGTAATTATGGGTGTTACATTTCGTGGTATCAGAGCTATAATTTAGTTGATTCTTAGACTAAATCTAATGTGTTTAAAGATTAGAGAGTACATGCCATATAAATCTGAGTTAGTGTGGTATTGATTGATATAATCTAACCCATGTTTCCTTGTAGATTTTAATTATGTATCTGATTCTGAACGTGATGAAGCTATCATTGAGAAACCTTTTACAAATATCTGATAATAACCAGCTAGTCCCAAAAAACTTTAGACTTCAAACACATTCTTCGGTGGCTTCCAATTAACAATAGCTGAAATTTTATTTGGGTCTACTCTGACACCTTCAACAGATAGTATATGCCCAAGAAAACTAACTTCCCGTAACCAAAATTCACATTTACTGGATTTGACGTACAATTGTTTCTCTCGCAAAGTTTACAACACTATTCTTAAATACTAAGCATACTCATTTTCATCTTGAGAGTAAACCAAAATATCATCTATAAATACCACCGCAAATCTATCTAAATACGGGCTGAAAATTCTATTCATTAGATCCATAAGCACTGCAGGTGCATTTGTCAAACCAAATGGCATCACAAAAAATTCATAGTATCCTTACCTAGTTTTAGAAGCTGTCTTTGGCACATTCGATTCTTTTAACCGTAGTTGATAGTAACCAGAACGGAGATCAATCTTTGAAAATACAATGACACATTTTAACTGGTCAAACAAATCATCAATTCGAGGCAATAGTTACTTGTTCTATATTGTATCTTTGTTGAGCTGTCTATAATCAATGCACAGCCTCAACGATCCATCCTTCTTCTTTACAAATAGAACCGACGCACCCCAAGGTGAGAAACTAGGTTGAGCAAAACCTCTGTCAATCAATTCTTGCAACTGTACTTTCAGCTCTTTCAATTTAGTAGGAGCCATTCTGTAAGGTGCTATGGATATAAGTGTTGTTCCTGGAATAAGATCTATAGAGAATTTCACTTCTCTATCCGGTGGTAAACTAGGTAATTCTTCTGAGAATACATCAGGAAATTCACATACTACCGGTACTGACTGAATCTTTGACTCAGATACCTTAGTATCCAACACATACGCAAGATAAGCATCATATCCCTTCCAACACATACGCAAGATAAGCATCATATCCCTTTCTAACATATTTCTGTGCTGATATTGCTAAAATCACATCAGGTAGTCCATCTAGTTTATCAAATTCAACATGAAGTAATTCACCACTCTCACATTTCAATACAATATATTTCTATTTACAATTCACCACTGCATCATTTTGGGTTAACCAATTCATTCCCAAAATCACATCAAATTTATCAAACGGTAATAACATCAAGTTAGCTGGAAAGTAATACTCTTTTACCATCAACAGACAGTTCCTACAAGCTTTATCAACCATAACACACTAGCCTAGGGGGTTTGAAACATTAACAACAAATTTAGTGAATTCAACAGGTAAATTTTTAACCTACACTAGGTTCATGCATATGTATGAATGTGTGGAACCAAGATCAATCAATGCAGTGATATCAATATCAAGTAGAGGAAATGTACCAGTAATAACATCTGGTGCAAAGGCATCTTCTCTAGCATGAATAGCATATGTTCTCCCAAGTGCTTGTGTAACATCCCAAAATAGGGCATAGTCAGAATAGTGGTTTTGAAACCACAAATCTGACATCAAAATATTTATTTTATGATTATTACGAGGCTTAGAATATAAGAATATGCATGTGCTAAAGTTTCATGAAGGAATTCTTTGAGTAAGTGCCCAATTGGAAAATTAGGGACTAAATTGAATAAATTGTAAAACTTGGATTCTAGAAGCAATTTGCATGAAATTTCTTTATATTATAAAATAGAAGGTCTTGGGGAGCAATTTTCCTAATTTCTAAGTTTTTGGACAAAAATGGGCTTGCATGGATGAAATTTCAAAGAAAGGGCTTAAGGGCATTTTTGTCATTTGGCATACTAACGAAATAAAATGGGAAAAAGAAGGAAAAAATCAGCCATTATTCTCCTTTGCCCAGCCGAAATTCCTAAGCCACCATAGCTAGGGTTTCCAAGCTTTTCAAGCTAATTAGTAAGTGCTCCCAAGCCCCATTTTTAATGTTCTTTGTAATTTTGAGATCTCGGTAGCTTCATCTCTCCATTTCTACCAATATTTCATGCTAGGATTCATGTTCAAAAATTTAACCATGCATGATTTACTTGTATTTTATGTTTTATGGAGGAATATGAAAGTTTTAGGTGTGTTAAACTACTTTTCCTAGGTGATTTTCATGAAAAACCCCTAAAGGGACCTTTTTGCAAAAGATGTAAAATGTGTGGTAGAAATGTGAAAATAATAGAAAATATGGGCTTTCATAAGAGGGAAAAGTGTTTGGCTAGGCTTGAGTAAGGTAGAAATTGCATGCGTTTCATTATACGAGCCTAGGGACTAAATTGTAAAAATGTGAAAGGTGAGGGGAAAAACGGTCATATGGATCGAGGATGGAATATAGGCTTGAAATGTATAATGTGGAGTGATAATGATCTATTTTTATTGTTATAGACACTGAGGAACAAATTCCGAAGGTCGATCGAGGAAAAAGAAAGGTTTCGGAATAATCGAAACACGACACCGAAACGAATACTAGGTAAGTTTGGATAACTTAAAGTAAACACTCAATGTGCCTAAATATATGATTTATGAGTGCATGATGATTGCATTTATTAGTGACATGAAATTCTATGAAATGCATGTTTAAGTATGAATTGTGATAAATGTCTCAGTTGAGGTTAAAAAGGGAATTTGATGGATAAACCATGATTGACATGTGTAATGAGGTCCTGCATGTGTTGCAGTAAGGATTTAGCCCAGACGGGTAGTTTGTTGATCTCATTTATAAAAGGATCTAGCCCAGACTGGTGTTCATTTGAATGGTCGAGCCTCCCGAAGAATATGTGTGCATTATGGATTTAGCCCGGATGGGTAATTTGACTAGGATCTGAATTTAGCCTGAACTGGTAATCCCGACACCACCTTATGAGTTCATAAAATGGGGGATTTAGCCTGGACTGATAATCTAGCCATAAGATGTGAGGTTTGTGGGAGTGCATATCTGAAACGATCATTGTATGAATTGACGGTAAATAGATATTCCATCAAGATTTCCTGGAAACTCAACGAGATTAATGTGACATATATATACAAATGAGATGTTAAATGATGAGCTCATCTAGGATAACTTTCATAGTGCATTGTTACGTGACTAACTCATTGATTGAGTGTAAGTGATAGGGAAGCCATCCTATGCTCATTGAATTTATTTCCCAATTTGATTGTATGCTAATTACTTGGTAAGTTTACTTTCCGGTCATTCGAGCTTACTAAGCATGAAAATGCTTATCCCTCTCTTTTCCCTGTCTCTCACAGAGCTCGAAGACTCGTAAAGATTGGAAGACGTTTGGTGAGTCAGCATACTATCAAATAGACCAGCTTTAGTATAAAGACATTTCTAAATTGTTCAATGGCATGTATACATCCTTTGAGTATTTCATTATATGTGTCGTTTGATTTGCAAAATGAAGGCTTGTAAAGATAAATCTATCTTTTTGTTTATGGCCATAGAGATCGGCTTGTTTTGAAGTAGGCTATGAGCTACAAAATTTCCATGCAAGTTTATAATCATGTACAATTGTTGAATTCCAATTGGCAATGAGTCATAAGAACGAGCCAATCTTGAATGTATTAAAGTGGTATGACAACACATAAATACAAGATGGGAAATAACCTAGCAATATGAGGTTTTGCATGTAATGAGTTTTTGCAAAGATCATTTATGAGAGCATAATTATGTTTTACTTAGTTTTTAATATCCATTAAGTATAAGTGTTAAAAGGGGGTGACCATAGGCTTGGGAAATAGCCTAATAGGGTCTACACGGTTGGGTACACGGGCGTGTGCCTAGGCTGTGTGTGACACACGGGCCATACCCATGGGCGTGTGGCATGGTCGTGTGTCCTCTGCATCTAAAATGGTAAGTCTGCTAAATGAACACGGGCTAGACACACGGGCGTGTGTCTTGGCCGTGTGAATTTAGTAGAATGCTCAAGTCGTGGACATGGGATGATTGCACGGGCGTGTCCCAAGTCACACGGGCGTGTGGCACTTCAAGTTAAAAGAAATTTTCCAAGGTGCCCAAAGTTTATCAAACGTTCTCGGTTTTGTCCCGCACCACCTCTAGGCATGTTTTAGGTCTCGAAGGCCTATTTAAGGGAAATGATATACATATTTGAAAAGTTTTAAATTAGAGCGCAACTTAGTGACTTGACTTAATATGTTTATGAACATGAAATCCCGGTAACACCTCGAGCCCTATCCCGGTATCGGATACGGGTGAGGGGTGTGACATTTAGTGGTATTAGAGCTACAATTTTATCGGTTCTAGGACAACCGTAGAGAGTATTAAGGTTTGCTATACATGCCATTATTTGAATATTGATACTGTGACGTCTTCTAACTGTTTAAATTGTTTTGAATATAGTAAATGTCTTCCAATCAAGCACATGATGAGTCCGAAGGAGTCGAGAGCTATGCTCCAGCTTCTGTACAATGAGCTACATCTAGTACTAGTAGAAGACTTATGTCTGAAGCCGGGAAGAGGCCCAAGCTGCCTTCTTTGAAATGATGGACGAATGGTTTGGGGATTACCTGAGGAATCTTCCCAACATACCAAGACCTCGCCCGCCCCCTAACCAACCTGATGAGGATGTGCCATGAGGTATGGCACTGGTAAGAATTGGTAAAGCCGCTGTTGATAAGCTTAGAAAGTATGGGGCTGAGGAATTCAGAGCTAAAATTGAGGATAATGCTCAAAGACCTGAGTTCTGGCTCGAAAATACCACACGGGTGTTAGATGAATTGTCATGCACACCCAAGGAATGTTTAAAGTATGCCGTATCCCTGCTGAAGGATACTGCATATCATTGGTGGAAGACTGTATCCTCGGTAGTGCCAAAGGAAAATATCACTTGGGATTTATTTCAAGTAGAGTTTCAAAAGAAATACATTAGCCAATGGTTTTTAGACTCAAAACGAAAGGAGTTCCTGGAACTCAACCAAGCGAACAAGACTGTAGAGGAAAACGAGAGAGAATTAGTAAGGCTAAGTCAATACGCAACTGAATGGGTCCAAACTGAGTCGAAAATGTGTAAGCGCTTCGAGAAAGGTTTGAATGAGGAAATCAAGTTGTTGATCGAAATCCTAGAAATATGGGAGTTTTTCGCATTGGCTGATCAGACCAAGAAGGCCGAGAAGCTTAATAATGAAAGAAAGCAAGCAAAAAGAGAGGCTCGAGTTGCGAGCAAGAAGACTAGTGGTAAAACACTCTCGTTTTCCATGAAGAAAGCAAGGAGCCAGCATGAACGCTCTACTTCATCGGTAGGATATTCAGGTAAGACGAGAAGCTCTAAACGACAAAGTCAGAAGTCTTCCTTCCCAATGGTAACTAGTGTGGGGAGTGTAAATGATCAAAAGCCAAAGTGTAAGAGTTGCAACAAATTTCACTTTGAAGAAAGCCGAATGAAGAGTGGCGCATGTTTCAGATGTGGTTCTCTTGACCACTTTCTTAGAGATAGCCCAGAGCGAGTGGAGAAAGAAGTGGAAGTATCCCCAAAGTCGAGTACTCCCATTCCATAGGGTGGACCTCTGAGATACCGTGGGAGTGCTAGTGGCAGTCGAGTTGCGAATAAAGACATTGCAAAGCCAGAGGTTTGAGCCCTAGCAAGAACATACGCGATACATGCTTAAGAGGAAGCCTTCGCTCCTGATGTTATCACGTGTACTTTTCTCTTTTTAATACAAGTGTTATTGCTTTAATTGACCCTGGGGTCAACGCATTCATATATTTGCATGATATTGATATCTAGTATGAACATACCCGTTGAACCTACGAAACTTATCATTAGAGTGTCGAACCCACTAGGCAAATCAGTCCTGGTTGATAAAGTCTATAAGAATTTTCCTTTGACGATTCAGGGATATTGCTTTCCGGCTAACCTTATGTTATTACCATTTGATGAATTTGATGTAATACTTGGTATGGATTGGTTAGCCCTTCATGATGTAATTATAAATTGTGGTTGTAAGTACATTAAATTGAAATGCCCGGATTGTGGGATGCTTCGGGTCGATTTAAGAGAATTGGGTTCGCTACCAATTGTAATCACGGTAATGGTTGCTCAGAGATATATGAGGAAAGGATATGAAGCCTATCTAGCATTTTTATTGAACACTAAGGAAATAGAGTTGAAGATTGAGTCTGTACCAATAGTATGTGAGTATCTAGAAGTGTTTCTATAAGAATTACCTGGACTACCTCCTGAAAGGGAGATAGAGTTTGGTATTGAGTTGGTGCCAGAGACAACTCCCATTTCTATTGCTCCGTACAGAATGGCGCCAACCAAACTGAAGGGGTTAAAAGCACAGTTGCAAGAGCCGACAAATAAAGGATTTGCAAGACCGAGTTTTTAACCTTGGGGTGCGCCCGTACTATTTGTTAAGAAGAAAGATGGTTCGATGAGGCTATGTATAGATTACCGGCAACTAAACAAGGTAACTATCAAGAATAAGTATCCTTTGCCAAGGATCAATGATTTGTTTGACCAGTTGAGAGGATCCACTATGTTCTCCAAGATAGACTTGAGGTCTGGCTATTATCCGCTGCGAGTTAAAGACTCAGATGTACCTAAGACAACTTTCAGGACGAGGTACGACCATTATGAATTTCTTGTCATGCTGTTTAGGCTGACGAATGCACCGGCCGTGTTTATAGATCTAATGTGTACCGCCCCCGTACCCGAGAACATCACTAGAGTCGAGTACGAGGTGTTAACGAACTTAATTCATTAATTAAGCAGCTCAAATAATTTATTTTTAAAATTTTCAGACAAGTTGGCCAACTGCGTTACAGTCGCTTAAAAATTCATATCTCAAGTTCCAAAACTCAAAATTAAGATACATAAAATTTCCTCAAAACTAGACTCATATATATATATCCATTAATATTTTTCTAGAATTTTGGTGAAGCCAATTAGTATAGTTTATTAGTTAAAATCTCCCCCGTTTTAGGGTTCGACTACTCTGACCCCTATGTATTACGAACGATTATTCTCTTTGTACAGAACTCAAAAAGGAATCTGTACATATAAAGCATGACCTCTAATTGTTTTTGTAAAATATTTTGTGAATTTCCAAAGTCAAAACAGGGGATTCAAAAATCGCTCTGACCCTGTTTCACAAAAATTTAAATATCTCACAAAATATAACTCATTTACCTGTTTTGTTCCATCCATATGAAAATAGACTTATCAAGCTTAGATTTCATAACTTATTCATCCTTTAATTCCATTTCTACTATTTTTAGTGATTTTTCAAATTCATGTCACTGCTGCTGTCTGATTCTGTCTTGTGGCCAATTTTACCTTTCCAAGGATTTTCATGGTTTAGTTAAGACATAAAGCATACATGTTATCATATATAAACTTGTTTAGTAATTCCAATAGCTAATCATTTACAAACCCTTTTCTTACCAAACAATAACCATATCATATGATCATTTACACAAAGTGAGTATATTGCTATACATGCCACACTCAAAATATACAAGCTATTTTACCAATTTAGGTCTTCGGATAGTGTGAACGAGCCTTCGACCTATCCCGATTCTCAAGTCGGCTTGTCAAAACTACAATGAAGGAAAAGGAGGGAGTAAGCATAAATGCTTAGTAAGTTCACATGCAAATAACAAGTAACATAATCATGCCATTCAACATAAACATTATTTGCATAAACAACACCAAGACATTCATGTTACATTTGCATTTAATATCTTACTACAATTTCATCATACTAAGTTCTCAACCCGAGGGTTTAAACACATACCTATCAAATTTTCTTATTCATCACACTTACCAACATGTCACCTTCGTATTAGGCATTCTCCTTATTCTATTAGAGATCACCCGTCCTCGTAAACTTTTTTTATCCCTCGATCGCGACTTGAATCTCGTTTCTCTTAATCTATAATGCCAAATTAATTTATTTAATACATACATTCATCAAAACAGCCCCTAATATGAACTTTGGCAAAATTACCATTTTGCCCCTAAACTTTCATATATTTACACTTTTCCCCAAGGCTCGTAAATTAAACCTCATACTATTTTCTTATGTTTTATGTCATGCTGGTAATTTTTCCCTTCTATGGCAACATCGAATTCACACTCTAACATGTACTTATGACTATTAGGTATTTTTACCGATTAAGCCCTTTTACTCGTTTCACTTAAAACCGACTAGCAAAAGTTGTCTAACATAATTTAAAACCTCATATTCTATCATAAAACACGAAAATACACAAATTTCACCTATGGGTATTTTTCCAAATATGAACCCTAGGTTTAATTATTGCTAGCATAAGTTAATTCGAGCTACCGGGATTCCAAAAACGTAAAGAACATTAAAAACGAGGCTTGGAATCACTTACTATGGAGCTTGGAAGCTTGAAACAAACCCTAGCTATGGATAACCCTTGAAATTTCAGCCTAATGAAGAAGATGGATAAAAATTGGCTTTGAATTTTGTTTTTAATTCATTTTAATAACTAAATGACCAAAATGCCCTTAATCAAAAACTATGGTGTTTTATCTTCCTTTAGGTATTTTTGTCCAAACTAGTATAATGGTCTAATTACTATCCAGTGACCTCCACTTTAAAAACCCATTACTGACAATTACTTAAACCTTTGTGAACTAGAACACACATTTTACAAGTTTTGCAATTTAGTCCTAAATATCAAATTGGACCCTCTATCGATAAAATTTCTAAACGAAATTTTCAGACAATCATGAAATCATGCCATAGACCGTAAAATGATAATAAAATAAATTTTTCTACCTCAGATTTGTGGTCACGAAACCACTATTCTGATTAGGCCTAATTCGGGATATTACAATTCTCCCCCCTTTAAGGATTTTCGTCCTCGAAAATCTTACCGGTAAACAGGTGTGGGTATTGATTTCTCATGGTTTCCTCAGGTTCCCACGTAGTCTCTTCTACCCCATGCTTTTTCCATAATACTTTCACGAGAGCGAAACTTTTATTTCTTAGTTGCTTGACTTCTCAAGCTGAAATCTTAATCGGTTCTTCTTCGTAAGTCATATCCGGTCGTCGTAGCTCAATTTTTGTCAGTGAAATTATATGTGAAAGATCCGAACGATACTGATGTAACATAGATACGTGGAACACGTTATGCATCGTCTATAATTCAGATGGCAATGCTAGCTGATAAGCTACTGGTCCAACTTTTTCAATTATTTCATACGGTCCAATAAAACGCGGACTTAACTTGCCATTCCGTCCAAATCTAAGAACTTTCTTCCATGGAGACACTTTTAAAAAATACCTTATCACCAACTTGAAACTCGATTTCCTTTCGTTTCAAATCCGCATAAGATTTCTGTCTATCCGATGCAACTTTCAAACAATCTCGTATCACTTTCACTTTTTCTTCTGTTTCTTTTATTAGATTAACTCCATAAATCTGATTTTCCTTGAGTTCAGTCCAATACGATGGCGTCTGACATTTACGACCATACAATGCTTCATAAGGTGCCATCTTCAAACTCGTTTGATAACTATTATTATAAGAAAATTCTACCAACGGTAAATACCTTTTCCAACTACCTTGAAATTCCAATACACAACATTTGAGCATGTGTTCAAGAATCTGAATCACTCTCTGACTGTCCATCAGTTTGTGGATGAAAAGCAGTACTGAAATTTAACTTCGTACCTAATGACTCTTGCAACTTTTGCCAAAATCGCGAAGTAAATCTTGGATCTCTATTCGAAATGATTGACAAAGGTATTCCGTGAAGTCTAACAATCTCACTGATATATAATTTAGCCAACTTATTAAGAGAATAATCCATACGTACCGGAATAAAATGAGTCGATTTAGTCAGTCTATCAACTATTACCCAGATGACATTTTTCTTCCCCGGAGTTAACGACATCCCTGATACAAAATCCATAGTAATCCGATCCCATTTCCATTCAGGAACCATGATAGGCTGGAGTAGTCCCGAAGGTACTTAGTGTTCAGCTTTCACTTGTTGACAAATTAAGCACTTTGATACAAACTCGGAGATGTCTCTTTTCATTCCACTCTACCAATACATTTTCTTCAAATCATTATACATTTTCGTACTGCCCGGGTGAACTTCCAAACAACCAGTATGTGCTTCATGCAAAATCTTTTGAATCAATTCATCATTTTTCGATACACAAATCCGGTTTTTAAACATCAAGCAACCATCAAAACCGATTCTGAAATCTGATCCCGTATCAGCTTCACACTACTTTCTCTTGGCTTGCAAATCTTGGTCATTTTTCTGGGCTTCAAAAATCTCTTGTAAAAACATCGGTCTTACTCTTAACTCTGCTAGAATCGAACCATCATCTAATACCTTTAACTGAGTATTCATAGCTCTCAAAGCAAATAGAAACTTTCTACTCAAAGCATCGGCAACCAAAAATTCTTTACCTGATTCAGGTTGTACCAATACCGGTGCTTCAGTTAATAACTTTTTCAATTCTTCAAAACTCTGTTGACATTCTTCCGTCCACTCAAATTTAACATCCTTTCGGAGTAGTCTAGTCATAGGAGTAGCAATTATAGAAAATCCATTTACAAACCGCCGATAATACCCAGCTAGCCCCAAGAAAATTCTAACCTCGGTTACATTTTTCAGTGGTTTCCAATCAATAATGGCCAAAATTTTACTAGGATCAACTTGTATACCATCACCTGAAACAATGTGACCCAAAAATCCAACTTCCCGAAGACAAAATTCACTTTTACTAAACTTGGCATATAACTACTTATTTCTCAAAGTTTGCAAAACTATTTTCAAGTGCTCGGCATCCGCGAATTCACACACAATTAGCACTGATTCAACTTTATTTTCAATTTCTTTTGTATTAATTACATATGCCAAATAAGCTTTATAACCCTTCCTCAAATATCTCTGAGCCGACATCGAAGAAATCACACTAGATAATGCCTCTGATTTGTTTGATTCAACCCGTAGAATTTTACCACTTTCACACTTTAATTCTATAACCTTTTCTTTGCAATTTACTATAGCATCATGCAATGTCAACCAATCCATACCCAAAATAAAATCAAATTCATCAAACGGAAACAACATCAAGTCGGCCGGAAAGTAATGACCCCCAATCATTAAGGGGCATTTGTTGCATATTTTATCAACTATCACACATTTGCCTAATGGATTCGACACTCTAATCATAAATTCTGTGTACTCAACAGGTATATTCATACTAGACACCAATTTCATGCACACATATGAATGAGTAGAACCGGGATCAATCAAAGCATTAACATTAACATCATAAAGAGAAAATATACCAGTAATCACGTCAGGTGATGAAGCATCTTCACCTGCCTTTATGGCATAAGTTCTAGCTGGAGCCTTTGCTTCAGGTTTAGCTGCGGAATCTTTGACTACATTCTTGTTACTTACTTCATTTCCAGCTTTCCTCGAATATCTTCCCCTCGAGTCTGCACCACTAGCTTTTACACTCTGAAATTTTTCTTTTTCAACTCTCTCTGGGCAGTCTCTAATAAAATGATCTAGAGAACCACACCGAAAACATTCATTCACTCTACATGGTCCAAAGTGATTTCTACCACACCACTGGCACTCAGGCTTTACAAATCTCAAATTTCCCACACTAGCCATGGAAGTAGTCTGAGATTTAAAACCCACATTTTGCTTCTTAGAATTTCTATATGATTGTCCAGCTGAAACCTGAGAACGAGGATTCATATTTCTAGATTTTCTAGATTGCTGTGAGAATGAACTGCTCGTCGATCTTTTCTTCCAATTTCTAATCTCAGCCTCTATTTTTTTCTTCTCTTTGAGTAGTTCTTTAGCCTTGCAAGCTCGATCAACAAGTACTACCATTTCTTTTAATTCGAGAATCCCAACAAATACTTTAATGTCTTTATTGAGTCCATCTTCAAATTGTCTACACATTTTAGCCTCTGTAGGAATATATTCTCTAGCATACTTACTCAACCTGCCGAACTCTCTTTCGTATTCAGTAACTGTCATGTTCCCCTGCTTCAATTCAAGAAACTCTTTACGCTTTTGATCAGCAAATCTTTCGCTGATGTATTTCTTCCGAATTCTTCTTGAAAGAACTCCCAAGTTACTTTCTCTTTCAGTACTACTGAAATCAACGTCTTCCACCAATGATAGGCTGAATCCCTCAACAATGATATAGCACATTTCAAGCATTCCTCAAGAGTACAAGACAATTCATCAAATACCCGAATAGAATTCTCAAGCCAAAACTCTACTTTCTCTGCATCATCATCAATATTTGCCCTGAATTCTTCGGCCCCTTGCTCACGGATTCTGTCAACTGGAGTTCTATGAAATTTCATTAGATCTACACCTTGAGGCATCGGGGGTACAGGTTGAGGAATCGGGGGAGGTAGGGGAGGTTGTGCATTCGGGTTCATACGGATGAACTCAGTACACCAGGCATTCGTCATCTGGAGAAAGGCTTCCTGAGCCCCTTCTCCTTCTCCTTGACCAACAGTAGGAGGTGAACTTTCAGTCAGCACCGCCCCTTCAACTGGATCTGGTGCATTACTCTCTACATCATCAACCACAGCTAGATCGAGATCCATTTACTATAAAAAAATGTCATTTAAAAGGTCAGAAGTCGTCACACTATCACAATATATATATGGCATGTATAGCAAAACCCGTACATACAACACGTTAGTCTAAGAATCGACTAAAACTACTCTGATACCACTAAATGTAACGCCCCCGTATGCGAGAACGTCACTAGAGTCGAGTACGAGGTGTTAACGCACTTAATTCATTAACTAAGCAGCTTAAATAATTTATTTTTAAAATTTCTAGACAAGCTGGCCAACTGCGTCACAGTCGCTTAAAAATTCATATCTCAAGTTCTGAAATTCAAAATTAAGATCCGTAAATTTTTCCTGAAACTAAAGTCATATATCTATCTACTAATTGTTTTCTATAATTTTTGGTCTAGCCAATTAGTACAGCTTATTACTTGAAGTCTCCCCTGTTTTAGGGTTCGATTACTCTGACCCCTGTGTATTACGAACCACTATGCTCTTTGTACAGAATTCAAAAGACTATGTCGTTTGTTTCTATTACAACTAGTCTCAATAAGGAATCTTTACATATAAATCATGACCTCTAATTGTGTTTTTACAATTTTTGGTGAATTTCCAAAGTCAGAACAGGGGATTCAGAAATTGCTCTGACCCTATTTCACAAAAATTTAAATATCGCAAAAAATATAGCTCATTTACCTATTTTGTTCCATCCATATGAAAATAGAATTATCAAGCTTCGATTTCATAACTTATTCATCTTTTAATTCCATTTATACTATTTTTAGTGATTTTTCAAATTCATGTCACTGCTGCTGTCTGATTCTATTTTGTGGCCAATTTTACCTTTCCAAGGATTTTCATGGTTTAGTTAAGACATAAAGCATACATGTTATCATATATAAACTTGATTAGTCATTCCAATAGCTAATCATTTACAAACCCTTTTCTTACCAAACCGTAACCATATCATATGATCATTTACAAAAAGTGAGTATATTGCTATACATGCCACACTCAAAATATACAAGCCATTTTACCAATTTTGGTCTTCGGATAGTGTGAACGAGCCTTCGACCTATCTCGTTTCTCAAGCTAGCTTGTCAAAACTACAATGAAGGAGAAGGAGGGAGTAAGCATAAATGCTTAGTAAGTTCACATGCAAATAACAAGTAACATAATCATGCCATTCAACTTAAACATTATTTGCAGAAACAACACCAAGGCATTCATGTTACATTTGCATTTAATATCTTACTACAATTTCATCATACTAAGTTCTCAACCCTAGGGTTTAAACACATACCTATCAAATTTTCTTATTCATCTCACTTACCAACATGTCACCTTCGTATTAGGCATTCTCCTTATTCTATTAGAGATCTCCCGTTGAACACATCGGAATATGATTTCGGATACACGGATAATGTGCACATATGTGCTATACTCATAGCTAAATAAGCTCAATAGCTTTCGAAATCTATGTAGCCAAGCTACCATGTAACCCACCCATAAACGAACTCGGACTCAACTCAACGAGCTCGGGCGTTCGCATCCATCAGTGAACTCGGACTCAACTCAACGAGCTCGGATGCCTAGTTACATCTCACGAACTCGGACTCAACTCAACGAGTTCGGAACTCAACCATCCTAATGACATGTCACTTGTACCCTAATCTATTCCCAAGGTTCAAACGGGATTCTTTTCAATTACACATTTCGATCGCCTTCTTCGGAATATAGAAATCGATACTTGCTAACATCTCATACTTATCAAGTTGTTCACATAATTTGCATATCACCAAATAATAATTTACAAAACATCATATTTCATGATAATAAGTATCATGTCATATAAATAACATTAAATCACTTCAAATAAAAATTATGTTACCTTATTTACACATGAACTTACCTCTATACAAAATATTAGCAATCGAGCCTATTCCTCGTAAACTTTGTTTTTCCCTCGATCGCGACTTGAATCTCATTTCTCTTGATCTATAATGAAAAATTAATTTATTTAATACATACATTCATCAAAACAGCCCTAATACGAACTTTGGCAAAATTACCATTTTGCCCCTAAACTTTTACATATTTGTACTTTTTCCCCAAGGCTCGTAAATTAAACCTCATCCTATTTTCTTATCTTTTATGACATGCGGATCATTTTTCCCTTCTATGGCAACATCAAATTCACACTCTAACATGTACTTATGACTATTAGGTATTTTTACCGATTAAGCCCTTTTACTCATTTTCACTTAAAACCGAGTAGCACAAGTTGTCTAACATAATTTAAAACCTCATATTCTTTCATAAAACACCAAAATACACAAATTTCACCTATGGGTATTTTTCCAAATATGAACCCTAGGTTTAATTATTGCTAGCATAAGTTAATTCGAGCTACCGGGATTCCAAAAACGTAAAGAACATTAAAAATGAGGCTTGGAATCACTTACTATGGAGCTTGGAAGCTAGAAACAAACCCTAGCTATGGAGAACCCTTGAAATTTCGGCCTAATGAAGAAGATGGACAAAAATTGGCTTTGAATTTTGTTTTTAATTCATTTTAATAACTAAATGACCAAAATGCCCTTAATTAAAAACTATGGTGTTTTATCTTCCTTTAGGTATTTTTGTCCAAAATGGTATAATGGTCTAATTACTATGCAAGGACCTCCACTTTAAAAACCCATTACTCACAAGTACTGAATACCTTTGTGAGCTAGAACACACATTTTACAACTTTTGCAATTTAGTCCTAAATATCAAATTGGACCCTCTATCGATAAAATTTCTAAATGAAATTTTCACACAATCATGCAATCATGCCATAGACCTTAAAATGATAATAAAATAAATTTTTCTACCTCGTATTTATGGTCACGAAATCACTATTTCGATTAGGCCCTAATTTGGGATATTATATAATGAATAGGATCTTTCGGCCATATTTGGATAAGTTTGTCATTGTGTTCATTGACAACATCTTGATTTACTCCAAAGATGAGATATAGCATGTGAAGCACATGAGAATTGTGTTGTAGACTTTGCGGGAAAAGCAACTGTATGCTAAGTTTAGCAAGAGTGAGTTTTGACTTCAAGAAGTTGGATTTTTGGGTCATATTGTTACGGGTGAAGGCATCCGAGTCGATCCAAGTAAGATTTCTGCAATCATCAAATGGAAACCACCTAAGAATGTAACCGAGGTTGAAAGATTTTTGGGCTTAGCCAGTTACTATCGAAGATTTGTGAAAGGATTATCCATGATAGCAACTCCAATGATGAGATTGTTATAGAAAAATGTTAAGTTTGAATGGATGAAAAAGTGTCAACAAAGTTTTGAGAAGTTAAAGACACTATTAACTGAAGCTCTTGTTTTAGTATTACCTGAGTCATGAAAAGAATTTGTAGTCTACAGTGACGCATCCTCAAATGGACTGAGTTGTGTACTTATGCAAGATGGCAAGGTAATAGCCTATGCTTCACGATAGTTGAAGCCGCATGAGAAGAACTATCCTACATATGACCTAGAACTTGCTGCCATCATTTTTTCTTTGAAAATTTGGAGGCATTATTTATATGGTGAGACTTGCCGAATATTCACTGACCACAAGAGTTTGAAGGATTTGATGACTCAAAAAGAATTAAATATGAGGCAGCGGAGGTGGCTAGAGTTAATCAAGGATTACGAACTGATTATTGACTATCACCCGAGAAAGGCGAATGTGGTCGCTGACGCGTTGAGCAGAAAATCCTTGTTTGCATTAAGGGCCATGGATGCTCGTTTGACATTGCTTGATGATGGTTCAGTCTTGGCTGAACTAGAGGCTAGAATGACATTCCTTCAAGAAATCTATGATGCTCAATCTAATGATGATGACTTGCAAGCTAAAATGACTCAATGTGATTAAGGTATTGAATCAAATTTTCGGATTGGCTTTGATGGATGTTTGATGTTTAGAGATAGGGTTTGTGTACCCAAAAACAATGAACTTATTCGAAAAATTTTACAATAAGCACATAACAACCGTTTGTCAATTCACCCAAGAAGTACCAAGATGTACAACGATTTGAAGAAAATATACTGGTGGAATGGCATGAAAAGAGATATTTCTGAATTTGTGTTGAAATGCCTAGTATGTCAGCAAGATAAGGCTAAACATCAGGTGCCTTCAGGTTTGCTACAGCCTGTGATGGTCCCCGAAAGGAAGTGGGATAGAGTTACTATGGATTTCGTGATAGGATTGCCATTGCCTCCGAAGAAGAAAGATGCTGTATGGGTCGTAGTAGATAAGTTGACGAACTCAGCTCATTTTATTCTGGTGAGGATAGATTACTCCCTCAATATATTGGCTGACTTGTACATTTCTGAGATTGTAAGATTGCGTGAGGTACAACTGTCGATTATTTCTGACAGAGACCCAAGGTTCACTTCGAGATTCTAGAAGAAATTACAAGAATCCTTGGGTACGAAGTTAAGTTTAAGTACAGTTTTCCACCCTCTAATAGATGGTCAGTTTGAGCGGATGATTCAAATTCTTGAGGATGTGTTACGATGTTGCATCCCTGAATTTCAAGGTAGCTGGGAAAAATATTTGCCACTAGTAGAATTCGCCTACAACAACAGTTTTCAGACGAGTTTGAAGATGGCACCTTATGAGGCTTTGTATGGTAGGAAGTGCCGAACTCTATTGTACTAGACAAAACTTAAGGAAAATCAGATTCACGGAGTTGACTTGATTAAAGTAAATGAAGAGAAAGTTAAAGTGATACGAGACTGTTTGAAAGCGGCATCGGACAGGCAAAAGTCATATGCTGATCTGAAAAGAAAGGAAATTGAGTTTCAAGTTGGAGATAGAGTATTCTTGAAAGTGTCACCATGGAAAAAGGTGTTGAGATTTGGCCGGACAGGCAAACTGAGTCCGCGATTTATCGGACCATACGAGATCATTGAAAGAGTTGGACCGTTAGCCTATCGCTTGGCATTGCCACCTGAACTGGAAAAGATTCATGATGTGTTCCATGTATCTATGTTAAGGCGATACCGATCAGACCCCTCTCATGTGATTTCGCTGACTGAGATTGAAATTCGACTGGACACGACCTATGAAGAGGAACTATTTAAGATATTAGCTTATGAGGTTAAACAGCTGAGGAGTAAAGATGTGGCCTTAGTAAAAGTTTTATGGCATCGACATGGTGTAGAAGAGGCTACATGGGAACCAAAAGAAACCATGAGAAACCAATATCCGAATCTGTTCACTAGTAATACTTTCGAGGACGAAAGTCCCTAAGGGAGGAAAAATGTAACATCTCAAAATAGGGCCTAGTCGGAATAGTGATTTTAGAACCACAAATCTGACATCAAAATATTTATTTTATGATTATTACAAGGCTTAGAATATGAGAATATGCATGTGTTAAAGTTTCATGAAGGAATTCTTTGAGTAAGTGCCCAATTGGAAAATTAGGGACTAAATTGAATAAATTGCAAAACTTGGATTCTAGAATCAATTTGCATGAAATTTCTTTAGATTATAAAATAGAAGGTCTTGGGGAGCAATTTTCCCAATTTCTAAGTTTTTGGACAAAAATGGGCTTGCATGGATGAAATTTCAAAGAAAGGGCTTAAGGGCATTTTGGTCATTTGGCATACTAATGAAATAAAATGGGAAAAAGAAGGCAAAAATCAGCCATTCTTCTCCCTTGTCCAGCCAAAATTCCTAAACCACCATAGCTAGGGTTTCCAAGCTTTTCAAGCTCATTAGTAAGTGCTCCCAAACCCCGTTTTTAATGTTCTTTGTAATTTTGAGATCCCAGTAGCTTACTCTCTCTATTTCTACCCATATTTCATGCTAGGGTTCATGTTTAAAAATTTACCCATGCATGAGTTACTTGAATTTTGATGTTTTATGGAGGAATATGAAAGTTTTAGGTGTGTTAAACTACTTTTCCTAGGTGATTTTCATGAAAAACCCCTAAAGGGACCTTTTTGCAAAAGATGTAAAATGTGTGGTAGAAATGTGAAAATAATAGAAAATGTGGGCTTTCATAAGAGGGAAAAGTGTTTGGCTAGGCTTGAGTAAGGTAGAAATTGCATGCGTTTCATTATACGAGCCTAGGGACTAAATTGTAAAAATGTGAAAGGTGAGGGGAAAAACGGTCATATGGACCGAGGATGGAATATAGGCTTGAAATGTATAATGTGGAGTGATAATGATCTATTTTTATTGTTATAGACACTGAGGAACAAATTCCGAAGGTCGATCGAGGAAAAAGAAAGGTTTCGGAATAATCGAAACACGACACCGAAACGAATACCAGGTAAGTTCGGATAACTTAAAGTAAACACTCAATGTGCCTAATTATATGATTTATAAATGCATGATGATTGCATTTATTAGTAACATGAAATTCTATGAAATGAATGTTTTAGTATGAATTGTGATAAATGTCTCGGTTGAGGTTAAAAAGGGAATTCAATGGATAAACCATGATTGACATGTGTAATGAGGTTCTGCATGTGTTGCAGTAAGGATTTAGCCCGGACGGGTAATCTGTTGATCTCATTTATAAAAGGATCTAGCCCAGATGGGCGTTCCTTTGAATGGTCGAGCCTCCCGAAGAATATGTGTGCATTATGGATTTAGCCCAGACGGGTAATCCGATTAGGATCTAAATTTAGCCTGGACTGGTTATTCAGATCCGAGCTCAATAAAGGTGTTTGTCGTTATAAGGGATTTATCCTGGATTGGTAATCCCGACACCACCTTATGAGTTCATAAAATGGGGGATTTAGCCTGGACTGGTAATCTAGCCATAAGATGTGAGGTTTGCGGGAGTGCATATCTGAAACGATCATTGTATGAATTGACGGTAAATAGATATTCCATCAAGATTTCCTGGAAACTCAATGAGATTAATGTGACATATATATACAAATGAGATGTTGAATGATGAGCTCATCTAAGATAACTTTCATAGTGCATTGTTATGTGACTAACTCATTGATTGAGTGTAAGTGATAAGGAAGCCATCCTATGCTCATTGAATTTATTGCCCAATTTGATTGTATGCTAATTACTTGGTAAGTTTACTTTTCGGTCATTCAAGCTTACTAAGAATAAAAATGCTTACCCCTCTCTTTTCCCTGTCTCTCACAGAGCTCGAAGACTCGTAAAGACTGGAAGACTGTTGGAGAGTTAGCATACTATCAAATAGACCAGCTTTAGTATAAAGACATTTCTAAATTGTTCAATGGCATGTATAGGTCTTTTGATTATTTAGTTATATGTGTCCTTTGATTTGCCAAATGAAGGCTTGTAAAGATAAATCTATCTTTTTTTTTATAGCCATAAAGATCGGCTTGTTTTGAAATAGGCTATGACCTACAAAATTTCTATGCAAGTTTATAATCATGTGCGATGGTTGAATTCCAATTGGCAATGAGTCACAAGAACGAGCCAATCTTGAATGTATTAAAATGGTATGACAACACATAAATACAAGATGGAAAATAACCTAGCATGTACGAAACCAATGATGTGAGGTTTCCATGCAATGCGTTTTTGCAAAGATCACTTATGAGAGCATAATTATGTTTTACTTAGTTATCCATTAAGTATAAATGTTAAAAAGAGGTGACCATAGGCTTGGGAAATAGCCTAATATGGTCTACATGGTTGGGTACACGGGCGTGTGCCTAGGCCGTGTGTGACACACGGGCCACACCTGTGGGCGTGTGGCATGGTCGTGTGTCCCCTGCATCTAAAATGGTAAGTCTGTTAAATAAATGCGAGCTAGACACACGGGCGTGTGTCTTGGCCGTGTGAATTTAACAGAATGCTCAAGTCTTGGACATGGGGTGATTGCACGGGCATGTCCCAAGTCACACGGGCGTGTCCCAAGTCACACGGGCGTGTGACACTTCAAGTTAAAAGAAATTTTCCAAGGTGCCCAAAGTTTATCAAACGTTTTCGGTTTTGTCCCGCACCGCCTCTAGACATGTTTTAGGTCTCAAAGGCCTGTTTAAGGGAAAGGAATACATATTTGAAAAGTTTTAAATTAGAGAGCAACTTAGTGACTTGACTTAATATTCTTATGAATGTGAAATCCCGGTAAAGCCTCGAGCCATATCTCGGCATCAAATATGGGTGAGGGGTGTAACAGCTCGTGCCTCAGATATAACTGTAGTATCCTTGGTAATACCTCGACTATCGCCAACATTGTCAGGATGATGGGGTGATCTACCTCTCGAGACAGGAGTAGTAGGCTTTGGAGCTAGTTCTATCTCTTTCTCAACTCTTTTTGGACAATCTCTGAGAAAAAATGGTCAAACGAACCACATCCAAAACAAGTTCCACTTCTAGACCAACTTTCCTTTTGATGAAATTTGTTACAATGTTTACATTTCAGTTTGGGATTACCAACACTACCTACATTGGTCACTAACGGAGATGAAGACCTCAAGTTAGAACGCTGAAAGCCTCACTCTCTTCCAGAATATCCCGTATAGGTGGTAATACGATTATAATCCTTCTTTAATTTCCTAGAAGCAAATGACTGCGACTTACTCATGGTTCTTTTTCCAGAAACCCGAGCCTCTCTTTCAGCTTGTCTTTTTTCCTTACTCAATTCCTTAGCTTTGTGTGCTCGATCAGCTAACATCGTAAATTCCCTTATTTTGAGAATTCCAATCAATACCTTGGTATCCTCATTTATACCCTTTTCAAAGCGTTTACATATTTCAGCCTCAGTTAGAACCCATTCTCTGGCATACTTACTCAATCAAACAAATTCTCGTTCATATTCAGACACAACCATATTTCCTTGCTTGAGCTCTAGAAATTCTTTCTTTTTTTGATCTATAAATCTCTGACTCACATACTTCTTCCTGAATTCAGCTCGGAAGAATTCCCATGTAACATTCTCTTTTGGTACTACTGAAGTTATGGTATTCCACCAATGATAAGTTGTATCCTTCAGTAGAGACATTGCACATTTCAGACATTCAGCTGGTGTACAAGATAATTCATCAAAAGCTCGGATAGTATTTTCTAGCCAAAACTTAGCACTTTTCAGATCATCATATGCGGTAGCTCTAAATTCTTCATCCCCATGTTTGCAAATTTTATCTATCGGGGGCTTATCAATTCTAGCGAGTTCAGCACCTTGTGGTACCTCAGGAACCGGTTGAGGAGTAGGTGGGGTAGGTCATTGTACATTGTTCTCAAGTACTGGGTAAATCATTCATTTATCATTTGAAAGAAGGCTTGTTTTGCCTTCTCACTTCGGCCCTCAAACATGGGCCTTTCACTACCAGACGAGACATAATTCTTTGTACTGAAGCTGAAGCATTGCTATCAGCTTTCTCGGATTCAACTCTAGCTTGGTTGGACGACATTACTATATAAAAAATTACATTTAGAATTATCAGGAGTCATCACGCTATCACAATTTATATAATGGCATGTATAGATAAACTCGTGTTTGGTACATCAAATTTGAGAATCGACTAAACCTGGCTCTGATACCACTAAATGTAACACCCTTAACCCATATCTGTCGTCAAAATAGGGTTTTGAAGCATTACTAGAACTTTCAGAATATTTTACAAATAATTCATGTAAGTTACTATTCATTTGTCGAGATCATTCAAAACGTCCCTTAATTGGACCCTCGAGGCCCATTACGAGAATTAGAGTCAAGTCGAGACTTAATCGGAACCTTTAAGAATTTTTTTCGCGGCATCTCAAAAATTTTCCAAGCTGCAGTGCTCACACGCCCGTGTGGTTTAGGGACACGCCCATGTGGTCAGGCCGTGTACTACACACGTTCGTGTCCCTAACCTGTATAACTCTCTGACTTTTAAGGAATGAAGAAATTGAAGTCACACGGCCAAGTCACACACCCGTGTGCTAGGCTGTGTAGCAAATTTAATTTTTGAAATTTAAGTGCAGTTTTCATACGGTCGTGTAACACGCCCGTGTCTCTACTTGTGTGCCCAATTCTGAGCATTCTGTTTCTCAAAATTAAGGTACAGGGGACACATGACCTAACTACATGCCCATGTTACCAGGCCGTGTGTCACACACGGTCTAGACACACGCTCGTGTGGACATAAAGAAGCCATTTCTAGTTTTGATTCACACCCAAAATTTCACCCACGACCAACACTTTAAACACATAACCAATACCGACCATTTCAAGCATTCAATTTAGGCAATTTCCATTATTCAACATAGCATACCATTCCATGCATATGAGTTTATAAACTTACCTTGGATTAACTTAGGCATTAACAACATTAGATCACATATACATAACATATCATATATCAATATATCATTGTAACCTACTTAATCATACCAAATAAGCCATTACTAGCCATTCCAATGGCTAGGTTACAAAACATCATTATTAAGCTACTAATGCTCAAGTTGTCCTATACATGCCATTATACCAAAATGATTTTACTAAGTATACCCAAAATGATTAGTTGATAGTGTGACGATGCTCCAATGATCTTCCAACCTTCGCGAGCTTCCGAGCACTATAAAACAGGGGAAAAATAAAACAGAGTAAGCATTACATGCTTAGTAAGTCCGTACAACGGAAACTAAACTTACCAATCTCGTTTATTAAATCTAAGAATACAATAACAAGTTTTCCATCTATTTGACTAAATTGCCTAAACCCATGCATCCAATCAAACATGTTAGTCACAAAGATTACATATACATCAAGAAGAATAGATGAGCTCATCATGCAATACTCTTTCAAGACATTATCATTTCATCTCAAAATTCTCATGCCATGTTTAGAGTTATATGTCCGTTAAATCATTGAAATTTCGATGCATGCTCAAATAGTACACTCGAGGTGTACGCTTCCATAATCCGTCAATTCTCATTCAATGGTACCCATTAGGGTACTTAATCAAGGAACCCACTCTCGAGCCACATATCGTATAATAGGATTACCAGTCCAGGCTAAATCCTTTATATAACATCTGCTCAAAGAGAGTTCAATTAGGGTTACCAGTCCAGGCTAAACCCTAATAATAATGTATACTCGAGAGGTACTATATCAGG
The DNA here is from genome assembly GCF_007990345.1 of Gossypium hirsutum. NCBI lineage: Eukaryota > Viridiplantae > Streptophyta > Magnoliopsida > Malvales > Malvaceae > Gossypium > Gossypium hirsutum. Next base: position 92,877,407 of record NC_053425.1, read on the forward strand.
ATTACCCATCTGGCTAAATCTTTTTTATAACAAGGTCGATAGGATTACTCGTCTGAGCGAAATCCCATCCGCAACAAATGCAGGACCTTATTCGTTTTGGGAAAGCGCATACATTCATCGGAATTCAATATTCAATCAGGACTTAACCCCTTTTTCACCATATCAAGCATGCATTAATCCTTTCATTATAGCATTCATGTAATGTACATAAATATAAGTTACATTCCATATAATACAGCATTCAATTAAACTTATTACACGCCAGATTAAGTTACACGAACTTACTTCGACACTTGTTCGCGTTAGAAATCTACTAATCCGAAACCTTTTTTTTCCTCGATCTAACCTCGAATCAGTGTTGTCCAGATCTATATAAATTAATTTAATCATCAATTTCATACATTTAATATTTAAATGGACTCAATTTATGTCCTAGGGAAAATTACCATTTTACCCCTAACTTTTCCATAATTTTTTATTGTCCCTATGCTTGGAAAATGAAACTTGTGCAATTTACTCCCTATTCCAAGCCTAACCAAAATCCCATTCCAAATTTTACAACACTTCATTTCATAAAAAATTAGAATTTTTCTTCAATTTCAAAAGTTTACATTGTAGTCCCTAAATCATGTTTCCATCAAAAATCACTTTGAAAAAGTTGTTTCTCTATCAACAACCTTTCATTTTATACCATAAATTTCTAATTTTCAGCATATACATCCTTGACCCATTTTTCATACTTTGATAGCTTTTCAAATTAATTCCTCAAATAGAGAGATTAAGTTATCTCAATTTCAAAAATATCAAAATTACTAAAAACGGGACAAGAAAACTTACCCAATTAGGCCTTGAAAGTTTCTTCTCTCTCTCCTAGGGTTTCCATGTGTTTTTAGGCTGAAGATGACGAGAAAATAAGTTGATATTTTCTTTTCATCTTTTAGTTAATTAAGTATTTTGCAATTTCCAATTTAGTCCTTGCCTTTTTTCTATATTTCGGATGAGTTATCAAGAATCTACATACTATAATGGTTTATAAGGACCTCTAAATTTGAATTCCATAGCTATTTAATCCTTATAGCTACTAGAATTCAACTTTCACATTTTATGCGATTTAGTCCTTCTCGTAATTAAACACTTAATCGATGAAATTTTCATATCAAAATTTTCACATGATATGTCTATTATAATACGGACTATATAATGAAATAAAAATAAACCTTATTTTCGGATCGGATTTGTGGTCCCGAAACCACTGTTCCGATTTCACTGAAAAATGGGCTGTTACATCTATGCCATAGAAAGGAAAATGCCCTGGTTAAAATAATAACTGTAACACCCCGAACCCGAGACCGTCACCGGAGTCGAACACGAGGTGTTAACAGACTTTAAACCACTTATAAAAAAATTTCCCAGACACTGTCAATCTGCGTACTAGTCTCTTTAAAAATCATATCTTGAGTTCAGAAACTCGGAATCCAGTTCCGTAAATTTTCCCAGAAACTAGACTCATATGCCCATCTACATATTTTTTTCTAGAATTTTTGGTTAGGCCAATTAGTACAGTTTATTAGTCAAAGTCTCCCATGATACAGGGATCGACTACACTGACCTTTGCACATTACGACTTGGATATCTCCCTGTAAAGGGCTTCAATACTGATGTCGTTTGTTTCTATAGAAACTAGACTCAAATAGAAATCTATACATATATGGCATGACTGCTAATTATCTCTGGTTAATTTATAATGAATTTCCAAAGTCGAAACAGGAAATCCAGAAACCGTTCTGGCCCTGTCTTACGAGAACCTGCATATATCTCTTAACATACTGTCCATATGATCGTTTCGTTACTTTCCTATGAAAATAGATTCATCAAGGTTCGTTTACATAATTTATTCACTATTTAATTCCCTTCCTACTATTTTTAGTGATTTTCCAAATCTACATCACTGCTGCTGTCAGCATCTGCCTTTAAGGTAGACTTTACCTATTTCATAGTTTCCATGATTCAACTAGCCCTTTTAGCATAAATAGCACAAATTATGATAGTGATTAACCATTCCCATGGCCAATCCTTGTTAAGCATATCCACACCTCTCAATAACCATATCCATACCAAATGATTATAACATTATACTCAAACATATATAAGCCATTTTCGCATGGCTATCCAAAATTATACAAGTCCAAAGGGTCCATGACCCCCAACAAAAAGGGTAGTCCTATACATGCCATTTCGAAGTTCAACCAAAATTGTACCAAAAGGGGGGGCTTTGATAGTGTGGGCGACTTTGACTTCAAAATCCCGAGTCCGATAGCTGGAGAACCAAAATCTGTAAAACAGAGAATCAAGGAGACGGAGTAAGCAATTTATGCTTAGTAAGTTTTGAGCAAGGGATTCCAGCACAACAAAAGTATAGCATTCATGTAGCTAAACGGATAATTTCATATGCACAATTTTTCAATATCATACTTACTTCACATTACCAACCCTTTTATTCATACACAAAGATCAACTTAGCCAAAGGCCGGTAGCTCATTTATCAACTGAGCGAATACTTATTTGTAAGGGCTCAACTAATTCAAAGCACATACGAAACATACCTCAATGTTGGGATGTTTCAAGCGTATTAACTGAAATTTTTACAGCAAGATCATTCATTCCCAAATCACGTACCTTCGGAATTTAACCGGATATAGCTACTCGTTCAAATGCCTTCAGGACATAGCCCGGTTATAGTAACTCGCACAAATGCCTTCGGGACTTAACCCGGATTTAGTAACTCGCACAAATGCCTTCGGGCTTAACCCGGAATTAGTATCTCGCACAAATGCCTTCGGATCTTAGTCCGGATATGGTCACTTAGCACAAAGCCTTCGGGACTTAGCCCAGACATCATTCAAATAACCATGCACATTTAACAATAAATCATGGCACATTCGTATTTCGTTTTCGTTAGCAAAACTCAAACACAAGACACTTATCATTCTTGCAATTTCGGCTCAATAGCCACACACAAAGAGCATGATTTTGATTTGCTTAAAACATGATCTAATCAAATCATAATTTAAGCTCTTTTACTCAAGAACTTACCTCGGATGTTGTCGAACGATTCCGATGGCTACTCGACCACTTTTTCCTTTCCCTTATCCAACTGGGGTCCTCTAAGCTCTTGAGCTAATTCAAACAAATTTAACTCATTAAAGTCTCATTTTGCTAGCTTATGGCCGAATATGACAAGGAGTTTGATAGGTCATATGGCCACCCTTTTAGCTCAAATACACAATGGTCATACACATTTTTAATCACATCAAGCAATTTAATACAATTCATTCGAACATCAAAAGAGAAGCTCAAGGTACTTAGCCCATATATACATTAGACATTAGAGTCACATGTGTACGAAATCACAAATCGAATTCAACATACTAGCTAATATTTCCCCTTAGCCGAATTTTCTAAGTCAAGCTAAAGCCATCAATAGGCTACCTATGGCCGAACATACACATAGCTTATGTACTTATTCATGTGGCCGAACATACATGTCTATGTTGGGGCCGAGTGCCACACTTAATACATTCTACAAGTATGGTTACTTGTATTGACTAAACACCATTTTGTTTCAAGTTCAAAACTTGGCTAATACACACATATATACACTAGTAAAGCATCCTCTCCCTTTCCATCAAATTAACACATGCATTACTCATTAATATACAAAAATTATATTCGGCCTTAGCACACAACTTGCTAGCCGATTCTTCTCCATCTAGCAACCAATGCACATATGTGCTCACTGAAAAATGCTAAAAAGAAGATTCAAGAATCATCAATCCACCATCACATGCATCATTAACAAGCTTCATATTTAGCATGCAATGGCATTAACACAAAATCCACCTAGGCCGAATATCATCCCCATGACATAGCAAAGATTTGAACCATGGGCTAATTAGAACTCAAGCTAGCAACTAAAAACATGCATGAATCTCATGGCACAACCTCAAACATACCTTGATCTAGATACAAGTATGGCCAAACCTCCTCCTAATCCTCTTCCAAACCAAACATGAAGCAAGAACTCCTTCCTCCTTCCTTAGAATTTTCGGCCAAAAGAAGATGAAAAAGGATGAACAAAATTTTTCTTTTCTTTTCTTTAACTCACGGCAATGGGGGGGGAACAACCACACACTTTTTTTTTTGTTTCTATTTCTTTATTACCCATACTCCTTATTTTATTTTTCATAACATACCTCACTAACATAACATGTTTGTGACATGTTTCCACTCATAGCATGGCCGGCCACTATGCCTTAATTTGGGTAAATTGACATGCAAACCCATCATTTTCACAATATGCATTAATAGGCCACTTTGCATTTGCCTAGCACATTTCAAAATTTTCTCACATAAGTCCTATTTGATAAAATTCACTTACAATTAACAAAATTCAAACACGAAATTTTCACACATGCACATGTACATATAATAAGCATCAATTATGATGGTTAATTATTTTATGACTCGGTTTAGTGGTCCCGAAACCACTTCCCGACTAGGGTCAATTTTGGGCTGTCACAACTCTACCCC